>NW_004955425.1:6503932-6685611 GCF_000276665.1 Chinchilla lanigera | reverse complement strand
TTGTCTGTATTGTGCTTGTGATATGTTGTAAAATGTTGTATGTCTGTTAATGTTTCCCTCCTTTTATCCTTAAAATAAAAAAAAATAAAAAAAAAGATTGTATTTTTAAAAATCATCTCCACACTATTGAATATGAAACCTCTGTCAGCTAAAATGCTGTTGACCAAATCTAACAGTGCTTTTTATGAAAATTTCTAACCACTAGCTAAAACACAGTTTCAACTCATTTCATTACTCACAATGTTCAAGAATTGTAAACTCCTCATTGTACAGATATTAGGAATTGACGCACTATTTAAACAATTCCTAAGGCTGCTCAGAAGGAAAAGGCAGTCTTCAGATGACTCCAGTGACTTACCTGCCTCCTTTTTATTATCTATCACCTTAAATTACAAAAAAATATGACAATGTGAAATTGTTTCAAGACAGATTTCCTCAGTAATAGTTTTCAGGATGTCATTATTTTTATATGTAAAAATATTACCATGAAGGAAAACATAACAACATGGTGAACTAGAACTTCAGCCTGAGCACTGATTATTTTCTTGCTGTTGAGAAAAATTCCTAGTACTCACAATTTAAAGGAGGAGAGGTTTATTTGGGTTCACAGCTTTCAGTCCATACTCCACTGACCCTGAGGCAGAAATAGTAAGGCAGAAGGGCATAGGAAAGGGAAACTGCTCGTATCATGGCGACCAGGAAGCAGAGAGAAGGGAGGAGCCAGGCAGGAGAGGCACTCTTCCAAGTCATTCCCCCACTGAGCCTGCCTCTACCCAGCCCTACTTCTTAACAATAGGTCAGCTATCCAAGATCCAGTCACCTTCCAAACATGTCTACCCTTTGGTAGACACCTCATCTTGAAACCATAACAATGAGTAAACACCAGCATCTGATATTTTAACAGAGATACTGGGCTTATCAGTCATTTGTGAAGTCATAATGGTTTGGAACACCAGTTATACTGCAGTATTCCTAAACAGTAACGGCTGCTTAACCTCCACAAGCTTCATTTAAAAACAAGAGTATAATAATCACTTGCATAAGATTAATACAGGGATAAAATTGGTAAATCCATGAAAAGTGCTTAACATAGTAGCCAGGAGATAGTGGATACTTCAGACATTGTAGCTATTATATTTTTCCTGTCCAGTGCAGACCCCGTAAGTTGTTTTATTCCTACTTATATTCAGTTTACCCCAATAACTTTTTGTGGAATAGGTCAAAGCATAATTCACAGCAGGCTCAGTGGGGAAGGTGGGGAAGGTGGGCACTTTCCCCACTGCTTGTGTGGAAACATCATCCTTTGTAGGTTGCACCTGTGAAATCAAAGGTGAGGGAAGGTGATCTGCCTCATCTGCCATCTCCATCCTGCCTGTGGCTACTGACAAACATCCTGGGCTGTCAGAGGTGGAGAGGCTGAAGTGGCTCAGGTGGTGCAGCACAAGTCCAAGCCGCAGGAATGCTGGCAGTGCAGCATTACCAAGAAAAGGGCGTGCTTACTTGTTATGGTAAAATATTTCCATAATCATTTCTATTTTACATTTATAAGGCAAAAAGATTCTAAAACGATAGTTAAAGTGAGTTGAAGACATACGTGGCATTTCTGAACATATTATATGAAGATTAATCTACAAAAATAGGTGACTTGGTACATTTTCCCCCATTTTCTTTGTCTTTCTTTTTAAACACTTGGAATGGGAACCATAGTAACTATGAGTAATCAATCAGGTAATGCTTAATAGTATAATAAAATATCAGAATTTTAAGCCAAGTGGTAAATGTCACTGATTTCATTTGGACATTATCTATTGCCTTTACTGTTTTTCCTATTCTTATTCTAGTTAATTTAAAGCCTTTGAAGTGTAATCACAGCTTTATTTGATAAGAAGACCCAGAAGAACATTATAACCAATTGAATATTGATCCACGAAGTTGGGATCCAAGAAATAGTTTACTCATGTGTGTACATTATTCCTTCAGCATAACCCCCACAAAAAACACTACTATACCTGAAAGATTAAAAGAGAATATGTACAGATTTAAACTATAACTGTGATTGCCTAAAAGTATAAAGTAAAAGCTCATTCTAAATGGGGATTTTCCTTCAATGTATTGCGTACACTCAATTTGTTGAACTGAATGCACAATGACATTGATCAGACTCTCTCACCTAAACGTACTGTGGCATTACACAGTGCTTGTAACTACTACTTTACAATTTAGTATTGTGCTTTTAGCCAACATAACATTATTTTCTTACTAATTTTGAAAATCTTCAGTTGACTTGATTGAGGTACTAATGGTCTTCCCTGACGCTGATGCAAACGCTTTGTAATGACATGAAAGAGACTAGCCTTTACATAATATACTTCTGCTCAGAGGTTGCCTACTTCAAAACTAATGAGACCATACCACGAAATTCTAGACAAATTATTAGTTTCTAAACACATTTGCACAACAGGATCACAGGTCCTCGTCAGAGTATCCAGCACTACATCCAATTTGCAAGCACACAGCCTCACAGCAGACACATTGGGAAGATGCCTGTGGTTACATCAGAGAACACTCTGTGGTTGGTGTTCTTGAGCGAGATGGCGAAAAGTCATTAGGTTGCATAACTGAGAAAACATACCTTTATCTGTTGTGCTAATAAGGAACAGATTTTCCACAGAAATTCACTTCATAGATGAAGCAATCTTTTCCTTGATGAGGCCAAGAGAAGAAATTATCAGGAAAACAACTGCGTAACATTTAAGAGTCTTTCTTACATATCCGAAAAAATTCCCATTGATTTTACTGGAATTGTAGGAATATTATAGATTTCAGAAAATGAAATTCAAAAATGATTTGATTGGGTAAGTTTGAAGTAGGCCCCAAAATCCTTTCATCTAAACTAGCATTTTGTCCTATTACCTTCTCTTTTCTTTTGACTACTAATATACTGTCATGATAATCGGTATCACAAGAAATATATAAAACTCGGGGCTGGGGATTTAGCTCAGTGGCACAGTGCCTGCCTGGCAAGCGCAAGGTCTGAGTTCAATTCCCAGTACCGGAGAAAAACAAAAACAAAAACAAAAACAAACAAACAAAAAAAGAAATATATAAAACTCTTAAAAGTGACTCAGTAGAAAACTTCATAAGCCGAGTGTCAGAGTTTGGAGAGTGTTTTAGAAGTCACAGCTTGAGAAAATCATTATGGTTCATTTGTAGGTGCAAGCAACAATGTTCCAACTTTTAGCAACAATGGAACAAAAATGAAATCCCTGGCATATAAGACAACTGTACCTCAAGGCTTATGACTGTTAATGGTGATATGTCAACTTACTGATTTAAGAAATGCCTAGCAGATTAGTAGAGCACGCTTTTGTGTAGGTCACAGAGGAGTGACCCAGGGTACTATATATAGTCACTGGCCCCTCATTTCTGGCACAATTGCCCTGCTCTGCTTTCCAGCCACCATGAACTAAGCATCTTTGCTCTAAAATGGCCTTCTACCACGTTTTTACCTTGAAGCTAGCCTAAAACTGTGAGCCAAATTAAACTTTTCCTCCTTTAAGCTACAAGTGTCAGGTATTGGTCCTAGGAACAAGAAAGCTAACTAATAGAATGCCCAAGCACTGCAAAATAGAAGGGTATAGCTATGCATCATGTTCTTCTCTGCTGTACCTTCAAGTTAAGAAAGACAATATGTTCACTCTTGGAAGATTCACCTACCCTCCAGGTTTATGTACTAATCTAGTTGCATTTACATAAGTGAATGTAATTAAGGCCAGGCTTTTTTACATTGGAACAAATAAATGAAATTAAATACTAACAATCTAGCACATTACCATACTGCGCATATTATATTTAAAAGAACACAAACAGGAAAAAATGATTTGAAGTTAACACTCTTAATGAAGAGTTATTTTTCAGATTCAATTATACTGTACAAATAAAAGCAACTGAAATTGGATAAAACTAATTTCCTCTACAATGTACCATCAAATTTTCAACACCTTGCTTTTTCATCTGATGAATAAAAATACCTTTGCTTCCATTTATGCATTTAAATGTACACGCATAATACCTATTTCATGGAAGGTTATGAAAAAACCCTACAATTACTGGAATAGATAAACATTGTTAAAGTAGTGCCTTAAATCAGAAAAACTGATATGTACAGACAGTCTTATACATGATCAGTCTAAATTAAGAGGAAATAAAAACCTGAATAGTGGTTTCCAATTTGAAAACTATTTAATGGCTGAAAAAGATCAGGTCAGCCAATTATTTTCTCTTTTCTCTCACTACTAACTGAGAAAACACAGGAAAATTATTAAGGAAATGGTTTGTCCTTTTCATTGTTAGGGCTGCAGTATGACGATTATGCACAGCAAAGTTGAACATTATGCCACAGTTAGGAATGGTGGGCTTTTCGGACACTGGCCGTCTTGCTTATTCCCCTTAACAGCCAGCTAACATAAAAAGAAAGCCAGTCCTCTATTGGTTTTGTATGCATGTTCAGAGTTGTACATCACATTATACACATCTTCTATCAAGGCAACTAATTGTATTACACAAGCTGCAGCTAGTTGGGTGGATTATGTTTGACATTAAACCTAGAAGTTAATAAAATATTCCTTCTTTCTCTTCAAATTTTAGAGTTATGCCTGAGAGGAAGCTATATGGAAAAATACATTATTGTTTGAAGCAGTTTCTTTTTTGTCCATAGAAAACATCACTGAGATCATGAAAGAAATTGTGCAATATTCTATGGGGAAATGAGCGCTGGACCAGGGAAGGCCAGAACTTCATTTCTAGCTCTGGCGTTTACTCAGTGTTTACAATTAGGTAAGTAATTTAAGCTGTCTGATTTTCAGTTTTCTCATTTGGAAAATGAAGGCACTGAAGCAGAATACTTTTGTATACTTGTCTAGTTTAAAACTAAGATTAATTTCTCTTCAGATATGAGAACGGCATGGATCTTGCATAAAGATCATTGTTTTTTAACTTGACTGCTCTTTTCATCACTGCAGACTCAGATATTCCCTGTCCCTGGGAGGCAGCCCAGAACAAGCAAAGAAAAGTTCCTATGTGTAGAGCCCAGGCACTTGTATGTCTTAAAAGTTCCCTGGTTAATTTCAATACACCATCAGGTAGAAAGTTCCAACTTCATGGCCTATTTTAACTACTGCACTGGGCAGTGTGACATATAAGTAAGAAAATAAAGAACTTTATTTTCTCACATTTGGTTATTCAGTCCTAATTTATTCATTAAACAATTATTAATTTATTAGATGTTATTCAATATGCTAGATATCAAGGATACAAGGTTAAATAGTAAGCGAATCATAACGTCAACCATCAAGAAATTTCACCATGTATTATTTATTTTGTAAACAATTAATGTACCCATTACACAGGTAGCAGTTCTGGTAGAGCCCAGCATGGATAGCTAGATGATAATGCGTCTAGAAATTACAACACGTCAGATGCTAAAATAGCAATACACCTCATCTCACCCTATGTCTGATTATTTTTCTTAATTCAGAGGTAATTTCTTTCAAGTAGGCTTTATTTCAATAAATAGGATTAGCTTGTGCTATTTTAATAAAGTGCTATATAAAGTACAATTAAGCAAATGGTTACTGTTTGATTTTTAAAAGCAGACAGTATATTGGAGAAGAAAGTTTTAAACTGGATGGACAATGGAATTTTTTATTTCTTCCTATAAAATTCAAGTAATGGTGTTTAAAACAAGTCCACAACAGCCATTTAAAATGTAGTTTTTTCATTACAAGCATGAGTAGTCGGACACATGTACTGTGTACATTTCACAGTGAATTTAGTGTCGTATTCTTGACTTTTCAGCCTTTGTGTTTGCTGTACCTTCTCTTACTCACTTTCTTGATTGCTGCCTTTTCACTCACAGCGCTGAAATAACCAATTGCTAATGACCACGCTAAAGAGAAAGCTACTTTCTTGTGATAAAGTGCTTTATTCAAATGGCTTAATGATTTTTATTTGATGTAGGTTACAACATTTAAACTGGGCTTCTTTACTCCCTGCACTCCTGTTGAAAATGACTCACTGAAGTTCTAGTCTGCCCAGTTGGTTCAGTAAAGTATAAAGGTTTTAAAGTCTCATGTGATCATTTAATGTCATTTTTCCTATATCCTGGCAGACTGTTACTCTAAATCAATTATGTCTACATAGCATTTAATTTTCACTCAATGTTTCCTTTTAAAATAAAAACATGTTTGAGACATTTTGTGTGAAAGAAAACATGACTGGGCCAAGGATGTAGCACAGTAGCATAGAGCCTGCCTGGCAAGTATGAGGTTCTGAGTTCGATTCCCTGTACCAAAAAAAAAAAAAAGAAAACATAACAAAACTAAAAAAGGCCATTTTCTAGAAAAACAATATGTCAAAAATGTTAATAACATTATATTTAGCCAGTATTGCTGATTTTCTTTCTACTTTTCTATATTTTTAAAAGATTTTATGACATATACATATTATATATCTATCTTATTCTTTAAATATAAATATTCCATATTTTCTTAAAGATTATAGGGATGTCAAGAAGAGATTAGGTATCTAAGGAGAAAAAGTTTCGAAAAATTTATAATAATTTATTTTAAAAGACTTTTTTAGATATTGCATACATGATAAATTAAAATCAAATGATTATCGTAAGTGATAAATGACTTTGTATTGTAGAACTCACCAAAAATATTGATAAAAAGCAGGCCATCTGGAGCTAGTTGAGTGCCGGCTTCCAAAAGATCAAAAACATAAGTAATTTTCCCTGACTTCAAAGACCTGGCAATTGATTTGAAGATATGAAAGGATGGTAAAACCCACAAACTTTTCACATGTGACATAGTCTAAAGCATATGGGTACGTTGTAGATAGCAAGTCAGTGGCGAGTTAGTCCCGACAAGCTGAATGGACCAGGAGACCCCTATATTAAGTCTTGAAGGCCAGGTGTGGTTACAGACGCCTGTCATCCCAGCACTCAGGGGGCTGAGGCTGGCGGATCATTGCGAGTTTGAGACCAGCCTGGGCTACAAAGTGAATTCAAGGCTAGCCTGAACTGCATAGCGAGACCCTGTCTCAAAAAAAAAAAAAAAGTCTTGAAGAATATCTAGGGTCGGAAGAAGGAAAAGGCAACGGTAAAGCTCAGCAGATAAAGCTGATAAAGACACAAGTGAGCCAATGAGAAGAACTGGGAAATAAGTTTGACTATGTAGGGAAATATCTATTGAGGGCCTTTCTAGGTTTCTAATTAAAGGCAAAGTGCACAGTGTAAATAATATGTTCTTCCAATCACTGCAAAATGGAAGATGCACCAACAGAATGTTTAACAGCATCTGGTACACGGATGGCGGGTGCTAAAAAGTCATAAATATTATTGGTTGATGTGAAGTGAAGAATTAAGAGGAGATCATGAGGCTTGATATGAGAAGGGGACCTTGAGGGCAGGAGGAGTCAGGGGAGACTGACTCATTCATTGCACTATGGGCGATCAGGAACTTCTTTTGTTTTTAAATAACTTCAACCTTACAGAAAGAATGGTTAGGTAAGGATAAAGATTTCCTGTATGTGCTTTACCTGGATTCCCTTATGTGGTTCCCCTGGATACATGCTGTGAAGTGAGATAATATCAAAGAGAACCATATTTACTGTTTTCTCATGGTCTGCAAGATAGCTCAGTGGAGGCTGTGGTGATAAAAAGAAGGCTAGCGCAGAACTTAGGCAGTAGACAAGCCAAAATATCTGTGGGTGTCAATGGCCACAGCATCTGAGCAGCACAGATGACTGCAGAGGCCTTCTGAAGAAGAAACAACAGGATGCAGTGGTGGCTACAGTTGGAGGAAGCGTAACTCGGGACACGTGTAAGATTACAAAGGTTCAAGGATGGAAGGTGCCACCGAGGGAGTGAACGGCTGGACACTAGCAGCAGGAACTGTGGCCGCAGCAGCACCTCTCACCTTTGCATCCCCTACCCGCTCCTTTCTCCCAGGCTTTCCCACCCTTCTTTTCCCACATTCTTCCTCACCTGTCAGATGCTGCACCTGCCTCTGCTACTCACCTTGCCACATTCTTGCCCTTCTTCCAGATCTTATCCCAGTTTGGCTTTCAAAATGGCCACAAAATGAAAAAAAAAAAAAAAGGCTTATAAATTGCATGATGAGTACACATGAAGTAAAACACTGCATGGTGTAGTAAAAATATATCCATTCTGTGTAGCCACAGTGAAGAATTCCAACTCCATTTGGAGGGTGAAAAAAGTACAAAACAATGACTATATTCTGTTCAAAGTCCCCTGTAAGATCTTCTTTCCTTGTGCTCTCCAACTTTGCCATGTACCAGGATCACCCAGAGGGCTGGCTAAACAACTGTGTGCCCTGACCCACAGTCGCAGACTAGGGAGGTGAGGAGTGGCGCCCACAGGTTTGTTTCCAGTGAAGCTCACGAAGGTGCGGAGATGGCACACTGACAGCCAGAGCCCTGGCGCACTAGCGAAGATGATCTGCTCATTCTGCCTCAGGAGGAAGGAAGGAAGGCAGAGAATAGCATCCTGGATACAAAGAGAAGTTTTCTCTTTTAATTTTACCCACTTGTCTTCTGAGTTCACACAAAAGAATTTACATTAAAGGGGTGCAAACAGAAGAACTCAGTTTTTGTGAGTGCTACTGAGGTTCCCTAGTATACTGCCCCCGGAGTTTGGCAAAATCAATTACAAATATACTTGTAACTTGGCAATTTTTATGGATAGGATACAGTACTATTTTATAAAAGAGAATTATATTTAGTTGTTATACATTAACATTTTCTATGTTTCATTCCACTTTTTTGGAGAGGATACTACAACAATTACTTCCTGTATTAATTACTTTCCTACTACTGGGACAAAATTCTGAACACCTACAATTTAAAGGAAAATGTTTGCCCACAATTTCCAGTGGGTGTGATCTGAAGTCAACTGGCCCCATGGCAGAAACAACATAGTTGAAGGGTCTGACAGAAGACAGCTGCTCATCACATGGCAGCTAGGAAGCAGAGAGAAGAAGGAAAGGCAGGGGACTAGAATATACATTCCACAGGGGCTGGGGATTTAGCTCAGCGGCACAGCGCCTGCCTGGCAAGCACAAGGTCATGAGTTCGATTCCCAGTTCTGGGAAAAAACAAAAAACAAAAAGAAAACCTTCCACATCACACCCCCACCTCCAAGAAGGCCTCACCCACAAGCAGCATATTCAGCTACTGAGCTCCTCAGTGAATGAAACCATTGAAGAATATATTGCCACCACATCCAACCACCTTCCAAATGCACGAGATTTCAGAGGGAAATTTTAGATCTGAACCATACTACTTATTCAAAGACTGCATCAATTTATTGATTTACAATTTTGAACTGAGTTTAACTATGGTCTAAATAAAGTAGACTCCCTATGCATATCACCATAAAGTCTCAAAGGCATATTTACAAAGTACCTTCATCCCTGTAAAGGCAAATCTAGAGCTTTTCTATGATAACTCATATTGAAAAATACAGGTTTATCAGCGATCTTAACAGACATTGACAAAACCTATGTAGCCATGTTTTCTATCTGATGGTTGACATGCTATTGACTTACAGGAGAGTTGTATATGATAAAATTAACAATAGGCCATTCAAACCAAGTCTTATTCTGAAATGATATGTACTTTGAATCATGCATAAACCTCTATTTCACCAATGGTCCCTAAATAAAAATTATTAATTACTTCACTACTTACTCAAAATAAAATCTCTCTTCATATTTGGCTATTTTATAACACAAGAATGACATCAATCTTAGGGAAAGGGAAGAATTGCCTTTCATTTTTATTTTTTCTCCTTAAATAGTGACAATTTTTCATTATGCAAAATACCCTTTGCAATTAATAGACAGTTAGCGCTGAAATTGAATTTGCAAGTTTATTGGTTGTATATTTTAATTATTGGAAGCATCACTTTGTTCACATACATTCATGAACAAATAGGATAGCATAATTATAATTTTAATTGGACATTGGTAATTCCTTCCAATGATCTCTTTTTTCAGCCTTATTCCTAATGGGTTATATAAATATGCTGGAATCATAGCCTTCCTTTTAGCTCTGAGCCTCACTGCATGATCTCTTAAGGACAGATTGTAGCCAGTGTTCAGTTGTAGGGAAAGAGTACTAAGCTTGAATAGTGATTTTCCTACCCTTTAGTTTTGTGATCTTAGACAATTCCTTGCTTATTTCACACCATCAGTTTCCACTGTGAAACAGTAGGATTGAGTTAGGTAATATTGGGACTTGTTTAAACTTCCAATATGAAGACAGAACAGGTTTGCTAAGGCTATTATTTCTCCAGTCATGCTATAGAGGTCTTCACCCATAAATGAAAGTTATCCCTAGGCAAGAATTAGAAAAAAAAAAAAACTGATTAAAAATAAATCGAGAGTTTTAGGCCATTCTTTAAGGATGTGTGGGCACACACGGATCAGGGAAGCATACATTAAGTTTTTTAGAGGGCAAAGTATGTTGGTAAATGTTTAACAATTGGTGTTTTAAAAAGATAAGTCCTGGGTAGTAATATTTGTCAATTTCCATGGATATATACTGAATACCAGTTGTCCATATGACATCACTTAGTCCTGAACACAAGATTAGGTTGAGATCATGTGAAGAATTGATGCTCCAGGATAAATGCCAGCTCCAGGTCCTGGGGCACTGGACACAGTCAATACATGGGGGTTAGAGACTTAATTCCAGCAACCTCTAACTTTGTGTGAGATTTCAGTCATTATTTGATTTGTAGCGGATCTATTTTCTTATTTATCAAATGAGAGAAATCAGGTATTCTATCTTCTATGGCTAAAATAGCATATCAGTTATAAAAGCACTATGAAAACCTTAAACTCTTTGCCAAATTAAATTTTAACTACTGTAACTTTTCTTACAAGGAAAAAGTCCATAATCAATTCAATCACTTAATAATAACTTTCAGCAAACTAAATTTATCAACTGTATTTACTAGGGATTTTCTCATTGCAATCAACAGAAATCCATTCAAACTAACTCAAGCAGACCTATCAAAGGCAAATTAGGCAGTCTGTGTTATTTGAAAACTTCAAGGAAGCGTGGGTTTGGATCGATCTTATTTCCTCTGAACATTTGGCTTCTCTATCTCAGTCTCTCTCTGGTCTTCTTTTTATCCTTATACATTAGATTTTGCTGATAAATGACTTATCTTTAAGCTCCTCAGCTCCTCCTCATCATTACTAATTTGAAGACTTATGCTTTGAGTAATTCAAACAAGAAAGAGAGAGATGGGATAAAAAAAAAAGGGGACAGAATTGAGAGGGAAGCTGATTCGGGTGTTTGCCTACTCAATACATACAATGAATTTGGGAAGGAGTATACCTGTCACACAAGTTTGGCCAGGGATGAGATTGCTGTGAGTCAAAGAGCTGTCTTATATGGCTATAACAACCATAGAAGTAACACACTGAATCCTTTTAGTGAAAGTGTTAGAAGAAAAGCATCATTATTCTTTGACTGATATTTGTACACTACCATGAAGCCATTGGTGCTTCTTTGAGGCCAAGAGCTGTATGTTAGTAGTGGGATAGGCAGAGAAATGCCTAATTAGCACCAGCTTTTTCTAGTGGCCATATTATGGTCCATATAATTTAGTTGAGGAATAATTGTTAATTTAAATCCCCATTACTATATTAATTCATTAATTAAATAGTACACATTAACTCAGAAATCATACCAGTTGTAGGACTGACAGGGAACCAATTTTTAAATTTTATACCTGAGAGAAGTCAAACGCTGTAGCTCAAACAGTTTGGAAAGTCTATATGGATATGAAACATTTTCATGAGTCAGAGATGTGTCAAGCTCCAGATTCATGACAAGTGGTGTCATCTGAAATAATAGGATCTTAAGTCTTAAGACTTACTACTCAGCACTTTAAACTACAACCAGCTGAAACACAGGCCACCTACAGACAAAACTGAACTGAAGTGAGGTGACAAGAGCTGTCAAATGGTTGAAAAATGTCCACCTGCACCAGTGACAGTTTTGGCAGTATTCAATAAGAGAGACAACAGAGGGGTGAAGAAACAAACAAGAAAGAAAAAAAAGACAAGAGAGACATTCTCTGCTAACTCACTGAGCAAAACTTACATCAACAGATTTCTGCAAAGGGCATTCTGTCCAGCAGACTGGAGTAGCAGGCACTATATGATATAATTGTCATTAAAAAACATTCCTTCCTATAGTTCAGTACCATGTCACAATTCACAGAGGTTAAATATTAAGGACTTTGACAAGTGACAAATTTGCTCTGGTATAAAAATATATAAATGGATTGCTTTAGATATAGAGTTGAAATGATAGGTCAGTCTGAAATGGGTGAAGGACACTATTATTAATTCCAGGTATTATCTTGTAACAGTGAGGCCACAAAGGAGATTCAATGAAGCAGATAATTTTACATTCACAGCTTCAGTTCTATGTATTATTGCCAGTGCTCTGTATTCACATTTATTGAACACAATTACAAAGCACCATAAAAATGTTGATTGTTACTGTCAAGATTATGTCAGAGGGTTATCATAGTTTCTTTTAGTTCAACTATAGTTCCTTTAAGGCTTATTGTACGATTAAATTTGAAAGGAAGAAAAGGGGACAAAATCATTGTGTTGTATATTAGGACCATTTACAAGGCAGATACTCAACAATAGTTTGATTTCTACACTGAGAAGTACAATTGAAAAGCCCTTATAGAGGGGTCCTCTTTCTTGCTATTAGCGTGTTTTTCTCCTCTTACTATTTATGATTTATTCTCACCCCAGTTCTATCAGAAAATTGGCCTTGTGCTCAGTGACTCAACAGAAGGATCTGGCAGGGCATAAAACAGAAATTCAATGCAATTCACTCTTTTTTGTGTTTCCAATCCTCAGGCCCTTAAGGAAATTGAGAGCACTTACAGAAGTGCCAAGAGAAACAGAATCAGGATACAGGGCAAACATACCGGGAGAAAACCACGATGAAGAGAAGCACTACACTTCCAATGAGAACAAAAGCAGTTTTCCGGGGTAGGTGGAAAGGTGTGTGTGAGAAAAGAGTGCAGATGTTTGGAGGTCTGTGCAGATGTCCTGGCAGCCGTCTAAGGATGGAAAATAGCTGCAAGGTGCACCTAGGCATATGAAGACCCAGGCAAAATACCAGGGAAAGGTTCTATCTCCCCAGGATATAAAATAAACAGCAAAGAGTTACTGGTGACTACGGCAATGGTCATCTCAGTTATAACCTCTATGAGAAAATAACTCCAAAAGAAATTATGGGCGATGAAAGAATATTAAAAACTGAGAATAAGACGTGGAAGAGTCACGTACATGCTTGAAACAAAACTTAACCTCATTTGACCCAGCTATTACCCTTATAGATATCTTCCCAAAGAAGTTAAATACATCTATTATAGTGATACATGCATACCCATGTTTATAGTTGCATAATTCATAATAGCTAAATCTTAGAAATAGCCTACACATCCATCAACAGATGAATGGATAAGAAATGGTGGTATTTCCACACAGTGGAGTACTATTCTGTCATAAAGAAGTCATTTGTCTCCAGTCATTTGTCAGAAAATGAATGCAGCTTGAGACCATAATGTTAAGTGAAATAAATCGGACACACAAGTTCTGCGACCTACACAGCCAGTTGTGTCCTGACAGGGGGAGATGGGAGATTAAGAAAAAACTAGACACATATTGAAAGGAAAGCTAGGACCGAGCGAGACCTGACCTCTCTGATGGAGAGGTAGGGACAACCCAGCATGGTCTGCCTCTTTATTTATACACAGTAAAAAGGTGGGGGGAGTGTTTGACAGGGCTGAAAGTGCAAGGCCTCAGTATTTTGCTGAGAACACTGAAAATGAAACATTCTCAGAGTTATCTGTGCTGTAGTTAACAGGAAAGAACATCAAGGACAGACACCTACCAGACCGGCTCTGCTCTAGTCCCAGCAACTTGTTCACATGGCTCGCCTCGGGCATTCCGTGTTCTTGGGGCTGACCTTGCTCTAGCCCTGAAGGTGTGGTTGATCTCCATCTCAGCCCTGTGTCAGCTGCTTACCAGACATAAGCTTAAACATCACATGGTTTCTCTTACATGAGAAATGCAAAATATAAACAAAGAGTAAAATAAAAGATAGATAAAAGGAAAAAGATGATAGATCTTTCTTTAATGCGAAGGAGATGAAGAGATGGAGGGACAGGGGATGAAAAAAGGAATTAAGAGGTGTTATGCATTACATACCACCAAAAAAGTACAACTCAGTTATAGAAAATTGAGGAAATACTATTTCTTGCCCATCCAAGATTATGGGATTTGATTTAAATCTGCTTTTTAATCTGTGTTCCTACTACATGCCTGAAAGCTGCAATTATATTCTGCCTTTAAAATTTTTAAAAGAAATAAAAAACATACTTATAAAATGATAATATTGTTTAGATTCCAGGGGAGTTGCAAATATCAGGCAAATCCAATAAATAGTGAGATTCTTATAAAGCTGTTGTTATTCAAAAGATCAATACATTTGATTAGCTACGTGAAAACACGTATCAGGACACTACACAAGCTAAAACACTGACACAAAATATAAACATTATGATTTAGGAATGCATGAAAAAGTAATATCAGTATAATGAGGAGGAATTGCTAAACATTAAGAAGTGTACTCTAAATAACCAATACACAAATATTTCCAGATTAGCTAAAAAAGAGAGCAAAGGAGAGACAAGAATAATTACAATTAAACCAATAAAGGCTTTTGGATTCATGTCATTGGACAGGAGTTATAAAGAGGTAAACTACTGCAAAATCATCCGTCACTTTTCGAAAGTGCGAACATTATAAAGTGTTTTTACATACAAGATCTACTGAAATGTTCATCATTTGATGAAGTATAGAGGGGTAGCCATATAAATAATGGGTATGATTTCAGGTGTAAGTCATGCCATGAGGAAGAGTAACTGAGGACTGAAGGATCGTGTGCACCTGCCTGGCATTGCGTTTCTAGGGAGGTGTCTGCGAAAAAAGGCCTCTGGCGCAAAGATCTGAGTGGACTGAGTGATCGGCCAAGCAAAGACACAGCAAGAATCTTTCGGAAAGGAAGCAGTCTGTGATCAGCGGTTTCACAGAAGGTGAGTCTGCATAGTTGAAATGACCACATGAGGCATAGTAGTCTCCTTTCTGCATTCTTGTCATTGTTTTAGAAAATGATCAAAAATATTATGTGCTTGTACATTCTGCCAAAATGAAACCCATTAATCTGTAAAACCAATAAAAATGGAAATTAAAAAATTATATCAAAAACCAAAACAAAACAAGACAAAAAAGCAAATGAGCAGCAATCCCCAGAGAGCCGCCAGGAAAAGCACTGTAGGTAACACTCAGGAGTTTGAATTTTAATCCGAGTGAGACAATGTGTCACTGAACAGCCCAAGGAGGAGACAATCTGAATTATTTTTATGTGACTGGGGCTACAGTATGGACAAACTAGTGCAGGACGGCCAGACTGGGAGTGAGGAGCTCACCACATCGGTACAGCTGAGAGAGGTAATGGTGGCTTGAAGTGGGAGCAGCAGTGGAGCTGGTGAACCGCGGTTGGAGTCGTGATATACTTTGTACTTCAAGCCAATGGGACTTGCTGGCATAATGAATGTGAGAGGTGGGAAAATAGGGAGAGGCAAGGATAGCCCAGGGCCTGAATAAGGATAGGGCAGCTCCTTCTAATGAGAGGGACTTACAGGTTGGAGACAATTTTTCTTGAATGTTCAGCACAGCTGCTATCCTGCCCTCTGCATATTTATCTATGACGTTTAGAGGAACACTCCCAGGATTTTTATTGAATTTAATACAGTGGATACAAAGCATTCAGAGATCCTTCCTTCTCCATATTTATTTGGTCAGGTGATCAGATATGTGAAACTATTGTTTTCAGATTTCTGATTCTTCTCTCAAACACTCTGTAGCTGATGTGCTGACTTCTGCTTGACTTTTGAGGGGCGAAGGATCCCCACGCGTGGCTCTCCTTTGTCTGCTAATGCAGTAACTCAGACGGACTTAATCAGAACCTCCGCGAGAGTTACGTAGTCCCAGGAAAGTAAGATAGCTGTGCAGAAACATAGCTGTGCCTGTTTAAACGTTAAATCATTTCAAGAGTAACTTAGGATTTATATCTGAATTCAGTTTTGTTGTTGTTATTTTGGTTTTTGGGTGTTTTATTTACTTCATGGGATATACTTTAGAAAAACTGTTGAGGGAAATCTAGTGTTCCATTCAGTCAAGTGAGGTGCCTTCAAAAGGAGAGAGTGGGTATATTTCAACATATGTCCCCACCAATTTTTTCTTTAAAATGATTCTTCCTCTGAGAAAAATATATATTTACAGTAATTTTCCCAAGCTCTAGCTATCATCATATTACCTCTACATCTTGCTGTATTCCACAAAATATTTGCCACATTTTCCATATTACCTCTATTGAATGTTTTCTTACAAACAATTTACTTTTAACATTTAGAGAAGCTTGTAAGCAGAACTTTACGTAACTACTCCTAGTGGAAAATCAGAAAATTACTTAAGATAGGAGGTAATGACATAAATACAATCACAATGGTGAATCCAGCTCCCTGTGGTGGTCTTTTCTCTGAGCAGAGTGATTCTAAAAAGGCCCTGCTCTTTTCTGTTCACTGTGAAAGTTTCTCCTAACTAGTGTTTGCTCCCGTGAGCCTACAAGCATCATTTTAAATTAAATGAGGTAAAATATTTCAAAGCTAATCAGGCTATCAAACACCACGGTGTGGGATTTCTAACATCAACTTCCAAACTGCTAATGGTCAACATATCAGCACTGGGACACAGACTAGGTTCAGAAACTCTTTCAGTCAGTGAAGAAAAGAAGTTTAGTGAGGAGCTAAATTCACAGCTTCATTACTTTCAAGATGAATTTTAGTGTTGGCGCTGACTGCACTTACTTCACTAGGAAAGTATTTGCCCGGAGTTGTTTGAAATACAGGCTTGAAGACCTCTTTCACACAGAAATAACTGCTCATCCAGCAAAATTTACAAAAGTCTTGTGTAACTCTGTTATTATCTGTTCTAGGGTCGCAAGCTTCGGCACCCTTGTGAGGAGACTGATTTTCTAGAAACATTAATACGTCCACAGTGCCTAAAACACTAGACCATTCTTGATGTTTTGTTGAATGAGTAAAGTATCATATTTTTAGGCATTTGAATAAATTCATGATTAGTCAACTTTGCTTGTGTTCTTTTGTTTACCTGAAATGGAGATTACTTCTTGCGAACACATTGTTCATTCTTATCTGTGCTTTAAAATCCACCTCAGATCACTTGAGCTGTGTAGTCTCTGTGTCCTGAGAATTTTTGCAATGCCTAATGCTTCAATAGATCATTTGACAATTTAATTATCTAGCTTAGCTACTTTTACATTTTTAAACTTTATCAATTAATTTATAATTAATCAACTAATGTCATAGCTGTATAACATCTATAGCACACCTGTACTATACCGCATTAATGTCTTTTTGTCCCAATCATTCCTCAGGTATGAGTTTACAAAGGCATGCGTGTTTCACTTTCGACACATGAAAGAATCCAAAGACAGGTGGAGCAATCGTATCTCACTTGGAATGGGAAATGGTGGGCTAAATATGCAATAAAAACTCTTACAATCTAGAGCACCTGGAAATGCTAGATTAAAAATATTTTTTTAGAATTCATGTCTGAGCTAGAAGGAAAGAAAAATATTTAAAAATGAGAAATGGGGAGTAGGCATAAAGAAGCAGTGGGCCGGGCATTGTGGCACACGCCTATAAATTCCAGCACTTGGGAGGCTGAAGCAGGAGGATTATTGAAAGTTTGAGACCAGCCTGGGCTACAAAGTGAGCTCAAGGCCAGCTTGAACTGCATAGCAAGACCCTGTCTCAAAAAAAAAAAAAAAAAAAAAAGACAAAAAAAAAATAAAGAAGCAGTGTACCTGATCTTGTTATTGAGGACATCAGTGAAATAATGGCAAAATTAATGTGCACCATAAATGCAAACTACATATAGAATTTTCTAGGAACCAAATTTTAAAATAATTAAATTTTTAAATAACATTTGACCCACTATCTCTCGAATAAAATCATTCAACATGTAAAAATTAAAAATTACTGAGCTATTTTACATTCTTTTCTTGGTTCTGTGTTTTCAAAATTGGATTTGGATGTTTTAATCAGAGAACATGTGAATTTCTAAGTATCTGGTAGTAGCCAGATATGATGGTCAGTGCATTCAGATAGCACAGCTTTAGACTTCAAGGCTGGTAGTAGTGTTCCCAATTTGTTTGTCTTCTTCTCTTGCTCTCGTCCTTCTTCAGCTCCCCATCCCTGCCTTCCTCCTCTTCCTTCCTTCCTCTCTCCCTCTTGCTGGCACACACAGATTTTGTGTGTTGCACCTTTTATTATGAATGATTTCTAAAAAATTTCTTGGATCTGCTCTTCTACAGTCCTTTAAGAAAGCTCCTTTTGGCCACAAAAAGCAATACTTTCATCACCAACTAAACACCCTTTCCCCTCATTTAATGACATGGTTTAGAAGAAGTATGCGTGAAAAAACCTGCATTTTAAGAAACTTAATTAAAAAGAGTTCTGAAGGCTGAAAAATAGTCAGCAGCTTCTGTACTAATAATAGTTTTAAACACAGGAACTTGCTCAGAGAAAACAGTGTTAGAGCCCTGAGCGTTAACAGAAGCACTTCCATTGTCACCCTTGTAAATTTTAGATTCACTTGTGCAAATGCTGGTAAATAACTCAGACTTTCAAGGATACATATGTAGGAGCAAAAAGGAAAGTGCAAAATTGGCAGAAAGGAGCTCTGGGGTTAAGTGACTAATCAGCAACCTGTGACTGAGGGACAAGTTCGGTGAGCTGCTGTGTGTGCATAGCAGAGGAGCTAAGGATCAGGTTTCTACGCACCAAAGGGCTGAAAACAATTGAAGCTCTCCTGTGTTATATGACAACTACGTAAAGTTAAAATTCCAGTGTCCATAAAGATTTAATGGTAAAGAGCCATGTTCCTTCTCTTGTATGTTATCTAGAGCTGCTTTTGTGCAGGAATGGGGTGGTGAGTAGTTGCAAAAGACTATACGTTCCACAAAGCCTAAAATTTACACTATTGGGTCCTTTGAATGAAAGTTTGCCAATTCCTGGCTTAAATCACCATTTTCCCCAGATGACTGTCAGTTTTCTACATAAAAAAATTAAGAAAAAACACATCATAAACTTTTGAACCATGAAAATCATGATTAGAAAACAATTGTAAAGTGATCATTGAGTTTTATGAGTTCTATTTTCCACTCTGATGCTTGGGAGCTGGTGACATTCATCTTAGATTTACCCAATTGAGGGGAAAGAGAGGCAGCATCTGTTCACATCTCTGCTTCACTCAGCTGTATCAACGGCACTGGGAGGGTCAGAGATTGGAAGTGTGTTGCTCTCCAAAGCAAAAAAGAATGAACTTGAATTTTTGCTGTTATTTTTCATAGTTTAATTGCTACTTATAAAGAAAATTAGGCAACAAAGAAACTGCAGAGTATTGGTCAAGATTGCATACTTTAACACCAACTAGGTCAGTTTGGGACAAGAATTTAACAAGCTTGTTGCATGTATAATGAAATAATGCATTGGTGACCTGCTAGTATAGTGTAAGCAACTCATGAATGAGTTGAGATGAATTGCAAAACCACTGACACAGACATCCCAGTTACTTCCGTCATTGCCTCATAGGGTTGAAGTAGAGGAGTCACTGTTTTTATAGCAAGTGGAAATGTCCCTCACACGAGCCCAAGGTCTCTTGACAGGAAGGTTGCAGTATGCCTGCTTGCTTATTGCTGTGCGGGCAGAAAGACTGAATTTCTAAATTTTAGGAATCAGAGTCCTCTGATTCCTAAAATTACTACATTTTTTTAAAAAAAGTCTACCATGACTGCCAAGTGAAAAGGAGTCATGTGGTCTCTAAGCTCTTAGTAGCTGGTACATTAGATTCCATAGAAATCCTAACACAAAGGACAGAATTTATGACAAAATTGTATAGAAATATTTCACAATGAAAACTATTTTGAACATTCAAATATATCAGTGAAGAACTGGATTATTTAAAACGAGATTGTCAGGATCCAGTAATTTATTTGTGCCCGCCTCTTAGATTTTTAATAAATGAGTAGTCAAATAATAATCCTTAAGACTGCTAAAGTTCTTTCTAAGTAAGAAATTTGGATAAGAATGTATTGCTTTAGCAACAACACATTTCAGAACTGTCTGTGACTGACACTGGCATAATATTCCAATAATATCAGGATTTTTTTTTTTCATGGCTCCAATACTTTGGTAGAAGATAGAGCAGAGGGAAATGATTTCACAGAGGTCAATCAATAAAAGTGAAATCTCTGACTTGAACTGACTCACAATAAACACATTTTCATTCTTTTCCACCTGACTACACACACTCATTCACACGCATTCTTCACTATCCTCCAAACTTCTTTATGGGAGAAAGTATCTGAACGTGATAGAGTTAAAGTGGTAGCAAAGGTTGCACAGAATCACCAACTAGAAAGAATGTGAGTGAACTATTCTCATCTCACCAGATTATCTTCTCATCATTCTGACTGCAACAATGAAGACAGAAAATCGATTTCATTACCAAACAACATTTTCAATCATAGGCTTCTGAAATACTCAACATGAGAGTTAAATAATCCTAGGTATTTTATGAATGGTCTGCCTTATTAGCTGTGTGATTTTTAAAAAATAATCAGTTTTGCTTTTATTTATGTGATGGTTTTAAAGTTTATTTGGCAAAAGGAACAGAGAAATTCTCCTAGTTTGGGAAAAAACCATGTTGAACATGAAACATAATGACGTGCGACCTGGTGCACAATACTATGTTAACAATTCTCAGAGCTTAATGGTCACATACTTATGTAGAATTGAAAAAAATTCCGCAAATTAACCATTGTCCTAAATCTACTGAATTCATAAACACAACCACTAATTCTTTTGATCATTTAAAAAGCAATAGAGCCTACAAAGAATAACTATAAATAACAATCCAAAAATTGGAAATTCCTTTCTTTTAAGAAGCAATTTGTTGTACATATGCTAATTTTTCTGCTTCCCTGTGGTAGTAGATGTGTATTAATTCAATGATTCCAATGAAAAAGGAAGTTATTAAGCATTTTGCATACTAACATGCTCTAAAGATGTTGCAGTTTTATGGTAAATGTGAAAGAATATAAAAAGAAAAACTTAAACAATTATTTATAACCCTTTCATTTATAGTACTAAAATTACTAATTACTTGCCAGGTTCTTTTTATGGAGAATTTTCTTCAAGCAGTTCAAAATATTTTATAGACATCTCTAAATAATCTTTGCCATTTTGCAGATGATAAACTTATTTGTAAAGTTAGAATTTCCACGAGGAAAAATCTTAAAGTCACAGAAAACTGAACTAAGCTGAAGGTAAAGGTAGACCTTAGCTCAGGGGTGATCTGTTCCCTTGGCCAAGTTCTGTATTTTTTAAAGTATCCTTGGGACTTTACAGTGCAGTTTTACTTATACATATGATTCTATGTATTAGTAAATATGTAATGATGTATTTTTAACTTATTTATTTATTTATTTATTTATTTTTGTCTTTTCTTGACAATGTTCCACTATGCAGTTCAAGCTAAACTTGAACTTCCTTTGTAGCCCAGGTTGGCCTTAAACTTGCAGTCATCCTCCTACCTCAGCCTCCTGAGTGCTGGAATTACAGGCATGTACCACCAAGCCTGTCTGTATTTTAAATTTTGTACACTGTCTAGCTAGTGATTTAAACCTAACCATATATATATTTTTTTCTTTGTTGGGTTTGTCTTTTTGTTTTTCTTCCAGTACCAGGAATTGAACTCACGACCTTGTACTTGCCAGGCAGGCGCTGTGCCGCTGAGCTAAATTCCCAGCCCCTCATATATATTAATCAAGATACTAAAGTTCTTTAGGAACAAAGGATTTTATTATCAAATGAAGAATTTTGTGATGAAATAAATCTCATGAAGATTTATGACATTAGGCAAATCATCTGACTTCTCTAGATTTCAAATAAATCATCTGGAAATTAGTGTGTCACTCGCGGTTTGTTGTGAGGATTAAATGAGATAATTAAATAGTGTCTGGAAGGAGGCAAATAAACAGTGAGTGGGCAAGGTTTCTTCAGCTTTAGGTATAAAACTCCGGCCATCTGTGAACTTATCTAGTAACTTTGTCGTCCACGTCAGATTTCTGCTGATTTTTCAGAAGCATAAAGTAGACTTCCCGTGAGCAGGGAGGAATAAAAGGAAGGTAATAGAGTTATTTTTAAACAGCTGGCTTTGCTGTTCTTGTACCAATGATGATAACAAATGTATTAAACTTTTGGGGGATAAGATCATACCAAGAGTTCAGGAAATATATAATGAGATGCCTCAGGATTCAAGTTAATAAGAGAACAAGCCGCACTATATACTCATGAGTAAAAGTATTACTTAACTTGAGAGAATTTAGTTCAAACTATTTTTTATTTTATTGAATAATGCAATACTTTGCTTTAAAAATCCAAATAACCTGACTCAGGTTATTTTTTCTTTCTGCTGTTTCAGCCCTTTTCCACCAAATGTAAAAAATACTTTAGATTTGAGGAGGCTAAAAAAAAAAGCAAACAATTATATTCAGTCCTGGTTCTGCTATTTACAAATTGTATAAATTCAGGTAAAATATGTAAAGTTTTTAGACTGGGTTGAAAAATACATATCAACTTAAAAGTTGTTGAAAAAAATTAATGAGAATGTACACAAGATACTCACATTAGATTCCTGGTCCATAGTAGTCACTAAGAATTAATCATTCTAGCTCTTTTAATACTAAGTACTTATTTAGAATAAGTGCCACATTGCAAATATATTGTTCAGTGATGCATGTTAGTGACCCAACTTGATGTTTCTTCAAGTTGAATGATACAAACTCTTCCATAAAATACAGCTCTCAGGATAATGCAGCTTTGGTTTTGAATATTTTCCTTGCTTCCAGAACTACAGAGCACACTGCTTCCTTCAAAGAGATTACTCACATAAGGGCTCTAAGTTAAGCAAGCTCTTAATTTGATCAATGAAATCAGATTAAAATACATTTCTCCTTCAAATTCTTATAGCCAAGAATAATACCAGAACAATGAGAAATATCAAAGAGTAGATTATTTTGTCTGGCAATCAGCCATCGTTGACCAGCTTTTAAAATGATGAGAAACACAGAATTAACGAGCCAATATGTCATTCTTATTTTGATGCACAAATAATATTTAAGAGATGCTGACAGCTAAATTTTCCACATGACATCATTTAAAAATTACCTCCTAAGTATTCCTTGTTATTGCTCTCTCTGTTGCATTTTATATGCACTACCCTGCTTCAGGACCTCATCATTTCCTGCCTGCATGTACCACCTTGAACTTTTATTTCTGGCCTCAATATCCACACTCAGCTTTTCCAGTCCACCTGGTAACTGATGACAGTAGAACAAACTTTCCAGGGGAAATGAGACTGAGACTGTGAGACTGTACCAGATATTGTGTAGTCACACAAAATTCTTCAGGAGCTTCAGGATAGGATATCAATGCTATAACAGACAGAAAACTTGAGAAGCCAAGACCCAGAGGATATGGAAAACAAAGACAAGTAAGCTGCACACGGGTTTTAGTAATTTGATAATTTTTAAATAAGATTAAAAGCAGAAAATGCTTGTTCAAGGCTAAGAAATAGTAGAGTTTTCTGTAGTTTCACAATGTTGCACAGACAGTAATTGGAGTTAAGAGATCGTCTGGGGACCATGCTGGACCTTCCGTGGAGATTCCCAAAAGGCTGTTCCTTACTGAGAAAAAGTAAAAGGGAGTTGGAAACAAATCAGAAGTTAGGAAACTTGAAACTCAGCTTTCAGTGAGGTCATTTCCTGACTGGGTTAGATTGACCCGCCCTTTCTTGAACAGATAGACTTCCAAATGAAATCCCTCTAGGGATGAGAAACTATTAACCCAAACTTGTAAAATGTTTCCATATATATCAGCCTAAATCCAATAAAATATTCCTAGGCATGCCAGAATAGAGAGCGTTTCTGATGTCATCTGAGTCTCAGTGAATGGCAGCATGATAATATTAGGTCAAACTATAGAAATCATCTTTGACTCCTAGGTTTGCCCTAAATTCCCAGTCCAGGTGACTCTTCCCCAGGAATACAGTCTTTAAACTCTTTATCTCCACAGCAACTACCTGAGGGTTCCTTCCTTTTAAGCCAAGAAAAAAGGAGTACCATCCCTGAAGACAAGGTGGGGTGGGAGGTGGAAAGGAATCCAAACAAACAGGTCCATTTTCTGCTTTTAGCTAATAACCCTCTTGGTCCTATTAGCATTTTTCCAAGACTCACTGTTCTTCAAAACATTCGGGTTTAATGGTTTCTTTTTAAAATTTTTATTCAAGGAATATTTATTAAGCAACTGCAGTACTGCATATGGGAAGCTGCTCTAAATACTAGAAATTCAAAGTGAGTGTCACATATTTGCTGCCTAAAAGCTAGGGTACTTGGCAAAAAGAACCGTATTATTTTTTAATTTAAAATTCATTAAAGCTTTGATAGAATACAATTGGAAGTTTTAAAACTATACACACATTTCAAAATTCTCCATCTCTCTGTTTTATTTTGTGTTCCTCTTCCTTCCAACTTCCATTCATTTCTCTTTGGATTCCTCCCATTATTTTGCCTTTAACATTCTTCCCTATAAGTACCCACCCTTCTGTCCACCAGTCTACAGACCCCTCCAGTTCTCCCCTTCACTTAAGAAACAGATTATATTATGTATATAAACTTAAAGATCCAGTAAGGATGGTGCTACAAAGAAATAACATTTGCCAATTCATTTAAAATACATGCAAACATTAAATTCAAATATGTCCAAAACAGTCTTATAAAAGATCAGCACACCATGAAAAATGAAACGGTTTCCTGAAAATAAGGAATACATATTCTTAATAAAATTTCTAAACTTTATAAGTGTTGACAAAATTATAGATTTTCTTCAAACCAAAATTAGTTTGACCACATATTGACTGAAAATTGAGAGCAATTTAGAAAAGTAGAAACCCATTTTTATATGTTTTATGGTTTATAGCCTCAAAATAATAGGCACATAATATTTGATGCAAGAACCTTGGATTGTTCAATGAAAGTATAAGTAACAGAATTAAGCCTGTGGTCATATTTGAAGTAAAGCACCATATCAGCCATGTAAACAAAGGCAGAAAGAAACTACAAAAATGGAATAAAGAAGACACATATATGGTTACTAGATCACATGGATTAAAAATCCAAGGGTTAAGCAAACACAAATATAGAGTAAAAAATTTTGGTCATTTGATTCAACAAATAACTGATTCTTTAAAAAAATATTTAGTGCACTAAATATGATAGAAAAAACTCTTTTTGCATTATCAACCCAAACCCTTCCTTCCTTTCTCCCTTCCCCCTCCCTTGTTCCCCTCCCCAATAGAGGATTTTCTTCCCATTCCATATTATCTAGTATAAATTCTGGTCCTTATTTAATTTTTGGTTTCTCATACCAAAATACTTCACATATTTACATGTGTGTTTGATTTATTTCACTTAAGGGTATGATCTCAAGGCCCATCCATTTATGTAGAAATGCTTCAAGTTTATCCTTTTTTATGTTTAAGTAGTACTCCATTGTATATTAAAAAAAAAAACCTCACATCTTTATCCATACATTGGTTGATGGGCATTTGGGCTGTTTCCAAGATTTAGCTATTACAAACTGTGCTGCTACAAATATGAGTGTGCATATATCACTGTTGTATAATGCTTTTAATTCTTTGGGGAAGATATTGAGGAGGAGAGTAGCTGGGTCAAATGGACCTTAGTTTTTTGAGGAATCTCCATACCGATTTCCACAGTGGTTGCACCAGGCTATACTCCCAACCAACCCTGGAAAAGAGTTCCTTTTTCTCACAGTGCTACCAGCATTTGTTATTGGTTGATTTCTTGATAACTGCCATGCTTTCTGGAGTGAGATGAAATCTCAGTGTTGTTTTAATTTGCATCACTTAAATAATCAGTAATGTTGAACATTTTTCCATATATTTATTTTTCATTTCTACTTCTTCATCGGAGAGGTGTCTATTTATTTCAGATGCCATTTTTGGACTGTGTGTTTAAATTTGGTGGGATCTGAGTTTTTGAGTTCTTTATATAGACTAGATATTAGTCCTTTGAGGACCAGTTGATAAAACTTTTTCCCCATTCTGTGGGTTGTCTCTTCACTATGTTGATGATTTCTTTTGCTGTTCAAAAGCTTTTTAATAAGATCTGATCCAAGTTGTTGATTTTTGTAATATTTCCCTTGTGGTCTGGGTTTTGCTCCTAAAATCTTTAATGCAATCCTGCTCAAAATACCAATAGCATATCTCACAGAATTAGAGAAAACAATCTTAAAATTATTTCTAACCTGAAGAGACTTAGAATAGCAAAAACAATTCTGGGCAACAAAGGCAAGTCAGGAAGAATCACAATCCCTGATGTTAAAAAAGCTACTATGATAAAAAGCTACTAAAAAGCTACTATGATAAAAAATCTACTATGATAAAAAAAGCTACTATGATAAAAAATCATAGTACTGGCCAAAAAAAAAAAAAAAAAAGTAGAGGATCGATGGAACAGATTAGAAGATACAGAAACAACTCCAAGCACACTCAGCCACTTTATCTTCAACAAAGGAGCCAAATTCCCTTCACTAGACGAAAGATAGCCTCTTTAATAAATGCTACTGGAAAAGCTGGCTTTTCACATACTGAAGACAAAAATTAGAATTGTATATCTCACTATATACTAAATTAAAATTAAAATGGATCAAAGATTTAAATATTAAAAAGAACTTTAAACAGACAAATATCCGTGAATGGTTTCTTTGGTCTTTATTTCCTCGTGGAGGCTGCCATGTCATACAATGCTTAAATATTTCATATGTTTTTCTCTTGTTAATCTGTCTTTTTCTGTTTAATTTATGAGATCCCATTGGAGACCTAAATCAGTACATAAATAAAGGTATTTTCCCAGTCTATATCCAATGGCGATTAATGTCTGTGGGATTTTCTCCTTATCTATTGTTCCTAGAATCAAATGCTATGGGAACTTCGTTGTGCCCTGTACAATATATTTATTGCACATCCATTAGGTCTGAAGAGTTTTGGTCAGCACAATACTGCAGCATAAGTGACAGTGTTAAAACACAACATGGGCAAGATTGATGGGGATGACTCGGTACCAGGCTTGATAGAGCATCTCCAGTTATTCCAAAACAAGCAGAAATATACAAGTTTTGCTATAGTCCTTAATTTCATACAAAAGAGAAAATACTTTGCAGGTTGGATGGGACTGTGATTTCACCAGAACCTCATTATAATTCCATGACTTGGAACAACCATGGAGTTTATCACATGGCTATTCTGCAATTTACCCATTCTGCAGGCTGTTTGTAGACACTGATTTTGATCATGCTATTTCTTCACTGACAAAAAATGATCCACCAAAAATTTAAGGAAAATTTAGTTTGTTAGAAATGAACGAGGATCTTAGTAGTATAAACAGTATTGTCTCTAAATAACTTCTGAGGAATATAAAAAAACAATTTTTAATTTTATCCTTCTCAGTCATTAATATAATCTAAATGCTTTGTATCTGCTTTATATAAATGTCTGTAATTGTGCATATAACAAGATTGTTTCTCATATTCTTTATTTGTATATAAACCCATCTATTCCAGCGATTCTCATGGGGAGCGGGTGGGGTTACTGTTTCCTTTCCAAAACACTTCCTATGTTCGGAATAGTGTTGGCTGTCACGCTGGGGGAAGGGTACTACTGATATCTGGTGGGTAGAGGGATGCTGCTCAACATCTTACAACTGGCACATCTTATATCTCATACAGAAAAGGTTATCCAGACAAATATATGCTAAAGCTGAGAAACCCAGATTTATTGCTAAGTCTAATGTGCCTATATTTAAATCTCTTAATGTACTTCCACCAACAGAAGTCTAAATCAATCTGCTGACACTTTAACATCTGAAATATTTTTTTCCTTTTTGATGTACAAGTTTTGACCATCCCTTGCTGAAATAGATCAAATTGATCTAGGTTTAAAATTTGCCAATATAGGTCACACTTCTCCACATTGTCTTTGGTAAATGACTAGAAATGACTAGTGGCATCAGTGCTGGGCACCTCGTCACATAATTTGATGTTTTGCAGATGTGGACTGTTCTAGAATCTTCAGATGATGGCTTCTTCAGAAATATGTTACTGTGGTTTGCCTTCAAGTTACAGAACACGTTCCCCAACTTTCCTTGAACTCACAAGAAATTAAGAAATATTTTACTTGGCTGCTAATCCTGGAGTCATATTCATGTTCTTTATTCTTTGTGCTCAACTCTTTTTTCATGTGTTTTTAAAGCCATACCACACATACCGTACTAAAGGGTGCACATTTAAGTGCACAATACATTTATATCACCACAAGCCAGATCCAGAAATAGAAAATTCATCATAATGGGAAAAGAGCCCTTTATGCCCCTCAAGTCACCACCCCTACCTTCTTTCCCAAAGGTTACTCTTATTTTGAATAGTAGCTCTACAGATTGTTACCTGTATCTTCACTTTTTAAAATGGAGTTAAACAATAGTTACTGTTTTATGAATGGCAGTTCTGCTCAATATATTGTAGTACATTTGTGTCACTGCACATAGTAGTAATTTGTTTTCATTACTACACAGTACATCATTGCATGACTATGTCTCAACTTATTTATCTACTTGACCATCATGGATAGATATTTGAATTATTTTCACTTTATACGAAGTATAAAAATAAATTATTTAGATAGTCTTGTTTAAGACTTTTGGTGCCGTGTATGTATGTATGTATTCATGTATGTGTGTATATATGTGTGCTGGTGCCATATATATGTATACACACATACATACACACACACACACACACATATATATATATATATATATGCATACATATGCATTGTTGCTGGTATATGTTTGGCCCTAATACATACTGGCAAATACCTGGTAAGAGAGTAAAAATTAGTGCTCCCATCAGCAATGAATTAGAATCCCAGTGGCTCTAGTCTAAGAAGATCTTTGATGCCATATACATGTGTGTATAGGTGTATATTTGTACTGATGTCATATGCAAGTGTAAACATATACATGGAGATACATGCATACAAATGTATTTCTTTTGGTATGTGTGTAGCTTCAATGTATGCTGCCAAATAGCTTATGAGAGAGAGAGAGAGAGAGAGAGAGGGAGAAACAACAACCTATACCCCCCACCAGCAATGTATAAAAATTCTACTGGCTCCATATCCTTATCAGCAGTTGCTATCATCAGTCTTTCTCATTTTAGGAATTGTGGTATTGCTCATGTCTCATTATAAGTTTAATGTGTATTTTCATATGACATAGAGTTAATCATGATTTAATATGCTTATTGCTTATTTAGATATGCTTTACTTCGAGTATTTAGCCAGGCCTTCTTTTTTCCATTTGCATCAGATCATCTCTTCTTATGGTGACTGGTGGGGCTTAATTATATCTTCTGTCAATGGATCCTTTGTGGGAAGTAAGCAATTCAAACAGCTTCTCCACTCTGTAGTTTGTCTTTCTAATCTCTTAGCTGTGATTTTTGATAAACAGAAGTTCTTAATTTAATGTAATCCAAATTGGCCACGCTTCCTTAAAATTGTGTTTCCCCATCAATAAGACTCAGTAAAGTCAGGTAGGTGTTCCAGAACTGCCCTGAGTCTTAGCGTGCATCTTCTAATGCTTTCCAGGGTGATATCCCACCGCAGGTCTCACTGTATTGACCAACAGTGCTGTGAGTTCTATCACAGTCTACCAAAACCTTTTGCCCAAAGATTGCACTGCTGTAAACCAAACATTAAATTTCAACATATTATTAAGCTATATAAAAGCTTAAGATGTATATGAAGACAAACAGTATAATGTAAGCAAGTGTATGCTAATTTAAAATTTTTTCCATCAATGGTTATTTACTAACAACCTCCACAATCATATAGCAAAATAACTGTACCATAAGAACATAATTTTACCATAAGAACATAATTGTACCATAAGAACTTAATTTTACAAATGTATACTGCTCTCAAAATGTGACAATTCAGATCATTAATTGAAGAAAATAGTTAAAATCACAGACATGTCTAGCAAGTAAAGAAAGTAATGCTTAAGAAATTAGACACCTAAAATACTACTCCAAAGCAAAGCACCTCTAATGTAAAATTAATCCACTGTAGAGGATGAGGATGGCAAACACAAGCAAACACTTCCCCTGCTTTTGGTTAATGACTTTCTATTTGTAATGATGAGCTGCTTATCTCTCTAATTGTCTTGCATGGACTGATCTGGATCTGATATTATCTGTTATCCATACAAAATCATCATTTCACAATTTTCTTTTATTGTCTTTCATCTGAGTATAATTTGTGTATCCATACACACCTAAAATACTACTCCAAAGCAAAGCACCTCTAATGTAAAATTAATCCACTGTAGAGGATGAGGATGGCAAACACAAGCAAACACTTCCCCTGCTTTTGGTTAATGACTTTCTATTTGTAATGATGAGCTGCTTATCTCTCTAATTGTCTTGCATGGACTGATCTGGATCTGATATTATCTGTTATCCATACAAAATCATCATTTCACAATTTTCTTTTATTGTCTTTCATCTGAGTATAATTTGTGTATCCATACACAAAGAAACACACACTCTTGCTACATATGCAATAAACTACAACTTTATAAGCCTTATTAAATTTAGCTTTAATTAAATTGTGATAACGGAGTGCTTAACAAAGTTTCTTTGATAATGTTATTAACCAGTAACTACATATTTCCCCATTACAAAAGCTAGATTTTAATTATTATTTATTATGCACTGCATGCTACCAGTCTAATCAGCATATAAACAAACGAGAGTTTGTCATATGTAACAAAATCACAGAACCCTAGCGTTCTATCCAATTATACTGATGAACACAAAGTTTTCTCTTTCTTCTTTTCATTATTAAACTGGCTCAGCAAATGGAAGTTCAGATAGTTCTATACCATAGTCCATTGTAGACTTGTTAAATCATACTTTAAAATGAAGCAGACCTCAATTAGTGTTAGATATATGTTACAGATCCCCCTGCATCAGGAGCTTATGTGAGACATAAGAGCTTCTGAAATGACTGGGTAAAGATTTCTCCTTTCTGTGAAGCACATATGGGTTTATCAGACTTGGATCAACGCCTTTTAGTTTTTTAAGGAGGTACTCTAGTATCTTTTCTGATCAGAAGCCACTTGTCTGAAAGAGACAAGGACAGCATGGAACATTTGAAAATGTTCATCTTAAAGCCTCTTTGCTGCAGATATTACTTGCTTTCACTCTGAGAGGATTATCAGTGAAATCGTAAGAGTTACCTTGCACGCTTGCTTTCACACAAAATGATGAGCATCACCAGAGGTCCAGAATATCTGACCTTAAAGTAATGACAAGAGGGGTGTCAACACCCAGCCTGATGTGGTAAATTCACTCATTCAAACTTAGTAAATGAGATCGTGGGCATCCTTCTACCACAGGCTCCCTCAGTCACTTTTGTGATCCACACTTGTCCAAAGTTGGAGACCCCCCAGAAAATTCTAGAATCCCATCTTTAGGAAGAGGTACACAGGATATCCAGATATTGCTTTTTAATTATTGATTTTTAATTATTGATCAGTACATTTGCAGTACGCACAGACTAGTTCGTCGTGGAGCACTGGTACATATACATGGCCTATCCTGATCCTTTTTACTTCCTCTTCTCGCCACCCCCACCTTCCCCCATCTCCAGATGCACCACATTTGTTACACTTTGTAAAAAAATAAGGGGAGCCCCTACTGCAGCGAGTTTTCAATACATCATAACTTTACGGAGATTAAAATCGATCTAAATATGATCTTGGCTAAATGAGTGAGACGAGTTCCACTTGTTATCTGATTTGAGAACTGTATTTCTATTATTAAACCTAAATCTAATATAGTTTAAAATAAAAATTACCCTGACCAATGATTCAAATTTCTTTCCCTGAAGCTCCCTTTTGGAAAATATAGTTAGTTACAGTGTCTTTCTCCTTCAATGGTATCATTGTGTCAATACAATATTTTGCAGTGTCTGATGAACATTATGAGAAAACAAAGAGAGACTAGAGATATTGTTATCCACCGGGAAGCTTGTGTCTGAGTATCTCATTACCGAACTTGACCTTACCGTTTACTATGACTTCTAGCGCTGAATATTAGGTAATATAGTCAGAACAGGACAAAACAGTTGGAACAGAATTCTCCAGGTAAAGAAAGGAACAGAGTCACCCAAGTCAAAGACAGAATAGACCCTGACTTTAATACTGTTTCATCACATTTGTACCATTCAGAAACCCTATGTAAAGTTACAGATGATCCAACCAGAAGTAGCCTATTGTAGAGAGGTGGGAGGGGGAGAGAGGGAGGAGTAGAGAGGGGAGGAGAAGTTGATTCCTGACTGTACCTTGTGGCTTTGGAGTTAAGCAAATAGAATATAACTGTTCTGCCCTTAAGCAACCGCAGGACTTAAGGGAAGTTATTTACTCTGCTTCACCTCAGTTTTTCCTACATAATAAACCAAAGACATAATAGACTTCGTTGCACAAAGTAGTGAGAATTAAATGGCATATTATATTTGAAAGTAGCTGATCTATGGAGAGAATTCAAACATTAGCTTTCATTCTCTGGATAATACAGTAGAATCTGCTTTGACTATAGCAAAGATCAGATCATCAGATGATATATTTATGTATGCGATTCATGTCACTCAAGCTTATAGAACTGATCAAAGAGGAAAAAAGAGAAATTAGAGGCATGAATATCAATATAGTTCAAAGCTCATAAAATTCTGATTCTGGCAACTTAAATATTTAGAACTCTCCTCTCTCCTCCCTCCTCTTTGTTCCAGAAGATACCAGGAGCTTGTTTTATAATCGAGTTATATCTAGGACACAGTTATTTATACACAGTTCAATATGTAATCATGAAATGTAAAACAGATTTATATAAATATTTCCAGAAACTATGACTGTGCATGTAATGTACACACATTTCTGGCACAAGGCACCTGGAGTTCCCTGCATGAGATGAAATTATAGTAATTCACCAGTTTTGTTTTCTAAGAATTAACGTTCCAAAGGTACTGCACCTTATTGTGGTAATAGGCGGTTTTGTTTTTGTTTTTGTTTTCTTTTTGCTTCAACTCAACTTCATCACATATTTTTGCTTCACAAATCAGGAAAAGAAAGACAATAGGGAATTGCAGGAACATCTAGGTTTATGGCTTGACACTTTCCACTTAGCACGTTTCCCTTTGGCTAGTGATGGAAAATTGGACATTTGACATGAGCATAAACTTACACTTCCTAACCTCATCAGGACATGTGAGTTAATATATGCTATACAGACAGTTCTCATATAGTACAGGGAGGCTAGGCAGATTACATACATATATGTGCACACATGGAACTGCATAAATATTTGTGTGTGTGTGTGTGTGTGTGTGTGTGTGTGTGTGTGTGTGTGACTATGCCTATGGCGATGTACATACTCTGATCTCTTAGTCTACACTATTACCAACCTATCCACTGTATTTGGAACAAAAGGGCCACCATTTAAGCTCTAACTTTACTTCTTAAAAGCTGTCTGCTAGATTATAATCTCCACTTGGACAGAAACTCTAGCCATTATGTTCCTGGGTTTATTCTTTGCAGCTGGTAAATTTCAAAGTAGCTGTTCAATAAACATTTCTTGAATAAAGAAATAAGAAAGATTTTTAAAATATATGTGTAAACTACTGATCCACTTTCTTAAATTAGGTGCTTACACTTAATTCTTGGAAGCATATAGTGAGGTAGAAATTCCTCTAAAATAAGGCAGCAAGGTTCACAGAGCTCAGTAAATGGCAGAGACCAGAGAGACTTCTTTTAGTTCTGATTTCTGCTTCTGTAAATTGGGAATGACAATGTGTCTCTTCTTACATGGTGGTTATCAGAGTAAATTGGATTAGCCGTGTACACATGGTCTATAAAGAATAAAATACTGTATAAGTAGGAAATGTTATTACTCTAAATTCATGTGCTTAGCAGAATGACATGTAATCATCAAGGCCAACTGCACTAAAGGAAAAAATTCAGTACAAATGCCTTATGGGGAAAGCCTTAGGTTCCTCTCCAAACCCAAAATCAACACAATACTCTTAAAAGAAAAATTTGTAGCTTGCTAGACAAACAGAATTCCAGGACTTTTGATCCAATTAAACTACTGACAACAAAACACATTTTATCCTCTCATTGATTGTACTACTAATCACACTCCCTCCAGACTTTTAAATTTTGTATTAAGTTAAAGGAAATATAAACTGTCTTCCAGCATTTTTTTATTTTAAAGAGAGAAAAAAAAAAACCAATAAAAACAATGCAGAATTTCAAAACAAAATTAACAATGGTTACTATATTGTATATTCTTATCTTCAAAGTAGTTGCTCAGGTTATAAGAGATCGACAGTCAAAACTGATCAAAAATATAAGCACTAACTGTTTCTTTCAATGAACTTCCAGTATTTTAAGAGAGATTTTTCCCTTACAATCACTTTAAATACTTATATGGTTCATTCACTGAATTTAGTAGTTTTATATTAAATTCAGGAATTAGTCTCTGAATGGCATCAATAATTATTGACTGAGTCAATTGTATAGCACTATTTTGGATAACCGAATTGGCTTGAATCTTTTTGTATTAGCATCTTCCTGTAACACAGGTCTCAGAAATTGAGGACAATAATATAAATGTCAGGAAGAAAAGTTATCTAATAACTTCAACATAAACTATAAAGTGATTTTCTTCCAAATTAGTTTAGAGATTCAGAACTAAAATGTAAAACATGTTAAGAAACCTCGTTATAGATTTGCTCAGATTCAGAGGAATTTGATTCCTTCATAAAAGAATAAGGAAAGAATGCACGTCTATGCTACTGCACCATTACTCACAATAGGTAAAATATGGAACCAACCCACTTGTCTCTTAGCAGAGGAATGAAGAAAATGTGGTACAAAAAGAGTGGAATAATGATATTCAACTTCTTAAAAGAAAGGAAATCTTATCATTTATGGAAATGTGGATGAAGCTGGAGGACATTATGTTAAGTGAAACAGGCCAAGCACAATATGATGAACAAATGCATGCTTTTATTTATATGTACAATCTAAAAAGTTGAACTCAGAGAAGTCAGGGGAATTAGAGCTAGAGAAATAATATTTTCCGTTAGATGATAGGAATACGTTCCAGAGGACTATTGTACAAAATGGTGGCTATAGTTACCAACAAGGGACTGCATTTTGAAAATCACTGAAAGCGCAGCTTAAGATTTTCAACATAAAAATATGTAAGGTAACATATTTTGATTAGCTCATGGGAGACATTTCATAATGTATGTTTCAAAGTTTCATATTGTACAGAATAAATATATAAAACTTTAACAATTAATAATATAATAATATTGGAAAATGCTTTAAAATGAGCAAAGGACACATCAAAGAGGAGAAGGTAAAGGAGATATACCAGTATATCTTAAATTTTGCAATGCAAGGTGTAAATGCTGTCATACTTGCTCAGATTTGTATAGGGATAGTGTCCCCCAAAAGCCTACTTGTTAAATGTTTGCACTCTGGAGAGGCAGAATTAGAAGGTGTGGGTCCCAGAAGGAATTCCTTATTCACAGAGGCCCACCCTTAAAAGGGACTGTGTGGCCCTACTAGTTTACTCTCTCTTTTTTCTGGCTTTTGGTATGAGCCCTCACTCTGACCATGATGTTCTGCCCTCTTCAGAGACCCAGACCAGTGAGATCATTCAGTATTGGACCGAGACCTTCAAAACTCTGAGCCAAAGTAAACCTTTCTTTGCCCCATAAGGAGCCTATGTCAGGTATTCTGTTGTACTAATAGGCAGCTGACTAGTATACCACCCCATGGACTTGCTGCATCTTAGTACTATCATTACTAAGAAATAAACACTTCCTCCAGAAGGTTCCTGGGCTCTTCCCCTGCATCAACCACAACAACAGACACCACTATGCTCCATCTAGAACAAAGTTTAGAAGCATCTTGTTATAGTTCAAAGAGTATTGACACTTGGACTTATCCAGTAACTGTAGGATTTCTTATGTCCAGATATGTGTGTATGAGTTAAAGACCCCCTTGTCTTTGGAGTCCACATCCACAAAAATAAAGATGAAGCCCTGCAATGTAAGGAGATGACTCTGCATATAAAAGCTCACAGTGGGTGTATAGGTCACATTAGGTGCTCAATAATATTTGCACCATCTCATAACTTCTACTACCACCCTCTTTCATTTTGTCTCATTTTAATCTTCTGAAGTGCCTCTACAGATGTATTCATGACACAATGCCTAATTTGTAAAATCAGAACAGTGACATTGAATTTAAATGATAAAATTGAGACTTGAATCTCTGTGCCAGATTTCTACTGTGGTAATTTTCTCATGTAATTCATTAAAAAATTAATCATTCTTTGCATTGTGCTGGGTCTTATCTATTGAAGTATATTTCTAAAATATTTATTCTCAGCCTAGTATATATGAATACATATTTTTTCCCTCGTGTTACTTGCCCTCTTTAGTTGATTGTGCCAATCAAGGTTTATTGTCTGAATTTTTCAGCACACTGTTTGAAATAACTATTCAAACCATTACAAAGTTGTTAAGGAGTCACCAGCTGTAACATTACTAATGAATATTAATGTTCTTTTATATTTGGCTGGCACTGAAATAATGGCAGTTGTCATGTAGCATCAACAATTTTAACTTGGGCACTCTGGAAGTCATTTTAAATCTGCAATGCCCTCTAGATTACATTTTGTGGTTACCGCAGAGCCATACAGTCAGCTGTGATCAATATAGCTAATGGCAATACAGTTGGAATACTGTCATAATAAAATGGGATTTGAAAACAGTTTATTTCCCTCTTCTACCCCTTGTACCTTTATACAAGCGTAGATTAAATGCCTGCTAATTCACTCTATTTTGGTAAAGAGATTTATAAGAACAATTTTTAATGCCTCTCAACCACTCTGAATGAAAAAAAAAAGAATTTGATGGACATAAAAAGAGCTAAATAATAGAAGTATGTACGTACTGAGACAGCTTTCAGCCAGCTGAGAAAAATCTATTATAAGAATCATTTATATCTCTTGGACAGATCGACAAGAGCATTCAGATCATTCATATATAGCATAATATTTAAGGATATTTTTCTCTAAAGATACCCTGATAAAACAAGTAAAGGTTTTAAAACTATCTGTTGATTTCATGTCTATGCCGAATTGATAGAATGCTGCACATATCCTTCGATAATTTGCCATTAACATATGGTGTAGCCACACTCTTTGCCCAGGGTTCCTTTTAGCTTAAGTCACCGGAATTTATTTTTAGAAGATTATCTTGAAAAATTCTTGCTTACTACAATCTACCATGTATACATTCTTCCACATAGAGAAGTAACAGTAAGCTAGTACACTGTGTGGAAATTACTCCTTTTGTTATAAATTCATATAAACAATATCAAACACTAGCTTTCTTAAGCATTAACTGTTTGCCAGGTCCTACTGAAATGCTTACACACATGGTCTTATTTCATCTTAAGCACAGATCTGTGGGGTAGCCCTTTCAATCATTCCACTCTACACATGGGAAAGCACAGGGTCACATGTCAAATAACAAAGCTGGATTTGAATCTACATTGCTATGTCACACTGCCTGCTTTCTTTATCTTTAAGTTATTGTTTCTCAGTAATATATTTCTTGTTCCTTGCTTCACACAAAGAGATATTTAAGTTTAAAAACTTCTACATTTAAAAACTGTTAACATTTTGTTTCCTAAGACAGAAATAAGAAGTCACTACTGAAAAAGCAGAATAAGCAGCAGGCTATGGACACAAGCACTCTCCAAAGTGTTAATGGCCAGGAAGAAGAAGGTAGATGGTATAATCAAATAAACTCTATCCATCTTCTTCCAAGGTGCTACCCAACGTTAGTCTTGTTATTCTAGCTATAATCTCACATTTGTATTAAATTAGCTCTTTTTGCTCAATCAAGTCACTTATGATTCAGGGAGTAGGGGAGTCTTTAACAAACCTAGTATAAAAATTCAGTCAGTATCTCAAGGGGTAGAATTGGCCAAGTTTTTCACTGTGACTAAGGACTATCCCTCTCTGAAACACCATGTTCATGTTACAAAGAAAGACAACCAATGGAGGAATAATTTTACAGTAAGCTTTTTTGAAATATAGGTACAAGTGCATATACCAGGAAATCCCTATACCTAATTTATGCAGATACTTTTTTAGCCAACTGTCTCTACTTTGAGCATGGAAACAATGTGAGAAAATCTCTTTCACCTTTTTCTGAATTATTTCCATGCAGTTGGTGCATTAAGATGCTTCTGCCAGTGAATCAGATATTTTGCACCTTTCAAATCCAGAGAGAAAAAGAAGAGTGGAATAACTAAAGAAATTTGCATGGCTCCTGGTTTAGGGCTTGTACACTGGGATAAATCGAAGTACCTCTTTCTTGTCCTGGGGGTTTCACTTTACAAGAAACAATCTTTATCCTCAAAACTTCGCTTTGTTAAAGAATTTATAGTCTTTTCTGTCTTCTTTCTTTAGTTTAGGAATCTAATAACAGATCTACCTAGTAATATTTTTGCTAAATATGGACTGCAGAATATCAGTTCTAAATTCTGAATTACTTGTTGAAATTCTCCACTACGTTAAATAACTTTCGATTGTTTAATTACCATTTCATATGCAACATAGTAAGAAATAGAAAGCTCCCTTTTGTGTGCTCTGCAAGCATTTCTACTTTCATATTTTTATCCAAATGTGAAAAGAAGAGGTTCAAGGATTAGGGGGCTGGGTTCTCAGATGATAAACCACATTCATGGTTTGCACAGTAATGACACAGAGGCAGATGCCCAGAGTGTGACGATTCAAAAGCTGGTCAAGCCTTTAGCCCTGGCACAGCTCCATGCACCATTACAGATGATGTCACACCAACTCAGAAAGATTAAGGGACTCCACAAAGCTTCTACAGTTACCTGGCAATGGATGAGTACATCTCCCCAGAGTATATTCTCCAACTATACTCTAGTGTTATACAAAGCATGCAAATGGTGAACTTCTGTCAACCTGGGAGGGGGAGTTCTTGTTTTATTGAAGTGTCATCACCTAAGCTATCTCATCAATAAGTTATTTCATTGAACTTTCACAAGATACTGTGTGGGTTGCACAGCAGGTGTAGCAATTTCATTTTTAAAAATTCCTTCATCATCTCTTTTATTTCACACATAAATGAGAAGGAGTGAGACAACAAAAAATTGGGGTCTGTAGGAGCAGTGTTGGGGAGAGAGAGTGATGGCACTCAAGAAAATCGGTGAGCACAAAATAGGGCTTGGTACATCCAAGGTGCTCAATGAGTCTCACTCCCCTTCCTCCTTCAGAAGAGGATACTGCAGGATCTATGTGGCAATTTGTGACAAGTACTTAAGAAACTGAGATTGAAGAAATATTTTTTTGTTGTTGTTGTTGTTTTTTCTCCGGTACCGGGAACTGAACTCACGATGTTGCGCATGCCAGGCAGGCGCTTTTGCCGCTGAGCTAAATCCCCAGCCCCCTGAAGAAATATTAAGTGTAGCTGAAAAGGTGGTTCTTCTTTACCCCAACACTTATTTTGATTTTTATTTTGAGACAGAGTCTCATTAAGTTCCTAAATTACTCAGGCTGAACTCAATCATGCCATCTTCTTGCCTCAGCCTTCCAGAGTACTGAGATTACAGGTGTGCGCCATCATGCCCAGCTAGGTGAATGTCTTTCTATCTATTGGATTCCAAAGGCACTCATCTTTCAAAAACAGACATATGTAAATAATCTTGTGGGTGACTATGAGTCAAGTACTAGGAGTTGATAATCAGCATATGTGGTACTATGGTTTAGTTTGTTAGATAGACGTGGAATCACAACTCGGCATTAACTTCTGGTCTGACTAGTGATTTCAAAATGTCTGCTATAAAATCCACTGGTAATAAGATGACTTGAGGACCAGTGTAACTGTGGGATTCTGATTGTGCCATTACCTCCATTTTACAGACTAAAGAACTCAATCACAGACAGGTTATGTGAGCCGTCCAAAGTCACACCGTCATTAAATTAGTAAAGTTGAAATTAATTTCAAGTCTTCCCACTCCACACATAGTGCATTTTCCAAATCTGAGGAACTGCTGCCAACGACCCTATGTATGGTATATAAAACAAACCCATCACTTGTATCAGCAAACAGCTCAAAATGCATCATGTTCTAATAATGGCAGAAAAAATATTATTTTTATAAATTATCTAGATGGGTTTAAATAGAAATTTTGTGCTCCTTGAAGTGTGCATTTGGGAAAAATGAACAGAAGATCCTATGCTTGCATGCCTCAGAAGGTACTTGAGTAGCACCAGGGATGAGATTTCTTTTTGTTTTTAGCACCGGGAATCGAACTCAGGGCCTCGCAGTTGCCAGGCAGTCACTGTGCCACTGGTCTATATCCCCAGCCCCAGATTGTTCTGATTGCCTCAGACAACTTGTCTGCAACTATAAGACATGAAATTTTAATTGGCAGGCTAACTGAGACCCAGCATGTGTGTCCTCTGAAGATGGCTCTTTAGTTCTATTCTAACGAGTTTGGAGTGACCTAAGGTCTGTGCAGAGATTCATTTCTTCCCGTTATAAACTCAAATAAAGAAAGGAAAAACACAAGCCAAAAGAAAAGTGAATTTGTAAGTTATTTTTATTTATGTCTTAGTCTGCTTATTTAAGAGTCATGAAACTCTGAGAATCCAGTAAAGTCTGTGATTCCTCATAAAATATATATCACATCAAATGCTGTGCTGAAATCTCTGAGAATTCATGAACCTACAAACTCTACCTGCAGGCATCTTATTATTGAGATAACAATTTCACTACAAATTAAAAGAAAATATATGTCTATATTTGGTCAAGATTCAATAACATTTTACCGAGGAAAGCCAAAACTTGCCAAAAAACCCTAAAGGTGGGTGAATTGACTTCTATATAGAGTATTCCTTGCTATGTAAGGTAAAAAAGTTTTGTCAAAAAACTAATAGCAAGTCAGTACTTCAGAATATAAAACTCTTTTGTCAAGTAAGGAATACTGTGGATGCTAGCTTGAAACTCTCACTAAATGGGGCAATGCACAAGGAGCCAGGAAAAACTCAGTTGGTGAGAGTAAGAATAAACAGAGCAGCATAGATGAAGAGAGCTTGGATGTCAGCACAGGATGTCCATTAGCCAAGATACAAGCCAACAACCATGGAAGAAGCTCCGTAACAATCCCTCTAGTGAGCTGCAAGACATCCAAGAGAAGTACCAAATAGATAACTGCAGAAACTTCCTGCTCCCAGAACTTCTGAATCATGATCTGTGTTCAGTCCAGAAACTTATGGTAAAGACTAATTGAGCAATATCAAAGTATAATTTTTCTGATGGTTTCCTTCATCCAACAAGAACGGCTCCTTTGAAACATGAAGCAGTACTTCTACTAGGTTGGGCTCTCCTAGTGTCATCATTTTTTGGTTACAAGCCATAAAAATATGAACAAATGAACAAACTTTTGCCTTAAAAATAAAGGGTTTATTGAATGATTCAGAATCACAGGGAAACCACACAATGGTCACCTACAGATAGGAAGCCATTCTGAGCAATAATATCCTGTATCAACAAACATTCACTCTAAAGAAAAAAACACACTCAATCCAAGGGGCGCAAGAGTGTGAATGGCCCAGTGGGAGTCGTGTTTTCATTTCTGAGCTTGGTATGGCAGCAGCTTAATTGAGCTCCATCCGGACCAAATGGAATAAGAGATGCCACAGATGAGCTGTGTCAAAACAGGTGATGGGGATCTTTGCTAGGCTGCAACAACGTAAAGGTAGAGATTGTTTCCAAGGGGTCATTTGAGGGATAACCAGACCTTCTGTGATCTATAGCTCCAATATAAGATTATACATTATAGAAAAGCTCGGAAATAGCCTGAATCTGGTAGTACAGTGTGGTTTCTGATAACTGAACCTAATGTTTCTTGGTGTACAAACTGTATTTATTGCATAGCTTGAGACTTTCTATCAGTTAACTCTCATCTAAAGTGGTTCACAAATATAAAAAATGAACAGAAAACGTATCCCAAATATGTAGAAAGGCGGTTGTAAATGACATTAAAGCAGTTGTATTAAGCTGTAAGTTATTTGTTCTATGGCACATTCAGTGGGAGTATTTTTTTTACTCAAAGTTTAGAATTTTTATTGTTTTAAAATACTCTACAAAAATATACCATGTGTATTTTTATTAATCAATCCACAAATGGTCCAAATTAAATGTGTTTTATCTACATTATAATAATTTGAGTTGCTAGAATAATCTATGCTTATTTTTCTAAATTGATCCTTTTTCTTACTTATTACAGGCAGAATACTATATAATAGATTAAATAATTTTTAAATTAAGTGTAGGAAGGTATTTAGGAAAGTGAGTTTCTCATGTCTTCTTTTACAGAAATCCCAACACTCACTGACATATACACATCTCACTTCCCAGGCCCGTTTTTATCATTTTTCCTTCTATGGGTGGAAAAATATTTGAAGATATTTCTCTCACCTAAAGAAATTGCCATTTTATTTTTTTGTTGTGTTGAAAGTGAGTAACAAGACTGGACACCCAAGAAACAATATAATGAAGAGAAGATGTTGGAATGAAAAGATAAAAGACTACTGCCAAGATCAAGCAGAAATAACATTCAGGAGAGACAGTCAGAAACACTGACCTTCATTCTGAATCCTATTTGTTCCCTGGAATGCAGGTGCATCTACTTTCTCATATGAGGTTAAGAAAAAGTGAATACTAAGGGAAATATACATGGGTCCACACAGTCCGTACCCAGACTAGGACAATGGAAAAACTGGCATAAAAATGTAAAACAACCACTGCCAAATCTGATGGAAGCTATTAAAGAAACATTAGCCCAATATTTAAGAAGCAATATAATTAGAAGGAAAGGAACTGTTCGTGTGCCTAAAATGATACAGACCACCAAAGAGTTAGGGAGAAATTATTCCACTGTGCACTAATGAGCTTGCTTTCCTCTTGCCCATTTTCATACGTGGAATGAACATTAGAGACTGAGGGCAAATGAATGAGGGCCCTACGTTTCAGAAGATAATTAGGTTAAATTACATGGTATGAAATTTCCTCTTAAAAAGTAATTCCACCAGATAATTTAAAACTCAATTATAAAAGGCAAAATTTCTTTTCCTTCTCTGAGTGGCTCTCATTGACATCTTTCTTCTGCTTACTTCCTATCTCATGTTTTGGTGATGATACTGGAATGCTTTGAGAGTGCTTTCCAGTGAGGCCAAGTAGCGGCCACACTCACAATTTTCTGCCTTCATGGAGCTGCCTGGTTGTCTCTACTTGAAGGGGGCAGAGCATGTCTGACACAGCTCTGACCCCTCTCCGTGCACTTGTAGCTACTGAGCCTGTTCCCAAAGCAATCTCAGAGCGTGCTCTTCGGTTATGTCTAACTTACCTTACAGAAAACAATGCTGTCTGACCTGGAAAGCATGCAAAGCTCTTGTTTCAATATGACCAAGTCCCTTTCCGATCACTCTGCCTTCTACACCTCAGCTTCACACACCAGAGAGGCAGCTCATTTCCTCCAACAGGTCAGCACTAGGCCTTTAGGCCAAAGAGCCTTTTTCCTCCTGGATATTTGTTGATTTTATTGTATCAGAGTCAGAGTCATTTCAGAAATGTTGGTAAAAGAAAAACAGGAAAAAAAATATGGAGAAAGAGCACTAGGGATGAGAGACTCTTCCCTTGGGATACCACAGAAGAGGAGCCTTCAAAGACAAAGACGCAATTCAAATTCAGTACTATTGTACTTCATGTGCTTCCTCAGGCAGTGAGGGATGAGAAAGCCTACTTCCACTTCATCTCCAGGTGTGTTATTCTATCAGAGCCTGCAAGCTATCATCCACCTATTTTATGTATTTGAGATAGAGTTTCTCTTTGTACTCCAACTCAGCCTTGAATTCTCTTTTTAGCACAGGCTGGCCTAAAACTTGAAATCCTCTTGCCTCAGCCTCCTGAATGTGACTAGGATAATAGGAGTGAGCCTCCATGCCTTATTTTTAACTGACATAAAATTGTATGTATTTACCATGTCCAGCATGACTTTTTGAAATATAGAACACCACTGAATGAACAAATCTAGCTAATTAATGCCTGTTATCTCATACAATAACCTTTTGCGGCATCCACCAACTTTTTTTTTTTTTAATTTTTTTTTATTTTTATTTTTATTTTTATTTTTTTTCCGGTACTGGGAATCGAACTCACAACCTCGTGCTTGCCAGGCAGGCGCTGTGCCGCTGAGCTAAATCCCCAGCCCCGGCATCCACCAACTTAAAGGGACTTTAGTGTTAAAATTCCAGCATGCTAAGACTTTGATAGTGCCTGCTTATAAAATTTTTTGAGAAGTAATTATATTTCTCTTGATAAGCAAGTGTAACTAGATTATTCCATTTGAAATTAAATTTATTTTATGAATCACTGTTTTATATTATTTTCCTGTGATTATTCCTGGGAGTCAAACCTAAATATTTCTGTATTACCTCAAATTCTACAAACTAGGACATGACTGAAGGTGCCAGACAACTGGGCATTAAGTTTATTAACTCAGAACTTCCTCTTAATCATCTACACATTCTTTATCTCCAGCAGAGTGCTTAGCACGTGATAGGGTCTTTCAATACTTATTAGAAATATTTCAAATACTAGTTGGAAACATTCCAAGGTATCCTCATCATCCATAGCACAGTCCACCCCTTGAGGTTCAGAAAAAGGTTTACCAGTGCTGGTCAGAAGCATTCTCCAGAGATAAGAACAGATAGACATGTAATTCAGGATGAGGCTTTCCAAAAATAAACCTTACACCAAATGTATCCAGATGCAATCATACATAGGATTTGTTTTTTTTTTTTCAATTTAATTAAGTTTATAAGTACAATTTATGTGTATACAATGCTTACATTCAGCATAGGGAATTTGTACCTGTATATGATATACTTAGATTGTCTTTTTTTACTCCCATTCCCCTCCCCTCCCTTCAATCCCCTTCCCCACTTTACAAAGCTTTGTTTCCATTTTATCCTTCTTTTTTCATTTTTTCTTTGCCTGTCCTTCCTTTCTCCTCCCCTCAAAGGATTCATTGACTTCTTTTTTCCTATAGTATTTTTTTCTAACTGCTATTGCTATTGAAAGGTTCATTGGAAAGCATGCAGAGTCAAATTTGAATTAATTCAATGCCTCTGCAAAGTTATATCCCATGAGCTCTGGATTTCATCTGAAGCACTAAATTGGTGAGTCTTTCAAGAGCTGAGAGTATCAGAGAACAGATACTTTACAAGCCCTCTATCTGGTCTCTAGTCTAATTGTACATCTTGTTTTTCTGCATCAGAGATATTAAACCCCCACTAGACATATCCCTGGCTAATATTAAACTTTGAAACAATCACTTTTTTTGGATATCTTTTATCATTTATTATCTTGCTGCCAACTGCTTTATGTATGACAATTTTAATTTTACACTAAATAGTCTGTTTTCTTCCCCATTATGCTTTGTTTACCATACTCATCTGGAAGCTACAGAGCCATTTTGTTTTTCTACCACCATGACCTCAACACTTCATGCAATGATTGAAATATACTGGGCAATTAATCAGGATTTATTAAATGATTCAATGGATGACTAATCAGACAACCATTCAAGACTCAAGGATTAAGAAATAAAAATCAATGAAGACAATTGATTGTTTAGTCAACTAAAGATATAGGTAAGAAGTTGAAAATTTAAGAAACTTCTGATGATCAAAGTAAACTCTTCCCCCTTTTTAAGGTCAGCGGCATAACTGAAGCTTAGAGACTGAAGTGACAATGCAGTTGTCACAGTGAGTCAGCAGTTGATGTGAGTCTGGAACTTAGACCTCTAGCTCAAATGGTATTTCCATATTTTTTTTTTTCAGAGAGAAGTGGGTTTTTTTTCTTATAAAATACCATAGACCCACTTAACTTCTTATTGACATTAATTTCCCAAAAATAAATAGGAATCAGTTGAAAATAAAGGTCACATTGAATTTTACTACATTTCAAAAGAGCTTATTTTTAGAAAGTGTATAGAATCATTGCATCTATGTGTCTGTCATGGCAAAACAATTCAGAGTATGTCTCCAATGTAAACTGCAAACCAAAGAACAAATAAAAGTTAATCCAGAGCACACAGAAATAGAAAAATTCCTCATAATTGTGATCATCATCATTACTAATCATGCCACTGCAGAGAACAGAGGCCGGCAAATATAGACCATGTGGATGGAGACTGCCTTCAGAAATGGTCTGAACACAGAGTTTTTCCCAAAAGATTTTGACTCAGTGAGCACCTTGGGACAAGAAATCATTTTCTTTGAAGCCAAGGGCACCAAATGCTTTCTACTTCTCAACTCTGCCAAGAGACAGCTGGGTCTGTGCACATTACTATTAAGAAAATGGGGCCCAAGGGTGACTATAAAAATTTTTACATGACCGAAGGCCTTCTGTTCTCAGTAGAGCTGGTCGCACCTTCTACAGATTAACGGTTAAGCAGAATTGAATTTAGAACTGTTCATTCTGACTGCAACCCAAACTTATACAACATCTCAAATTGTCTCTGACTTAATTCCTACATGGATCAGACATTTGCCTCTAATTGTGCATAGGTGACACTTTTTAAATAAAATGAAACTCAACTCCACTGTTAGATGCTTCCATTTAGTCTGCTATGAGACACAATTCTAACAAGGTAGAGTATGTCTGCAGAGAAAGGCATTTATGTATGACACAATACATACCCCAGAATCAGACACTACTTTTTCCATTCTTGAGTGTTACAGAAGTGCAGTGTGTACATCAGACATAATAAAGTGATACAGCAGAATTCACTGGACACTCTAATAGTACATACTTATGTGTTAGTCAAAGTAATAAATCAAAAATGCTTTTCCTCTAACTTGAAAATGTATTAAGCCTTAATTTACCCAGAAGAGTTTCAAATTTGTATACTCTATTAATTTACTTTTGAGAGTTTGTCACATTCAATATATGGAATCGGCATTGAGTCAGTAGAAAAGCAAAGGTCCTCCAAATCATACTGATGGCATTTTATATCTAATAAAATCTATTATTAGTCATATCTATTACTTTCCTTCTGTGCTTCACGTTAGCTGAAATATGTCGTCTAAACACAGCAAAATACACATTTCCTGTTTTAGGACATTTTCACAACACTGTTTAAAGTTGTCTTACCTGTGTTACTTCCATTGAGTTGTAGAAAATCACAGATAAAAAATGAAATTATTGCAAGTCCCTTTTTCTATTTCTTCTTAATTGGACAAATTTTTCTGGAAAGTGTCTTCTAAAAATAGATAGGAACTTTTATTTTAATCAATGGAAATAGTGCCAGAGTCTGTTATCTACTGGTACCACGTCCTTTCAACAGAGAAAACTGCAAGTAGTACCAGTGATAATTAATTTGGGATCTGATGGATATCTGGTTTTAGCTTTTGTTATAGTTTTTGTAATTAGTTTTTTTATGTGAACAAATAAGGAGGTTATGATTTGCTGTTTACTCTTGAAACATCAGGAAAAAGATACATTTTGTTAACCTTAGGTGACTTAGTAAAATTTATTTTACATTTTGTTTAAAGTTTGGCAATTTTGACAGGGTAGATGAAGGTTTATGTAGAAAGTTTGTTTTTTTGCCATTAATTGGTTTTACTAAATTAAAATTAAGTGTCCAACTGCATGAGATGTACAAATGTGGTATGTGTATTTTCTCTCACCAGCAATGACTTTATTTTTCATTTACAAACTCCCATAGTAAAACTGCAATTTTTTTTTACCAATTAATTAAAAAAGGAGTTCAGTGAAATAAGAGTGATCAAGAATATATCTATCACATCATTTATCTAGTATTCAACTATTATTACATGACTCACAAAAAAGCAAAAACATAACTTTTAACAAAAACTGAGTGACTGGGGATACAGCTCAGCAGCACAGTGCCTGACCGGCAAGTGCAAGGTCCTGAGTTTGATTCCTTGTACCAAAAAAACAAGCAAATAAACAAAAAACCAGGAAAATAATACTAAAGTAACGGTGATCATGAAGAAAATCTAGGTTTAGCAAAAGCTTGACAAGGTCAGAATCAAATATAGTTTAATCCTTTACTAAAATTTCATTGACTCTTCTATAATTGTCAGGGGCACCACCATCATTCCAAGCAAAGAGTCTTAACTCAATTATCCTCTTAAAGTAGAACAGATTAAGAAACATGATGTGTCTCTTCAGGCAACAGTTAGAAAATTCGGTCAATGGCATGAAATCATTTTGTGGTAGATAAAATGAAAAAATATATCACTCTATGTAATACAATTATTCCATCACATATAGTTATGATAATGGTGATTTTTTTTTTACAGAAAGTGCAGTTATAGGGGGCTGGGGATTTAGCTCAGCGGCAAAAGCGCCTGCCTGGCAAGCGCAAGGTCATGAGTTCGGTTCCCGGTACCGGAGAAAAACCAAAAAAAAAAAAAAAAGTGCAGTTATAAACAATCTACCACTTATACCAAGTTAAAGATCATCAATTCAACATAAACAACCTAAAATTCTAAAATTGTTCAAAATCCATGATTCACAGGATAAAACTTTTCCATTATTTGTATTATGGAAGTGAAAAGAAAACACTTACTAGTTCTGTTTTGGAATAAAATTTTAAAACAGCAATTAAGTTATCTTTTCCAAATATTCAGGGAAAGTGTTAATAGGAATATAATCAGGGCAAAGGTTTATAATTAGTGATCAAGCTGTGTTTTAATGAGTCAACATGATCTAGTCTGATTAAAATCTGCTATTACAAGGTAAAGAGAATGGAGTAATTTTTTTTTTAGGAAGGAAACAAATAACAGGTGACCTCAGAGAAATACTCTCTTTCATTACTGCTTCAGGGAACATATATAAATACATCCTAAATTTGAAGATAAGAGGCCTAATAAATTTTAATCTACTTGGCATGCAGTCTAACATTTGGATCTACTATACTCATAGCACATTCATACAAATTTTTATTCAAAATTCATTTAAGTTTCATGCCATTTTAAAATTACTCTGAAATATATGTATTTCCTATTTAATGTTCCCTAAGTTCAAATGTCTCTTGAAGAAAACATTCAGTTACTTTAACAATGTTTAAGAATTTAAGACATAGGGCTTTGTAATCCATTCATTTTGATTTCTTTCACTGTCACTGTATTTTTTCTTTTTAATTTAGTCAATCAAAACCAAATGAGAAATACATAAGGACAGAATTAAATTATTATCACAAAATATTGTACTTCCACAGTATAAAGGGAATTTAAGATTTTTGATTACTTGATTATTTTATAGTGTTAGATCAGCTATTTTGGACTCTGAGCTGATCTTTTGCTGAAGATTTTCTAGATCAATAGCAAATTATCATTTATACCATGTGTAGAAATTTTTTTTTTTTTTTTTTTTTGGTTTTTCTCTGGTACCGGGAACCGAACTCACGACCTTGCGCTTGCCAGGCAGGCGCTTTGCCACTGAGCCAAATCCCCAGCCCCTCGTGTAGAAATTGAACCTCAACACCTAGTAAAAACAACCCTAGTTTTTCAAAGGCAAATTGCTTGGATTTATTAGTCATATTGGTTTCTTCAAAGGGCTTAAAAAGAAAGAAAAAACAAAGCAAAAATCACTCTCAGAATTAGCATCTACCTGTCCTAACAAAAAGAGATATCTTTAAGCAGAATTTTGTTCTATTTGGTTTGTGGCCTTTATCTATCCATATTGAAATCTCAGAGCCAGCATTCTTAGTGATGGAGATATTCAAAGGAATAATATCCTTTAATTCAATTTTTAAGAAAATATACATCCTCTTTGAGCAAATGAAGCTGAAAGAAAAATTATTCCGACCTGGATCAGAGAGTGGCAGATCTATTTGCTGAATTGAAATTGTCAGAGCTTAGAGTTTCACTGGACTTGGAATCAGGAAATGAGTTCTTTCCTCAGGAAAAGCATTGCTTAACTCTAGTCATGGGGAAGGTATAACAGAGAGGAGAAAATGGATCAAAGTTGAGAGATTCATATGAGAGTTACTGCATACGAAGGACAGATTGCAAGACCTAACAGTAACAAAATATTCAGTCATCGACTGCTGTATTGTGATTTCATTGGAATGTGTATTCACATTTTGAGGCAATCACATTATGTCTCTCACTGGATCACAGCTAAATTATCCATGTATTCACAGTATTAGTTATACTGCCTACCTTTCTATAATTTAGAGGTAGCTTGACAAAGTACCAAGAATGCAGAGATCCACATAGTGGTTATGGTCATGCTCTGACAGCTGAAAAGGCCCTGGCACTTAGTAAAGCACTGACTTTGTCAGTTCTCTCAGTTCTCTAACAGATTGATGACCTTTGTGGCTTCCTTGATAGTATTTTTATAACTACTTTTTAATCCTTGGAGTTTTACCAGAGTTTATTCACTTGAATCCATTCTTGTGAATTTTCCAGTTGAAATATCTGCCATGCCTAATAATAAAAGAGAAGAAATTTTATTGCTGGGAGGTCAGACAATATATCTCATTGTGCTTAGGAAATCCATCGCTTTAGCACACAATTTATATGCTTTCATATTCTATGGGTATAATAACTATGAGCAATATAAATTCAATAACACATTAAATCAGTAAGGTTTATAGGATTTACACTTGACTTACATTTATAAATCCCAGATTTCCCTGGACTCGAAGGGTTTGGAAAGAGAAAAGCATCCCACACAAAAAGTGAGGACCTAGATCTATGAAGCACTTAGAAGGAAGGCTTCCCCTGATGCCTATCATCAGGCTGTATTTTTGGAGCATCAATTTAATATCTTTCCCAAGAGTGGCTGCGATCAAAAGCAAGTATATTGCAGTGGGCAAGCTCAGGAGTTCTAGAATCAGTGCTTGGATTCAAATTCCAGCTCTAACATTTATGGTTGGTGGTTTTTGAGTGAATCATTAACATCTCTGTCACAGGTCCCTCACCTTTAAAATGTGAATAATGCTAGTCTGTACTTAGATTACATGGATATCATATGTGAGTCCATACGTAGGGAATGTCTTGTAACAATGTCTGCAACATAGAAAAATACTACAAATAGAAAAGCCATTACTTTTGTTAGAGTTGTTTTAAGAATTCAAATTACTAGCCAAGAAATTTTGTGGGAAATAGGCTGCTTCTTCCTCTCTCCTTGCTGCCACCACTACTGTTCATCCCAAAGATGATAATGAAATTTAACAGAATGTTTCAAAATTAAAAGAAGTTAAAATACGCACCAACAGTGCCTTTACTAATTTAAGGTAAGATGGACAGTTGACAAGGATGAAGAGAAGACAGACTTCAGAAGACATATTAAGGAGCAGAAACATAAATGCAAATTATGATTGAAGATCAAGCCAGCCATAAAAAACAAATGCCACATGATTTCAGTCATATTTGGAGTCTTAAAAAGCTGAGCTCATAGAACTAGTGGAGTGAATAATGGTCACCAGGGTCAAAGGGCAGAAGGACCAGAGGTTGAGAAGAAATTGCTCAATAGCTACAGAGCCATAGGCCTATAGGAGGAATAAAGGGGTGATTACAGTTAATAATGTTATATCATATAATCTAAGATAATGAAAAAATTTTAAATGTTTTTATCCCAAAGAAATGATAAATGTTTGAGATGATGAATAACCTAAGTTGATCAATGCACAATGTATAAATATACTAAATCATGACACTACAGTATAGTAAAGGAAAATGTCAAACTATTACCTGTCAATGAAATATTTTAAAAAATAAAAATAAATGTATATTTTTATTTGATGATTTATTTGGAGGTCAAAACCTGACAACTCTTTCATAGAGGCTTTTAAATAATTATTTCTGATTACAGGGTGTATCAGTCAGTGTTTTATAAGAGAAACAGATGTAACGGGCTGAATGTTATGGTTTGTGTCTAGATGTCCCCTAAAGCCTCATGTAGTCATAGGGTTTTTTAGAGGGGGCTGAATGTAGAGTGCGTGACTGATTTGTAGTACAGGCTAGGATTAAGGGTGCTGGGATTAAGGGTGGGTGATTGCTGGATCAGTCTACTGCTTGGACTGGCACCCCCTAATCTTGGTAGACTGGATACAACATAAGGGACAGAAAGAGTCTTGTGTCATTCTCTTGTTGCTTTTGCTGTTGTCTGTCATTATGAACTGTTGCCCTTCTGCAATGTGCCACCCTGCTTTGGAGCCAGCTGAATGCTCTACAGACTGTGAGCTAAATAAACCTTTCCTCCTCTAACTTTGATTGTCAGGTATTTTATCTCAGCAATGAGAAAAGTAACTAAGACACTAGGGTAATTTTGTCAAATAAAATTCTAAAAGAGTAAATTAAAAGATAATATTTTAATCATCAATAATTCTATCATTATTAATATTTTAGTATATTTTCAATAAATTGTTCTGTGCATTTTTCCACTTTTAATGACATATATATTTTAGTGTCTGGCTTTTTTCTCATAATAAACATTTTATAAGACACTACACAAATGCAGCATAGTTTATAGTTCATATATTTCAATGAAATGCTTTATGTTATAATAATTTAAACACATTTATATAAACATTATTTAAATATTTGAATAGCTATATCATAAATATCACTTCTCACTGCCAGATACTATTTGTACTTCACATTTTTCTTACATTTAAATCATGCTCTTTAAAATTCATTTTTCATAGGTATATGTCTGCAAAACATAACTACATCCATTGGGGAACTGGTGTAGATACGTATTACAGGGCTTCTTTTTACTTCCCCTTCTCCTTCTCTCCCATGTCCCTTCCGTTCTCACATCTCCACCAAGGACAGTCTTCCCCTCTTCCTCCTGCCATCCATCTTTGAATGACTTACATTTTGAATCTCTCACAAAAAGAAACCATGCAATACTTAAGGACATGTGTCTGATTTATTTCACTTACCATTATACCTCAAGACACACCCATTTTTTTCTACAAATGACTCAAAGTTATTCTTCTGTATAGCGAGTAGTACTCCATTGTATATAAACAGCTTTGGAAAACACCTAAATGAATAGCTCCTCATTGCATCTCAGATTATTTCCATAGACCCATATGCTAGGGCCTGTGTGATGATATTGATGCACGTGTGCCTCTCTCTATCATGCAGAGCCCTGTTGCTTTCACATAGAGACTATGCGTGTATTCCTATCTTCCCTTACCAGTGTCAACATTGTTTTAAATGATCTGTTTCAAAATGATCTATATGAGGCCAGGCGTGGTGTGGTGGTGCACACCTGTAATCCCAGCACTCGGGAGGCTGAGGGATTCTTGTGAGTTCGAGACCAGCCTGGGCTACCAAGTGAGCTCAAGGCCAGCCTGAACTGCACAGTGAGACCCTGTTGCAAAAAGACAAAAAAAAAAAAGATCTATGTGAAATGGGCAGTTTTTCTCCTTGCCTACTTGTCAGACTCTTCAGGAGCTGGAATAGTCTCGGCTACATACTCCAAGTGACCGGCCAGTTAGCCTCTGGAGTCTTGAAATTCTCCAGTGCAATCAAAAAATGGTGATGTGAAAATTATAAGATCTCACACAGTTGCTTTGAGGATTAAGTAAAAACTAATGTGTGTAAGATACCGAGCCTGGAATCTATGTACTCAGTAATGTTGGTGACACAGAGATTCCTGAATCATCATCTTAACTCATATTAGATATTGAAACTATGCAGCAGACAACTGTCACTTCAGAAACTTCATCGTACTACATCTAAAGACATATCCGTAAACACACTTTAATAATTGTATATTAGCAAATACAGTAAGTCATATGCCTTTTGTCCAAGGACCATAAATGTGGAAACACTGAAAGAATGCCTAAATAATTTCCTATTAGTTTTTCAGTCAGAGAACTAATAAAATTATTATTTACACTGTGAGGATAATCCTCTTTGCTATAAATATAATTCTGTCCAAATGCATCAGCATACTAATGGGAAATTTGGCTCAAGGCCAGAGGAAATACTCTGATGTAATCCTGTCTGGTCACTGGAGACAGAAATCTAACCAATTCCTTCATCTTATCCAGAGATGAAACTGATCAATTATACAGTAGGAACCCTTCCCTGGTGGGTATGCTGAAAGAAAACGTTACACTGCCCATCACTCAAAACAGAGCTAAAAATGTTAAGAGTGACAGTGAGGCTCTAATGAATGGTAAATGGTAGAATTCCCCTTAATCATCTGAAAACGAGTTCGCATCTAGTCTCCATATCTTCCAAAGCTCTAGATACTGCAACCCCTCAATTGATATGCTGCTATTTATCCATTTATATGTTGTATTCTCTTCCCTCCATTCTGTTTTCAGCCCTTCTCATGAATATACTAATTCATCCTCCAACTACTTGCAGAGAGCTCTGTTGATAAAAATGAAATCCAACAAATATTATTTCCCTATTCAAAATCCATTGACTTTAAGGGAACAGTTTCAGTCTACAGATCTGATATAATCTAGTGAAGCATTCCTTGAAGTTTAGTATGCACTAGAAACACCTGAAAGGCTACTTTTATCACAGTTTCTGAAGCAGTGGGGAGTAGCCTGGAGTTTGCAGTTTTAATAAATCTCCAGGTGGTGCTGATGCTGCTGGCCTAGGAAACATACTTTGAGAACCAGCAATCTGGCAGTACATGCCTACCCAGTGTGCCTCATTGCTCAATATGATGAACTTCAAACCCCAAATCCATTATGTTATGTCTGCTATTCATGGTTCTGCTGATGCTAATTCCTCCATCCAACATGTGTGTCCTGTCTGCACACAGTAAATCAGTCTTCACCTCAGTGCTCCTGTAATAGCCTGTGCTTCTCTCCCATTGGGCCTCTATCACATTGTGCTCCAATTACCATGTTAATTACACTCTATGGTGAAGTCCTAGAGAGCTGCTTTTCTTTAATTTTTGTACACTCAGTGCCTAGCAATGTGCCTAACACATGGTACAGGAAGGCACTCAAATGTTTTTAAAATGAATGCTAGTAACTGTAGCTAGTAGCTCAACAACTTGGCCATGACAGTCATGACAATACCATTTTGCTTGGCCATAACAGTACCACTTCCCTTGAATGATTAGTGGTAAATTCTAAAGTAAAGGACCCATGTTCTTGTCTCAGATAAAAATGAGAGTTTGTGTCTCACTCTTGATGGAAACAAAATACAAAGAGGAGGGTGCTGAAGAAGAATACAGCCTCTAGCCCCGGGATAACCAGAGGAAAGGTGCACCAAGAGAGACAGTGTAGGATATAGAAAGGTCTGTGTGGGATTCCTAGGCAAGTACTTCTATTTTCTAGTTTACTTGGATGGTATGTGTGTAAGCTTAAATTTTTTTTAAAATTTTTTTTTTATTTTAGAAATAAAAGGAGGAAAATACTAACAGTAAGCTTAAATTTTTAATGCCACACCACTTTCATTTATTCTCACTCTGCTTAGTATTGGGTAGAAGGTTCAAAGATTAGGATTCTTGTTAAACGTATCAAGACATGATTATATTTCAACTCAAAGTGAAGGTCTATAAAACAGCAGCTAGCTATAAATACAGATGTCAAAGTCTACTACTTAGCTGGCCCATAGTGCTGTCATCAACCAAATAAAATACTTCCATTCCAATTACATTCACAAAGAAAATCTAATTCCTGAGATGTAATGAGTTTTTTCACGCTTCTAATGCTAAGAACTTTTTATTAAAATTTCTTTCTACTGTTATATTGATTTAGTTTATACCCAAAAGCTCTCAAGGGGCAATAGTTAAGAGTTGAACCTTTAGTACAGTTAGAATTCCATGATGATCAAATTATATACAGAGAATTGTCATGTTGAAATGTTATATGCAAAGCTCAACCTCCCAAATTTAAGATGGATCATAGCTGAAAGAATCAATTTTCAGAAAACCATTCATACTGCTGCCAGTATTTCCTACTCTGAGACTAAACTGGGCCCACAGATGACTCAATTAAACAGAGATGCTTTAATATTTATCATGTGTTATAGATAATTCAAACTAGACGATGAACATTTTTTCATTGATTGCATTTACTGTAATGTACTCTTGTTTTAATCCTAGAACCATGTAGCAATAAAAGACAGGCATGCAATAAATAGTAGTTGAATCAAAAATAAAAGTGTTTGCCAATTTTTACAACTATATTTTTATTTACTTATTTTTTTTAGACAGAGTTTTGCTATGTAGTTCATTCTGGCCTTCAACTCATTACATGATCCAGGCTGACCTCAAACTCTCAGCAATTCTCCTGCCTCAGATTCCCGAATGCTGGGATTATAGGCATGCATCACCATGCCCAGATTACAGTTATATTTTATGGTAGAAATACCCAGCTATTTCTGATTCATTATCTTTACATAGCTCCCAAATCATAGGAATGTACATGAATTTGAAAGGAACTCAAATACCTTTGTATTAAATACCCATGATAATTGCCATAAAATGGTTTCTAATTTATTTCCAGCTATTCTGCTTTTATTTGGGAGTGATACGCTCCAAGAAATCATATGCCAACAAATTAAAAACTCCAATGTCTAAGTGGTTTCTGTCTTAGCTTTTCCCCACCTTTGAGATAAACTCCTTAAGAGTCTCTTAGTTGTTTTAGCCAGCGTCAGTAATCTGGTTACTCATTCTTTTTTTTTCTGTATTCTGTTCAGAAGCCACCAGGCCTAGAACATAGTCAAGGGCAGGGGATTGTACAAGGGTGTGAGCACAGGACTCAGACACTAATGGGAGCCAGACACTAATGGGAGCCAGACCTTTACCCGCTAACCAGATTCCCTACTAATTTTTTACATCTCATGTCTAACTCCTACCAATTGCTACTTAAAGTTAATATTTATTTTTTACAAACTTCTGGAGTTTCTGTATGCACAGTACAATTTAACTTTTCAAAACCATGTGTATTTAATACAACGTTCCAAAAGTACCCTTTCAAAAAGATGCTGCAAATTCACAATATAGTATAATAAAAATATGTCAGACAAAAGTACATATTTAAAAAATATGTTCTTATAATAAAAATTGCAGGCTGTAGAAGTTTAGATATTTCACGTTTTAAGAGTTCAAAGGCAAGATAACGTAAGATCTGTTTTAAAATTCTGGAAAAAAAGTTCTTGATTTGCATCTCTCAAATGGCTGAACATTTGTCATGTACTTATTTGCATATTGATACATTTATGAATATTTGCACGTTCACATATTTATTTGCACATATATTTATTTGCATATTCATATATTTATGAATGTATTCATATATTCATTTTCATATTTATGTTTATTTTCATAGATTTTATTTGTTTCTACTTCTTTGTCTGAGAAGTGTCTATTCATTTCAGATTCATTATCTTTGTATAGCTCCCAAATAACAGGAATGTGCATGGGTGTGAAAGAAACTCAAATACCTTTGAATGAGAAACACAATGAGAATGATAACTACCATAAGATAATTTCTAACTTGTTTCTAGGTATTGTGCTTTTATTTGAGAGTGATACAATTTTTGGATTAGGTCTTTAAATTTACGGGGGTTGAGCTTTTTTGAGTTCTTTATATACTCTACATATCAGTCCTTTGTCTCAGGAACAGATGGTACAAAAATATTTTCCCACTCTGTGGGTGATCTTATCGCTCTTGATGATTTCTTTTGCTGTGGAAAAGCTTTCTAATAAGATGACATCCCAGTTGTTAATTCTTTGTAATATTTCCCTTGCAATCAGGGTTTTGTTTATAAAGTCTTTGCCTATATCTATGCCTTGAAGAGTTCTACCTATTCTCTCTTAGAGCAGATTTTGTTTCTGTTTTAATATTTAGATTTTTGATCCATTTTGACCTTAATTTAGTAAATGACTAGAGACATGGGTCTAGTTTTAGTCTTCAGCATGTGGAAGGCAGTTTTTCCAGAACCATTTAAAGAGGATATTTTTTCTTCCAGTGAAGGTGTTTGGTTCTTTTGTTGAAAATAAAGTAGCTGAGTGTGTTTGGACTGTTTCTCCATTTTCCGATTTGTTCCACTGATCCTCAGGTTTGCCTTTTTGAAAGTACCATGCTGTTTATATCACAGTAGCTTTGTAGTGTGATATAGTCAGAGATTGCCTGACTTGCCTTTGTTACCCAGAATTGTTTTTCTTATTCTGGGTCTCTTCAGGTTACAAGTAAATTTTAGGATTGTTTTCTCTATTCCATTTCACTCCAGAAAGAGTAGAAATTAGTAAGAAATCAACCAATACAAATACTGGTGGGGCTGAGGTTAAAAGGAACTCTTCTCCACTGTTGGGAGTATAGACTGGTGCAACCACTGTGGAAATCAGTGGGGAGGTTCTTCAAAAAAACTGAAACAAGAGGTTCCATTTGACTTAGTTATACTGATTCTTGGTATCTTTCCACAGACCTAAAAACATCATACCACTGTAATATATATACTTATAGCAAGACAGTTTGTAATAGCTAAATCTTGGAAACAGTCCAATTGCCCATCAAGCAATGAATGGATAAGGAAGATGTGGTTTTTTTCATAGAACAGAGCACTACGCAGGCACAAAGAACAACAGGTTTAAAACATTTCTGGGTAAATGGATGCACCTTGAGAACATACTCTCAACTGAAATAAATTAAACACACATGTGTAAATATCTCATTGTTCCTCTGGTGTGAGAAACTGAAAGTATAAATGAGGACCAGAATGTGTACTAGATATACATCATGAAAAAGGAAGAAAATGTTCAAATGGGAAGGGCAGCTACGGAGAGAGGAGGGGGGAAAGAAGGAAGGAAAATAAGAAAATAATGAGAAATGAAGGAAAAACTGGAAACAAAGCTTTTGTAAATAGGGAAGAGAAGAAGGGTTGAAGGGAGGGGAGGGGAATGGGAAAGAAAGAGGTACTAAGGCATGTCATGGATAGGTGCTAATTCCCTACATGAATGTGATCATTATGTATATTTAATATGTACCAATAAAGTTAATTAATTTGAAAAGTTCTTGAATAGGTGTTCTTAGTTGGCAATATTTACAAAGCTCTTCTATTTTCCCCCCATTTTTGGTGCTGGGGATTGAACCCAGGGCTTGAGTGTAAGGCAAGCACTCTACTACTGAGCTACCTGACTGATCACTACAGTTCTTCTACACTTAATCCTAAATTTTGCTTTTCACTTTTCAACCTTTAAAACTGGTATTTGGAAAAGAGAATGAAAAGCTTGTGGTGATCTGCACAGGAACTTAAAGACAGATCACCTCTTGAAAAGCAATATTCTGCAAAAAAAAAATAATAATAACCTCACAGCAGAATTTTAAAACTACAGGTTTCAATCTAGTGAGCATCGATAAATTACTGTATATTAAAAGGATTTAGGAGGGGCTGGGGGTTTAGATCAGCGGCACAGCGCCTGCCTAGCAAGCATGAGGTCATGAGTTCGATTCCCGGTACCGGAAAAAAAAAAAAAAAAAAAAAAAGGGAAAAGGTTTTAGGAGAGAAGACCCTATTTTTAGATAAGCATGAAATTCTTTCAAGTCAACGTGCCTTAAATTGTTGATGATGTTGAAGTATGCTAAGTGTGCTCAGTATTTCTTTATGTAACATTGACTTGAAAAGTTAGTGTAACTAGTACTTAAATACAGGGCTCAGGAGGCAACAAATGGATCACTTTTCTCCAAAAAGATATTTCAATTTTGAGATTAAAAAAAAGAGGGATATTCCTATTCAGCCATTAAGAAGCCAAAAACAACACAAATGCTGCAATTAAGTCTCTGGGAAAGCTTACATACAGACATTATATATGTGTATATATATAAATTTTACGTGTATATTTTAAAAGCATTTCATTAAAGTGTTTAAATACATATCAAAGCTATACTATGTGATGTATACCACTTGAAGGGTTTGGAGATAAGTACCCAGCTGTGAAACCACCATCACAGTGGATGCCGAAAACCTACCCACCACCTCCAGAAATTTTATCCTGCCGTCTTATTTACAAAACACCACTCGTATCATGCATCAAAATAGTCAAAGCCATAAGAAATAGAGAGTGCAATGTAGCTGGCAGGGGCCAGGGGCAGGGTATTAGTCAAAGGGCACAAAGTTTCTTTCTGTTATGTACAAATGAGTAAGTCCCAGAGAGCTATGGTATAGCATAGTACCTATAGGTGGCAATACTGTATTACAGACTTAGAAAGTTTGCTAAATGGAAAGATCCTTTATGTTCTTTTGACAAACAATAATAAAAGTGTTTCCTATAGGAGAGCTAGGCTAGAGAAAGTCTGTGCCTTGCAGTTCATTATTTTTTACAGTTTTTATTAGTCCATGTTTGTGTGGAGCTGGTACACATACATTACGCATCTTGATTCCTTTTTTCACCCCCTTTCCCTCCCCTGGGTCCCTCTTCCCTCCCTCTGTGGATCTGCTTACCCTTTGAGAAAGGGTATCTCCTACTTTCTATTATCCATCTTTTATTTTGCTTTTTATTTAAAATTTGAGTCTCTCATGTAAGAAAAACCACAGGACATTTAAGCCTGTGTGTCCAGTTTATTTCATTTAACATTATGGTCTCAAGGTGCAAGGTGTGAATATATGTGAACAGCATAAGTTGTTCCTGTTAGCTGCTAGTGTGTATCATATTTAAGAAGGACTCTGACACTATAGTATCTTCCCTCTTATTTCAAGCAGAAGAAAGTGTGAATACAATCCAAGTCAGTCTTGAAAAGTGTCTTCCTGATCTTTTGTCTCTAAAAAAGTTCTTCACCAGTTCACTTGATTAAAAGAAACAAAACAAATCATAATTTAACATGTTCTGATATTTATTTAGCACAAATACAAATTTGGTTCAGTCTTGTAAGTAGATGCTTAGGAATCTTGCCTCACTTGAACAACATCTTTAATGACTTTTTATTATACTAGAGAATTTGTATATGGGCTGTCATTCTTTGTAATATAATTTTCTTACTGTTTATTTAAGAATCCATACACCGAGTGAGGCTTATGAAACTAAGCTATGAACCAATCTAATTACTTCCAAGATCTGGTACATAGCCGCTTACCGCAAATGAGTTCTGTCTAAACAGTTTCATGGAGAGATTTATTATTCAAAACAAGAAAATCTGCAAGGCAGGAGCCTTGATGACCACTAATTCTGTGAAGAATTCCAAGTGGTTTCTTTGCAATAAATTGGAACCTCAGAGAAAATGTTTAAATGTAACTACTGTCAGCCAAGAATGTAAAGAGGATAACCAGGATACTTTATACTCTTCCTTAAACAATAAAATTAATAGGCAACTAACATCTAATACAGCTAGAAAGACTCCTTAGGTCAAGGAAGTCATTTCACCAGAAACCTTCAAAGAAAGGCAAGATTTTGTATTAGTGTGAAATTTTTTTCACTATATTCTTAAATAATGTAGACCAACATTAAATTCCACTTCCCTAATATCCAATGCTTTTGCTTCTTCGTTTACCTAGTTAAAATTATTGGTCTATATGTCTGTTTGCTAGCAATATTAATTATCTCTATTTTTAGAAGAATCAATATTGTGTGACAAAAGCTGGTGAACATAAAAATAGCAGAACAACAAGTGATTCTAATAAGGAAAAAGCTCACATGACATACGGTACAAGGTAAAAAATTTTATATATCGGCATCACAATTCAGATTGAAGAAGCATTCTTTTGCTAAATCTAAGTAATATGAATTTATCTGACATATTCTTAACTCTCTGGGGTTAATGCATAAAGGAAAAATGTGTTTCATGTGCGGGCTTATGGATAGTGAGTACTCATACAAGTTTGAAACAGGACACAAACCATGAAGGGAGTAGAAAAAAGGCAGAGAAAGCTTGGTGAGACTTTCCAAAGTAAGCAAGATGTTAACAGGCAGAGATCAGGTACAAAATCACTTTTACATGGAAGACCCAGTAAATGGAAAAAAATACTTCGCACAAAGGCACCAAAACAGAAAAGGTTCAGGAATCTTGAAAATCTCTGTTCCAAAGTTAATTGCGGTAAATAAGATGATTATCTTGTGATGGGAACCCATCATACGGATCAGAATTAATTGATTTCACATTTTGTCTAGCATGACCCTCTGTACTTGACATATAATACCTTACTGAAGGCTTACCACAACCCATGAAATATGCCAAATTGTCCCTAGGTTATAAATGAGAAGGTTGAGGAGAGGTTATACAACTTGCTAAGGCTGAAGGACAGTCAGAATTCAACCCAGCTGGGCTGACTCACAGCTTTCTACCACCAGGCCACGGCGCAGAGGAGGAAGGGCAAGAGCCAAATGGGAGTTGAAGCCAATGCTTGGGCAGCTCTGCAGTTTGTGCTAGGGACTCAAAATAAGCAATATTAAGAAATACATCTTTCAGGAGATTAGAAAGGACTGAAATTATCTCAGTATTCATGTCCAGGACAGATAAAAGGAGAAAGAAGTCAGAAGTCACTGTCACCCCCAAAGGATGGGAGAAGCTCTAATGCCTAGGCCTATTTAAGGAGGAGATGGAGTTAACACAAAACGCTATTCATGTAGGTGGTTTTGATTTGCTTCCTTCGAAGTGTGTATCCTTTGGTCTACTGTGCTCTTCAAAACGGAAATGTATAAACATTAAGTATCTGCTTTATATACACAGATTGGTCATCTAATTTCATAGTAGCTTTACTTTAAAAATCCAGACTCAGATGGATTAAATAACCTTGTGAAATACACAAACAATAGAGATGTTTTCAAACTTGGGCCTGAAGTCCAGACTTCTTGCCATTATTCCAGTGTCTGTCAAAGTGAATAGATACAGTTTATACTAGAAGATACGGAGCTAGGCGGCAGGCAGTAAAAAGGGAAGGCAGGAAATCATTCCAGTTCCTTTTGTCAGTTTATAGATCATGGCTGCTTTTAAGACTTTCAGGCTATTTCCAAGAATTCTTTAACAGTGCTTTTGAAGTATAGCCATAATAGAAAAAGCTAATTTCTACTCCAAGTGATACAACAGGATTATTACAGATGAGCTCAAAACAATTTTATTTTTATAACCCATTTTTAAAAAAGGGTCCTTTAAATGCTGGCAAGATTCTGTGATTCAAATGAGCATGATGTGATGTTCACAGCTTGTTAACATACTTAAAATTATTTCAAGGAAAAATAATCTAATGAAAACATTCACTCTTTAAGGAGTCATTTAAAATACTTAACAGAAAATAACAGTAATAACAGAAAAAGTAGGCTTTTATATATCACAGTTATATATCAGCTAAAGATACGTATATTCTGAGAAATGCGTGATGTGATTTTATCATTGTAAAAATTTGTATTATTTTTGTATTATTTTTACAATGATGAAATCATAGAATATACTTACACACATCTGAGAGGTACAGCCTATTACCCACCTTGGCTATCTGGCATATACTGTCATGTGTGGTCTGTTTTATCAACATGTCATTAATTAGCACATGGTTATATTAGCGAGCTCCAAAACTTCTGTGATACCTCATAGAGGGAATAAAAATGTGTGTTGATGGAATCATCCTGAAACTGAGTTACTTGGCATTTAATACTTTAAATAAATCTATAATTTTATTTTTCAAATCAATGTATACTTAATACATTCCATTAAATCAAGAATGAACATTAAAGCAAACTTATGCTATAGAAATATTCAAGATTCCCTAATTTTCTTTTTTTCTGCAATATTCCTCTTAACCAAAGTGACTTTTTTCAAAAAGTATGTTAATTCTATTGTGCATTCATTTCACTAGATCCCATATACATGAGACATTAAATTTATGTTTGATATCTACATCGAGTTTCTTTATGTGTAATTACAACCGCATGCTTTGGTACTGTGTGGGCCAGCCTTCATTTTCTGAAGTTCCTCAAGAACTAGTTAAGCACTGGAGAGAGAATATTCACAGTATTTTCCTCTATTTTTATATTTTTTTTGTATATTTTGAGATACACTACAGGTTTCACCCTCCATTAGAATCAAATCAAAGACAAAAATATGCTATAAGTAAAATTTCAATTTGTGTTTATATTGCTTAACATGTCTTCTGAAACCTATTTTTTCTTTATCAAAAATAGCTGTCCACTAAACCTCAAAACTCATGGCCACATTTAATTAGGGATTTTTTTGAGGTGGACAGGGTCTTGCTGTATAGTTCAGGTTGGCCTTGAACTCACTATGTAGCCTATACTGGCCTCAAACTCATGAGGATTTTCCTGTCTTAGTATCTGGAGTGCTGGGATTACACATTACAGATGTGTAACACTATCCTCAGCCAATTAGGAAATTTTAAAGCCAGATACTAGCTAGGGAATTGTAAATTTGAGAATAACACAAATTTTCCTATATTATTAATAATTTCATCAGTATTTTTCTCTTAATAATCTTTCTGCTTTAAATTATCTGTTTTGAAAAGTAAAATGGGCTTCTAAAGACCACTAAGATCAAGTTCACAGTTATTTCACAGCCATATCACAAAGATTCTAGTCTTGTGGTTAACATGTTCAGCATTTATTTTAGATCCCACAAAGGTTATTTTAGCTATAATTTCATCATTCTATTTCAAAACATAGTGCATGATGGCTGCTCTAATAGGCCCTGCAGAACATACAAAGTGTCAATTTTTATGTACAAATCCCAAGTTCTGTCGAGTGTCAGTAAGGTTACACTTTGAGAAGGCCCAAGCTGAAGAAGATTCCTTAGTGGTAAAAGAAGGCATAGGAATTCTCTAAATGGTGATGGAATGGTGACTAACTTAATCAGAACATGTTTGGAAAAGAAATTATATCAGAAGGTAGATTATGTGTGCTGTGGTATCAACTTATAAAGTTCATCTTAAAATTTGAAAGCTTTCCTAAATAACATGCCACATGGATGAACACATTTCCCCAAACATTAATAATAACTGAGCATCATTTTATAGGAGAAGCAGTGCAAATTTGCTCTTCCAAATGCCATGAGTTTATGCACCTTGAAAACGCATCTGGAAGAGCAATCTAACGCCTACTTGACTAGTGCTCTGAGATGCTAATGGCATAGTTGTAAATAACTCAAGCTTTCTAACATTTAATTTTTAAAAAATGGTTCTGAGCAATTAAAATCAGCCCACATAAGCATTCCATAATTTTTAACTACTAATAACTCAAATGAGTAAAACATCTAAGTCCTAAAACTGCAGGCCAGAATGTCATCATAAAAACAGAGAAAAACCCAAAATGCAAGTGCTCTGAAGGTGTGCCATGTCAATCATGACGTAGTGTTGAGCATATTTTAGAAAGACACTAACTCCCTCATCACTAGCTGCTATTGTAATCTAATCAGCCCTGTTAGCAAAGGGCATGCAATAACACCCTCCAGTTCAAAAGACTCATGAGACATGAAAATAAAACATCAATGTTCTAGTACAAGTTTCCAAGTTGTGAGGACCAAGGAGAATACAGGCATCAAGAGAAGAAAAAAAAATTTTAATAGTAAAAATAATAAAAAAATTTGGAAGACAGGGAGTGAGGAAAAAGCCCATTTGGAAAGACAGGGAGTGAGGAAAAATTTGGAAGACAGGGAGTGAGGAAAAACCCCATTAACAGTACCATCCAAGTGGAAAGCTTAAAGAGAAAACGGAAACAAACTACAACCACCTTAATCTAAAATGAAACCTTAAGAACAGAAACACATACCAACTATTATAAACAGATGATTAATGTTCGGAAGTGAGCCTATCATTAACAAGCAGAGCTGTATGAGCTGACTTTTTAAAAGGTTCAGGAAGAAAGTAAAAGTAGTCTAATATATTCTAAGTATTTTTTCTTGTAGTAGGATATAATTAATGTTAAAATCTTTGTATGTATGTATTTTATGAACATATTACTTTTATGATCATAAAGTTACATTTTAAGTAAGTGCTCAAGTATTAAGAAAGTCAATACAACATTACTATTGATTTTTAAAATTTTATTTTATTTTTAAATTTGATTATTGTTTTGGATTTTTGAGATAGGATCTTGCTACGTAGTTCAGGCTAGCCTCAAACACGCAGCAGTCCTCTTGCCTCATCCTCCCAAGCGCTGGGATTACAGGTGTACGCCACCATGCATGGCTATATCATTGCTTTTCAAATTGCTCATAGCCTAGCTGTTTTAGCTGCCCTACTTGCTCAAAAAAAAAAAAAAAAAAAAAAAAAAGCACAAGCAGGAGTAAATAAAAGATTACATCTTTCACTGAATATTTTCTCTTTTTAAATCTGAGTTTATTAAAGTATCTTAAAATATTTAAGCAGAGCCCCCATACATCCAGTGTTCATTTCCATTCTTAATTAGTTCTTGAAACTACTTATAGACAAAGGAAGTTAATTTTTGTCTAAGGTCAGCAGCAAATTCCATTTAAATCAACTGCATTTTTACTTCAAAGTATTAAATAACAATGAAAAGTAGCGAGTATGAACAATTATGAAAACTTGGATACTATTTCCAGGGAAACTGGGAATAACTAAATTCAAACTACTCATGAAGGTCTTAGGATTTGTCCAGAGAATAAAAACAGACAGTTTTTGCATTCTGAAGAAAATTATGGCCAACACCAGCATCTTTATTCTGAAAGAAAACGATGAATATAGGAAATTAAGTTTTATTTTTCCCTCTACAGCAATCAAAAAAGACAAAAGAAGTGCATGCCACAAGCCTGGAACACCTAGTCTGTGCTTTAAGATAATGGCTATAAGTATTAATTGCTTGAAATATTACTCTTTAAAAGAATTGACATTTTAAACCCATGTCCAATGGGCATCTACTGGTATTCTTAATTTGTTGAAGACCTTGTTGAACTTGGTGTCTTTTCAGGTCTATGCACACACCCTAGAGGGACACACAACCATTTCTCATGGAAGTCCTGGGAATTTTTTTCCAGGACAGAAGTGCTAACAAGAAAACTCTCACAGAGGGAAGACCAACACCCCTCACTGCTTTATAGTTCAAAGTCGCGCTTCCAAGCAGAAGTACTGCCCTGGAAAGTTCAGCCTGTATAATCTAGTTGCTGCCCCCTATGTCCTTACCTGCAGCTTAGTTTTGATGTCATGGTTGCTTTTATTGGTGCACTGAGAGTGTACATCTGAAACAGCTTCCTGAGGTAACAACTAATGAAAGAAGAGAAACCTCCATGCCTGGGATTCTTTCAGGGATCTGTGTGTATTTTTCTCACTATGGGTTTCACACCGTGCTCTGGGTTTCTTAGTGGTACTTCTTGGGTTCTGCAACTAATGAAGGTCCCAGCCACAATCAGAAATGTTTCCTGCTTTTATAGTATCAGCTGTGATAACTGCAAAAGGGCAGTATTTACTGAACCATTTGTACTCCAGCTTCTGCATCAAGCCCTCCACAGACCCTTATTTCATCCTTACCACAATCATAAAGAGAGCAGGTCCTTACTATCTTAACGTTCTGAGACCCAGGAACACTATGTTTCTAAAGGTGCAGAGACAGCAAGAGACAGAATGAGAACTCAGGCAGTATCATTCCAGAGCCTGCAGTCTTTATTTTGGCACACAGCAATTTCTATCTCCCCTGCAAGACAAGTGTAGATGGGTCTAGAATGGTTTCTCTCTCCAGCAAAAGTCCTCTACTTCTCTAAGTATTTGTTTTCCAAAAATCATGTGTAGTCTATCTTTTCTCTCACACTACAGTATAAATACAGTAATCACGGTGCTATTCCCTTTCTCTCTGTGATGTTCTCTAGAGTGTTTAGCAATGCCTCATGACAATTGATTATAAGTCTAGGATATTCTTGATGAATGACTATGCAGATCTAAAGTGTGATCTTTATCTATCAACTGCCAGAAACAATATTTAAAGTGATACAGTTCAGTGTCTCACTGGAAACTGTTGAAGAAAGATATACCCTTGAAATCCAGGAGTGTCATATTTTTAAGAAAGTCCCGTGAGCTTCTAAAACTCAGTTGCCTCATCTGATTCCCATGGAGAAGGATGTCTGTGAAAGCTAGCAATCCTACATGCAGTTTAATGGATACTTGAGAAACGATTATCATTACTTACATACTCAAAGCTACCTTGGATTTAGCCAGAGCAATGGCTTTCAAATTGTATTACCTGACATGAATTTCAAAGTGCCACAGAAGTACTTCATTCAGGAAAAGTGTGAGCAGGAAGGAGGAATATGGGGATCAAAGCCTACTACACAGAGTTCTGGAGGCTGCTCCCACCCCTGTGGCCAGAGACTTTTCTTAGCAGCTTCAAACACAGAAGAACTCCATTTGATTTTACTTTAGAAGTAGAACAGACAAAATGCAGTCTGGAAGATAGTTGCCACAATGCTGTTTAGTCCCACTCAGAAAGCTACAGAGTCCATAAAACTTTTCTGTACTAAAACTGAGAAGGATTATAGGGGCATAAAGTATGTTTTGATCGAGGGTCAGACTGCTTGTCCTTCAGAGAAAACGAGTAGTACAGAATGCACAGCCCTAGAGGATGTGTTCAGTCACCGTCTATCCTCCCTGCCTTTCTGAGAAGTCAATATTCACTTTCTACAATCACAGTGAAAAGTCAATACCTAGGACCCCTGCAGAAGGTAGGGGTCTCTTCTTATTGTGCATATTTTTCAGTGCTCTAGTCCTCAGACTTCTCCAGGTCTCCACTCCTGGGAATTCTCTATTTCATCTTCAGGTACTATGATGTATGAATGTCTTTCCATCTTCTAATTATCAGAACCTAAGAGATACACAATCCACTGAGGATGACCTAGGGACCCTCAGTATGAACTAAGACAAGGGCCACCTGGAGAAACTTCAAAGATCTTTTCCACTTGGGTTCCAATGGACTGGATTTAACCTACAAATGAGAAATACTGCACAAATTGAGAGATCATCAGCCAACTGTTTTTCTAAAAATATCCATCCACATTTGTTTTCATCTAATTCAAAATATATCCATGGTGATGAAAGAGAAAAACATAAATCAATGAAATTTTCTTTGTGTTCTGTTTTCCTACCACCATCCAAGTTCTCAGACTCAGTAGCTCTGAAAATGATTCTTGTTAACAACATGATCTAACACCCCATGATTTTTTAAGTTTCTCTTTCCTTGTCAGTCTATTTCTCTTTTAATTTAACTTCTTACTTGCTTCAAAAGAATATGTTAAGGGCTGGGGATTTAGCTCAGCGGCAAAAGCGCCTGCCTGGCAAGCATAAGGTCGTGAGTTCGGTTCCCGGTACCAGAGAAAAACCAAAAAAAAAAAAAAAAAAAAAAAAGAATATGTTAACAGTCTTTACAATGCTAGTACTCGTCTAAGACTATATCATGGCTTAAGACCTTAATATCTACGCTCAACAGCAATAAAACATCAACAAAAGAGTAAAATGTTGCCAAAATAACTGAACACAGAGTGTAGTGCCTACTTTTATTTTATATACTTTAGTAAAGACAATTTGATGAATGCAAAAGTATGTACAAGTGTTGTTTAACACTAAGTACCTGTAGGGTATAGACCTGTGGTCCTCAAATTTAGGAGCATGACTAAAAGGTTTGTTATACAAAGATTTCTGCGAAAAACTACCAAGATTTCTGGTATGGTAGATAAGGGATGTCAGGAATTTGGCATTTCTAGCAAATGTCAATGCTGATGCAGCTGTTCTGAGGACTGCAATTTGAGAAAAACTGGAGTAAATGTGAAGAGGTCTACTCAAGAGTTTGTATTTTAGCTACAGTTGGTAGCCATATTAAAGGCCTTATTAGGGCTACACGCGTGGTGACAGTGAAGAGGCAAGAGCTTCAAACAGTAGTAGCTGAATTTGCATCAAAGAATCTGCTCATAAATTATACCAACACACTCCATGATCTTGCCCTGTATTTTCTAATCTGGAAAAAAAGGGAACCTCTCTCACCTGCTAGATTAAGGTATGTTGAGGGTTACATTAAGTAATGGATGGGTGATGGGTAATAAATGATAACACATTGTTGCAATCACAGTCAGTACTCAGGTTCTACATCTGCACATTTGACCACCTGCATCTCAGAAGCATTGAACTGCATTTGTACTGAACATATAGCTTTATGTTGTATTGTTATAAATAACCTAGAGATGATGTAAGTATATGGAAGGACACACTATTTTCTAGGAAGGATGTCAATATCTGTGTTCTGTGGATACCAAGGTACAACTGTACCTAGAAATGCATCCAGTCAACAAAACATATCACGTAAGTGTGGCTTCTCAGATTCACCATTAAAATGCAAAGATTATATTTCCCCCGTAGTCCAAGGAAATTCAAAGAGAAAGTAAAGGCAAACTCACTTGTCACAACTCCACTTTATTACATGACAAGAATTTCTTTTTCTCTTCTTCATTGTTTTTGAAGTTATATGTAAATTTCCATATAATGTTTCCTTTAAAGAATTTCCTTAACTAGTAATTTTATAATAGAAATATATAGCAACTCAGCAATGTTTCAAATGTTGAAGTAATTTTTTTTCTTGTTCAACAATTAAAAGGGTTTCAATGCATTGTAAAAACTAAATTCTGTCACTGATTCTGAGAGCTCACTATGTCTCTAGGTCTTAAACTATGACCCTCTCACTGTTGCTATTGGATTCATCATTTTGCAATAGATGCACATAATGTGGAGTGTGTTAAAGATTTTAAAATTCTAAAAAATAGTAACATGTTCCGTAACTTTTTTGTGAAAGTGAAGTCCTCAGGCCAATAGTAGCCATAAAGATGAACCTGTACTTAAATGCAAGTGAACCACTGCAGAGAGACGAAAGATAAAAATGGGATGGCAGGGGCACAGCAATGTCAGGCACATGGCCCTCTAGTTATGTGATGCTGGAACAGTTACTCAACTGCTCTAGATCTTACTTGCTTCAGCAGTAGTACTGACAGAGGGGAAAGAAACTCCTAACCTGCTAGATGTCTGGTATGAGTTCATGTCAAAATTGAGGAATGAATTTTAGGAACAATGAAGTTTAAGAGCAGGATATATTTATGGGGGTGGGGAGAAATCTTCTGTCCTGGAGAGAGACAGAAGGAGTCCCTAATGGGTTGCCAAGGAACCCGCTATTTCTAGATACTGTTTTTCCTTTGGTACCAAAAATTGAACTCAGGACCTTACACTTGCCAGACAGATGCTTGTGTCACTGAGTTATATGCCTGGCCCCTCGAGGGATTTTTGTAGAGCAAATCCACGATGTGAGGTGGGTCCAAGGTGGGAAAAATGGGAAATTGCAAGGTGGGCATGAGGTGGGACAAAACTATGATTAACAAATAGGATTACAAGCATAATTGCTTAGATCAAATTGATTAAATCAGGATCAAATGCGGAATTGAGTCACGCAGCAAAGGGAGCATGAATATAGAACAGGGGCCTGTTCTGTAGGGGCTTGGGTTGGGGGTTGGGTTGTGACTCTCCCTGGCTAGTCAGGGTGATAGAAACCTATTTAGAATATCAATCCCTGATGCATATCCCTGATGCATATGAGGGAGGTACGTGGATACATTTGTTTCATCCTTTGTCTTGAGGTCTGGCCCACAACAGAGGTGCTGGTCTTCCCTACAGTTGCAAGGCATCTCATCTTCCACACTGGCTCCTTCGAGGGCCCAGCCCTGTCTGACTGCCTATAATATTTCTATCTAACTCAGTTGCCTACAACAGTACGAGTCTGGTGCACTATCCGTAGCCCTGAACAATTATCTGCTTTTGCTATTATCTATTACTACTGGAGAACTCATTAGAAATTCATCACAATGTATGGACAGGAAAATTTGTTTTAAAAAGAAATTACAGATAATACAGCATTGACCCACGTTATTATTTTGCTTTTTCTTTTTCAAATAAATTGAGTAAATATGAAATTGCCACTTTGCAAACTCTTAAATACATGAAGATTAGCTATGCCAAAAACTGAGCCAGTTTTACCATGTGTGGGAATTTCTCAAGGGGTGAGTTGTGGGAAAACTGCTTCTCCTATAAGATTAGCAAAATCTTTAAAAAATCAGTTTTCCTTTTCCATTAATCAGATTTATTATTAAATTGTTCAAGATCTTTAAAAATAATAATCTCCTATCAGTTAAATCCTGAATACTCTCTGGAGACATAGAACTCTCAATATACTCAATAACTGAGTAATTAAGAGAGAGAAAGAAAGTCATTTATCCAACCTTACAAAGGAATTAAATGCATTGCCTTCAATTGACTGTGGGGGGTGACTTTTGCCCAAGAAGCACCACTGGTCTGTGACTGCTCACTTTGCTAAGTCAGTATAGAAATTGGACACGTATTTCCTGGAAGTAGTTTCATATAAATCATAAATCAGTTTGATTGTAATATTAAACCTAGAGGGGGAAACTTCCACCAATAAAAGAAAAATGTATTTAATCATTGTTCTCATCACTAAAATTCATTTTTAATCTATTTAATAAAGGAATAAGATTAAAGGACAGCATCTGTGTATACTCATTTGTGCATTTTCATCCGCTCTCTGGCATAATTTGTACCCCTTTAATTGATCTTTTATTAGAAAATATTTTCCAGTATTACATAATTGGATTTCAGTTTAGTAATTTCACAGTATTCTTTAGGATATAAATGTGATGAAAATTTTACAAGGATGATTTTCTAATTAAGCCACTAAACAAGTATACCTACTTCCCCAAGGTGTTGTCATAACACACTTCTTGGCTCATTGTCCGGGATGATAAGATTTCTGGGAAGTCAGTGGACTATCTCTTCTGTTATCAGGGGCATGTTCCTAGTAATCTCCAGACTAAATCTATTTTGTGTCTTCCATCTTTGCAGGATTCTCAGTAGAAAGCTTGCATTAGACTGGGAAAAGGCAAAACAAGCACTTTTTTCTTCTACCATTTACCCTCAAAGGCAGAACAGAAGCTGTCACATTCACAGCTATCTCTTCTGCTGCTGCTGTGGCGCAGGGAGGATGATAACACGTAGCTACACATGCTCATTAAACCCAGATAATAACCTCACGCACAGCAGTTGTTTGTGCTGACAGTGTTACTTCATTTTCACAAGTGACTGTACCTTTATCATAAATATGATGCTCTATCCGGCTCTATAATGATATTTCCTAAGAAGTATCTGATTTGTTTACTCCTTGATTTAGTCATCTTAAGACATTTTCAAAGTCTGTACAGATTACAAGTGCCTCATCTCTGATTCCCTTTTCATTAGCAATAACAATTTGCATTCATGGCTTTTGTTTCTCTACCAATAAAAAGCATGACATGTATGTTCGGTGTACACAGAATATAGATTAGGTAGAGGTACTATATTTATAGCACCTGGAGTTATTACAGAAAAAAGCTTAGTCCAATCTCATTACTTTTTTTCCCATTCATCTTTTTTGGTTTTTGACAGTTGGCATGTTTTCCTGGCTCAGGCTGAATAATGTAATGTTTGAGACAGAAACACATGGGAATGTGTAAACCATCTCACTATAGACATTCAAACTTATTTTAAAAGCAGAAATAAATGGAAAAATCCAATTTTTAAACTTTGCTCTTAAAATGTCTATGACACTTATTAAAATGTCCTAATCAGTCAACTTCCCCTCTACTAATTTCCTATGCAAGTTTAAGTCTAAAACTTGGAAAATATTCCAAATGAGGTAGGAAAATATTTTTACCAGATGTTATTAAAGTCATCAATTTGCCTGAGTTTTTAGAGTTTGTTTAGTCTCTGTTGTGCCAATACTGATGTATTTTAATACTGAGGAAATTGTAAATTCCTGCTCTAAATAATCTAAAGTGAAATAATCATTCATATATTGCCCAAGGAACTTCACAAAACATATACACACAATAATGGGCATCCTTGGCTGACAGCTGTCTACAGAGATCACCGTCACCTAGCATCAAGATGTTTTCCGGCAAAGTACTTTTTTAAGTTGCGTTTTTAATTAGAATGTAGTTAGACGGGACTACTTGAATAATACATTACAAAGGTTTGAGACATGGTGAGCTGGATACTCAACCTAAGATGAACAAGGCTTCAGTTTAGTATCTTCAACAAAAAATCCTCAATTCATTTATAACCTGAGCCACATAAAACTCCATGTGTAATTTTGAGAGCTAGTAGTAAAAGATTCAAGAAAAACAAAACAATAGCATAAATGTCTTGCAAATTCACTCAAAGGGGGAATATCTCTTTTATTATACATGAAACGCCTTTGCCTTTTAATTTTTAGATTTCCAGTAAGTGCAGTTTTTCTGGTTTTGTTGCTTGGAAGAACCCTGAGAAGAAACAGAAGGCGAGTGGCCCGGGGTAAGTGCAAGTTGATAATGACTTAACTGGGAGGGTAGGAAAAATGAAATCACATCTGGCAAAGACACTTTAGGGAAACATGACAATGATCTGCTCCCAGGTATGGGAATTGAGTATGCAAAAGTGGTGAGTGAACTTGGGAATATTCCTGCTCCTGGTGGGGTCTGAAAATGAACGGTAAAATTCACACCCTAGATGAGCAAATTATTTAAACAAATGCAAGAAATTCAAATAAATGGGAGACATTCATTATTTGGCATTGTGGAAACTAAGAGTAACACCTAATTCGTTTATTTCCCATGGCATTCTGCATATATTTATTTTTTTTCTTTTTCTTTTCTTTTTTTCTAGTACTGGAAATTGAACTCACGACCTTGTGCTTGCCGGGCAGGTGTTGTGCTGCTGAGCTAAATCCCAAGCCCATCTGCATGTATTTATGGTTGGGCAAATACAATCTAAGAGATGATTTTAATATTATAGTTAATAAAAAGAAACCCTTGAGGCTTCTGAAGCCATACATGCTCTCTAGACAGCTGTTAGATTTGCCTTTCCAATATAATGCTAATTTTATGTATTTTCACCTCTTCATTCCTCTGGGGAAAATCAGTGATGTTGCTTTGTAAGACAGGAGTTGACAATGAACAGATTATCTATATCATACAATGATTTTTTTCTTTCCATATCACTATGGCTTTGATTTTGTAAAATTACTTTCCTGGTGTTATCAGACCTTCCTTCTAGAGCTATAATAACAAGGGCTATACATTTATTTATTTTCAGAAGAATGACAATTGATTTTTTTCTCAGATTTTTTTTTTTTAAAGAGCTTGCTTCAAGCTACAATGGTGCTTCTTTCAGCAGGAGCACTATGGACAAATTTATCACAGTTTATAGCATATATTGACCTCCAGAGCTTTAAGACAATTATTTGTATATCCTAAGATAGAAAAACCACAGTTGTTGTGATCATTTTCATCATTAGGGAAGTTGCAAAATTTATTCATGGCCTGATATGATTTCAAAAAGTGCTCTCTTGAATAAGAAATGACTCATGTACATTGAAGACTGCTGGCATCCCATCTAGGATCTATTTACTACCATGAGATTACAAACACATTAACATACTAAACAGCCTTAAATCTGACCTAAGGAGAAAGAAGAAAGAATCACCAATATGCATAATAATGGAAAAAGATGAGTATTATTGTGTTGCCATAAAGAAGGATAAACTCGAGACATTTGTAGGGTAATGGAAGCACCTTAAGAACATCATGCTGAGTGGAATAAATTAGATACACAACTTCAATATCACACAGTTTCTCTGCAAAGCCCAAAATATAAATTAAAAGCAAAATAAAAGATAGACAATAGGAAATAGAGATAGATCTTTTAGAATAGGGATGGGAACCAAGATGTGTGATGTACATGTGCCAACTTCCCATGAGGAATGCCGTCATTTTATTCTGCAAACAGGGACTAAAAAAATTGAAAAGAAAAAGCTTAGAGTAAAGGAGGACACAGGTCTTGACAAATACAAAAGAGAGAGATATCGACAGAAAAGCCATTATGTAGGAAGGGAGTTCTCCCTGGATTCAGACTATTATACCCAACTGAGCAAACCAGTTTTGAAAGACACGCCAAATGGCCCACACTGGCAAAACCATAGGGAAGAAATGAACAGGTTAATGTAATCTTGAATACGGAGAAGTTATTGGATTTACACATTCCTATAAGTTTAAACACATTTTAAAAATATCACGTGCACAAAGTAAGTTAGCATTAGGGGTTATATTCTGTAGTCATTTTGTACAAGAAAGCATCTACAATGGGATCTAATCAGAATTACAATGGTCAGCTTGAAGTTTTAATTTAAACCTATAAAATATGGTATTTAAGACCCACAGTCACAAGTCCTGTTTCCCTGGATAGTTGAGAAGACAGGACAAAACTGTCCTGAACAACAATCATTATTCACAACTTATGGTTCTCACACAACACTCAAAAGAAACAGTTCTTCACAGACATTAGTCCTTAACCATGCTCAAAACTGCTGTAGCTGTAAATGCAGGTATATTTGCACACCACACACGCTAGCCCCTTCTGTCCATACAACCTCCAGATATTAAACAAGCACTGTGAAGGAAAGTGCACATGTGTGTACACAGATATACTCGTGAGCGTCTCAGTCTGCATTAAAAATAGCCACCACCACTCATTTCCTTTATGATGCTCTGACACAGAAATAGTTAGGATTATAATTTGTATTCAACACTCAGCTTTTGCTTCCTAAATCAGATGCATAGTATCCATTTAAACTTGCCAAACATGAGTACATAAACGTTAGTGAAGATGAACACCATTTTATAGAACCTGAATATTAAAAGTGATTTTTATGAAGCAAATGAATCAACTTCTGAAAAAAACCTTCATGTAAAATTTCTTAAATAGACTATTAAAATATTGCTTTAATAAGAATTCACTCAACTTAAAAATATAAGGTACCAATATATACAAATATATTGCCAAACATTGACCTGTAGGAAATTGATAGTTTCCATTACATGAACAGTATACAAGGCTGAAATATTTTAAAATAATAAATCATTATTCACAATTCTGAGAAAGCCTGTTTTAATCAGAATGTGCCATTCTCAGCCTTGTTTACTCTAAAAGAAATATATTTCCTTCAAAATGAACCATAATAGCAAAATCTGTTATACTTAATGAAGTCATAACTATCACTATTCTTTATTCCACGTACGGCACCTTAAAACTGTGTGTTACAATTGTGTGGGGGATTCTATTATGGATCACTGGACCTCATTACACCTTGACTCAGAATTAAGTGATCATATGAAATTAAAAATTGCAGTGTCTACCAATCAAAAAAATCCTTTTCTTCCTGAAATCAGGAATCAAATGTCAAAATGCACCCATCCAAAAAGAGTGCCAGTACAACTGACATCACAGTGATTTCAAAGATAGAAAGATAACTCATTAACAAGACATGTAAAACCATTTCTGGATCTCCAGATGGCCATACATTTTTGAGTTCTTTACCATCCATCTCATTGTCACAGTCTAGTCATACATTGTACTTTTGGGAGGAAGAAATTATATATATGTCAGCAGCATCCAGATAAAATTAATTGATATTAATAATTGTCATTTTGCCAGTAGTAGTTTTTTTTTAAAACAACAAAACCTAATAGCAGTGTGTTGTAATTGAAGCCTCCATAAGATGATATGCAAACAAGACTGAAACATGGAGTAGACAAGTTTACCTACTTATCCAGTGAGCATTGCATGGCTGGCTTTAGCATTCAGTTCTGTTTGTGGTGCAGTCACCGTATCCTTACTCAGGAAGAAGAATTTTTTTAAACAAATTTTTTTCTGTCTAACTATTGCAGCTGCTTTTACAAAACAACAAAAGTTGCAACCGAAATCATACATACACATATATGTAAAATGAGGGAAACAAGCCTCTTTATTGCCCAATTTAAAATAAGCCCAATCAGTAGAAAAGAAAAATGCTATACTATGCAGCTTGATGAGCAGCTGAGGACAAAAATATACTCAGAGGCCATTTTAGAATTCAGCATATATCTTACTCAGTAATAGTTGAATGAGATGAAGGATGTATCTCCTCTTTTTCTAAACCACTAAATCAACAAGTGTGATTTACGTGGGGAATGTAATCCAAGACAGACATGTAAACATTTCCTAAATACAATTCTGAGATTTTAAAGGCTGAGGAAGGAAAGGTCATACTCCTGGTTAACACTAATTTATAAAATATGCCACTGAAAAGAATCTTAATTATGAGAATTCTTGATTGAAGTGATGACTTTCGTAAGTCAGCAATAAAATGTAAATTACACAGAACTGATCGTTAGCAACACCTCTTTGGTAGGAAAGCAAACGCTGCAACTGTACTACAAAGTAAAAGTTACAATGTGAATGAATAAAGTTACGATGATTAAATCAATAGTTACTTAAATCAACATCTCCTAGGTCTAGAGAAAGAAGATACTGAAAACACGTGGAAAATACGCAAACAGTCTTACTCTTGACGGTCGCGGTCCGGGTGCAGTTGTAGAGGATGGCCAGTTCCCCAAACACTTTTCCTGGACCCATGGTGCATAACTTCACACCCTCCTTTGTAACTTCAACCTTCCCATCTAAAAAGAACAGGAAAGGCGTGTTATCTTGATTCTCTTTCATTCTTTTTTCTCTTTTGGGGGGGGGGTTCAAAATGAGATTTACAAAATTTTAGCCTTATTTCTGAAAATACAAGTTACCAATTAAATCAAAGCTGTCACCAAGATACAATGCAAGAAACGCAGTAAAATGTATGTTGTAAGCAGTCTTCCTTTTTCTCAAATTTATCATTTATAAGACTTGAGATGAGATTCAAGGAAAAGACCAGAAAAAGATGAAGACAAATATGTAAATAGATGAAACTACTCCAAATGTAATATTAGTAAGTCATGGTAATTCCAATTTTAACACTTTTAAATCTGAAAGAAATCTTCTATAAGTGGATACATTTGCTACAGCGCAGCTCATACCTGAGACTTCTCATTTTGAGTAAGGTGGCTATTATGAAGAGTGAAATTACTCTGACCCTTAGGCGTTATTTAATTGCAGCTTATGATATCGTTTTACTTGTAAACGTCTTATCTAACTTAGGCAAGGCAGTTTATCTGCTTCCCAGACATGTAACATTGAGTGTCAAGAAAAACAAACCATAAAGCTTAAGGGAAAAGAAAGAGGCATTAGGGCTGCTTGCATTCCATAAAGGATTTAGAAAATAAAATGCTAAGGAAACACCATACACAGGATAGGTTCCCGTTGTTGCATACAAGTAAGGAAAATGATATTCTTGGGAGAATACCAATGAATACCAACAGGGTAAAATACATTTTTAATCAAGTCATAGCACTGCAGCTAAAAATTCACTCCATCACCTAATACATCCAGGGGAGATATAAAAAGGCAACACAATCTCTTCTAAACTGAGTCCTCTTCCCTTATATTCCTCCAAATTACTTACCACAGTCTAACGTTTGGCAAAAGAATTGGCTCCCGATGGAAACTAATGCTACCTCAGTGCTTGCTAAACTTTAGGCTTCCTGCGTGGACGTCTAATTACTCTGTTATCTGTGTGCTTCCTGGAATAGCCAGCTTTTTAAGAGTGCTAACTTTTAAAAAGAAAGTGAATTTTATCAACCTAGTTTAACCTACATAATAGTAGTTGTAAAAAACATGTTTGATTGTGCATTTTAAACACCTACTGAGATAAATCTTACATATTAAAAAATGTAAAGTTTAATGCATATTTCAATGACATTTTAACTAGCCCCCAGTTTAATACTGCTCTAACCTGAAAGCCATTTTATCGAAAGGCATCAGTGGAGAGAGAATTTTGGCCAGCAGACACACAATCTACTTACTACATTTCAATTGTATATGTGTACTCCCTGCTTGTGTAATGAAGCTATTTGAAAAATTCAGTAATTCAAAAGGCTTGTATATAGCTATTTACACAGGTACGGCTCACATATTGTAGCTTCCTATGTTTTCTTCTTGACTGGAGAAGAAAACTTTTCCTCTTTAAAAATCACATCAAAACCAGTCCAGAAAATTCATCTTCTCACAGGCTCCCAGCGTCTCTCCCTGGTGTTCTCCCCTCCCTCCCTGGTGAGTTTATTCCCCTAGAAATTTCATTTGCCACTCAAGAGTGAGAACAGAACATGGTAGTGAAATACATCTTGTGAGGTACAATTGGGAATTCAGTTCTCTTATCTGTTTCTTAGAAACCTTATGATCTTGGGCAAGTGGCTTAATGTCCAAGTGTCTGTTTCTTCATAAGGAAAATTAATAAAATATGAGCATCTACTAAACTGGGTACTTGTTAAAATTAAGTAAGATAAAACAGGTACAATTATTAACACAGTGTCCTGCACACAACCAGTGCTCAATAAATGCTCTTTTCTTTTTACCTGTTATTTTCATTATATTTATGTAACATTTATATGGAAGTATCAATTATTGAGATTACATTGGAGCTTATTTCATCATCTACTTCAGAAACCAATCAGGATTTAAGTAGGAAAATAGGTATACTTTTTTCTTAATGTAGAAAGAATTTAAGGTTGTCCCTCTGGGGGTCACTGAGGGGAAAACTTTTTAATTTTAATGAATATCGGACCACAGAGTCCCCAAACAGAAACCTAAGAAATCACATTGACCCATCTAGAATAATGCCAAATCTTCCTGCTCTTCTCTATTTTCCTATATCTAGCAAAGATTTGATGTGATGTTGCTTCAGCTACCTCAGTCATATACTGGGGGGCTCCCAAGAATAATCCAGCAACAACTTTCCAGTGCATTAAAATTTTTTTCTTAACGTTAAGCCCTGACATTAATTATAAATATAACTAAGAGCAACATGAACGTTACTTAAAGAACCCAAAGAGCTTTCATAAATAAATGATTTTGTACAAGTCCGCTTCTTTGTCTTTTTGTATTTCACACTTTACAGTTTCAGTGGAACGAAGCCCTCAAGCATAAAATCAGTACTGAGGATCCTGCTGGATAGTTTGTAAGCGAGGCTGTCTCAAACAATAACCCGCCTAAGCAAAGACAAGGAGAAACATCAAGACTGCTGCTTTAGTTCAGCAACTTTTAATCTGTGGAGCTGTTAAATCAGAAATAATTTACAAAATTCAGGTTTTTCATTTATGGGAAGTTAAGAGTGTCCCTCTCTGACCATGAGCACACCTAGTCCTTCTGCACTCCCCACCCCTGAAAAACTGCACTCATGTTGCATCTAACTATCTTAACTTAGGGACAATTAACCTTGTAACGATTTATGCTTCTTGCTATTGCATGACGACCCCGAAGAGCTTATAGCCAGATCTACGTAGGTTTACAATTTATGCACAAACTCACTACTGATTTCCACTTATTTTCCTAATCTCACTGTATCTTTGCATTATTTCCTCATATCTAACTTATATTTATTGAAAAAGATATGTATAAATTATATATACATAGTAATTATTCATACATGTGTAAGTAATATTGCTAAGAGAGCTGTACTATATATTAAGTAGAATAGCAAAAATTTCAAAAAAGGATTTAGATTGCTCTTGAGTAATAGCAGCTTGTATGTAAAACAGCCTTTCTGCTCAAGTTAAATACTGGAAAGTTAATATGTTCACAGTGGTCAAGGATGCATAAATGATCTTATATCATATGATATATAAAATGATTCAAAAAGGACTGTATTTTTAATGACCAGAAATACATAAATGGTAGAAAGTGTTTGTAACCTTTTGTCCTAAATCATATGTTGATTGCTTATCCTTTCTCATACCTGTTTTGTAGATTAAGATCAGCTCAGAGAGGCAGACAGACAGTGTAAAAGGAAAGTTAGGTACACACAAGGCAAGAATGAGAGTTCTTTTAAAGATATTGAAAATTGTCCTAATTTCTAAGAGCTCAGTATAATGAGTTTTGATACGAAATGTGAAATTTATAAAGTTCACATACTAGCCACATGCAATCCATAAAGTAAAGTCAAAAATAACTTCAAATTTACAACTGATTTCCAAGTATGGATTGTGTGGTTGACATAAGAAAACTAGAAGTAAGGCTACTGCATATACCACAAGGTCTTAATCTTACCTTGCTGACTTTCTCCAATTATTAAGTGGTCATGAGATCACTCCCCTACACAGTTCCTTTATGAGTCATTTTTACGTCTTTTTCATCAGAGGATAGCTCAGAGATTCATTTGAAATTGACTCTGCTTGCATAGAATGTAGGTAGACCTGTGTATGCTTATTTTGGTGGGGGAAGGAGAAGCAAAAGGCAGGTAGGCTAAATTTTTAACATGCTTTTGTCAGAGGTTTATACCAAACTTAGAACAGTCCAGCTTGAAAACTTTTAGGTAACTATAATTTATTACTAATTTTAGAAATGATTATTGATGAATTTACTTTAGATCATTATTAGCTAATGTGAATTCTATTTCTTCAAAGACATGGAAGAATTTAATCATTTATTTGAGTATTTTAAGATTTCAATTCCCAACAAATTTAGATTGCAAATCAAAGATTTTTTAAACAGTAGCAAGAAAGTCATTTCAGAAGATATTAGTAAAGTTCTAGACTCTTTCTATTTTCCCTGATGAAGCCCATTAGTCTAGAAGTTACTACCACTGATATTTGAAAAGCTAATGAGAATCCCAAATGTAGTGAATATCAATATTCTACTTCTGCCCCTTTTATTAATTTTAAATGCAATACTCCACTGAGATTATTTTTACTGTGCCCTTTTGCACACCACAGCTTACCTTAAGGGGAAATATAAAGAAAACTTTAAGTCATTTTAGCTTGGACTTGCTAAATTGCTAGTGTTCTCAGCCCAAGAGATGTTGATACAGATGCCTGAGAAGAGTTTCAAAGGATTATTTATAGCTCTCACTCTTTTATCACTCCTGTCATTTCCATGAGTAATTGAAAGATGTATAATGGTAACTTGAACAGATTTTTAATTCTAATGCGAGTATCACATGCCTATTTATGACCGGAAATGGACTGAGTCATAAACCCTAAATCTTGTCACTATAAACAGCAATCAATCTGCCTTCTTGTTTTTGGTACCACTATACATGTATCACTCTTGAGAGATGATAAGTGTTAAGAGGTCCATTAAAAAACTTGTATACTTTTGTCTATCTTTCATACCAATCAGCAGATCCTATAAATAAAAAAGCAACAGTTTATAAGGAGACCCCAAAATCTCCTGGTTTTGCCTACCCTGGTGGAGTTTTTCATTAACCTGTGTTTTTGTGCAATAATGATTTTTATGCCAATTAGAATTAGCTTAGAGATTTATTACTAACAAGCAGAAATAGAACAGCTGGAAGTAACCTAATTAGAAACATGTGCTTAGTTCCAACAATCTTGGTTGGAACACCGAGGACAACTTGGTTGCTCATGAAGGGAGACAGGTGTTATAACAAAGGTCCAGTCTAGACAAGACCTCCTCTGTCTTTCCTCCTATCATCTCTTTCACTATACTTTCATGGTTTTATAGATGAGAGACTATACTCCTGGCATTATGTGATCTTTTAAAAGCATATCTCACTTGCTAGATTCAGTAGGAACTTCCGATGTCCTGGTGGTACTGCTATGTCACCAGCATGGGTACATTTCCTCCGGGAAATGAGGTCCATCTATAGATATGCTTTCTTAATGCATGAGAGGTTCTATCAGACCTGGCTTGCTGGGTTAATTTAGATTCGAGGTGCCATTACTTGGGAGAGAAAGTAGAAAGTGACAAGGCTGCTTTGGAGCTAAGTAGAACATGTCATCCAATCCCCAATGACAGACTATAAACTTAAAATGTCTTTCCTAAACATGTAACTTGACAGTTCTGTCTTCCTTAAGCCAGTATAAGAAAGCTAAGGACAGCCCCACTGTGAAATTCAGGTTTGCTCTTCAATTAAAAGTGAGTGTGTCAGTTGCTATCAGATACCAGTTTAAGATGGATTTCCAATCTGAATGGATACAGTCTCTCTGCATCTGAACTCCTGCTTCTCAAATGGTGTGTTAACATTTTGCAGGGCTAATTTTGATGTCTAAAAATCATTTGTTGGTCTTTCAATAAAAGCCTGCAAGAAACTTCTGTATTTTAGTAGTATCAATTTCTTTCAAAGTTTGCTTTTTCTCTTTTAGTCAATGATATTTCTGGCTTATGAATCTCTCATTAGACATTTGTATATGGTAAGGGTTTTCCTAATGTATGTATGCTTTTATAGGGTCCTTATGCTATTTTAGGTAGAAACAAGCTTCTCATTTAAAAGTATTTTGATAATATCTAGCAATTATTTTTACAGGGAGCATAAAAGAACTAGTTTTCCAAATGAATCAGAGCAGATGTAAGTTGAAGATACATACACAAAGACCTACATTTCTCCTTCAAATCTGATATCCTTTCTGGTCATGATCACTATAAATACACTTGGCACAATTTTTATTACACTAAGATACAACAGATAAAAGATATATTGCATATAAAATAACCATCACCGTTACCCTGGTAATGAGAGAATGAAAAATATAAATGAGGTATCCAGAACTGAAAATCTCAGAGACAGAGACAGAACATATATCTGAAAAGGTATCTGGACTTCACTTCTTTTTTGTTTTTCCTGATTCTGATGTCACAGGGCATATATGCACACTCCCAATGAAAACCTCTATGAGGGAATGGGAAATTTAAGCAATTTGGGTATTTGGTTGTAAAGAACCATCTGGACAATTGACAATTGGAATGAAAGTCTAGAATGAATAGTTTATAGTCCATCACTTTATTCTTAGAAATATTTAGGGAAAAGAGAGCATAACAATTCTATTATAGATAAGTCAACCATTTATCTGATAATGGACAGGATTCTAGAAGGATTTCACAATGTCCTTCTCTATTTTTTCTATATATTATGTTTTGAAATGCTAGCACTGTCAAGTATACAGAGAGAACTAAGTATTTATACAATAATTTGAATTTCCAGTAATGAAGAAAACTAAAAATGAGCCAAAGATATGCACACATAGAAAGAGAAGTAAACTAATCATCTCCTGAATAAATGAGAGCTGAACAGATAATTTGTCTTAATTAGGTCAAGTTTATTCAACCTAACTCCAGTAATGTATGAAGCATTCTTGCTTTCCTATTTCTATAACACATGATTACTTTCAATTAGTCTAAACAATGAAAGGCTATTTCTGTGGTTCTTCACAGGAAAATGGCAATAGTAGTAGTACCACTGTCAGATTTGTTGTAGTTATTATGCAATTTTTGTTTTCGTTATGCTGTAATATTAAGCCCGAGAGAATTCATGATATAATGAAATGGTTCTCAACTAGGGGCAATATTGCCTCCTATGAGACCTTTGGCAATGTCTGGAGATAATAACCATCGTAACTTGGGTGATGTTGAATATCCTGCAATACACAGGAAAACACCACCACAATGCAGAATGCCACCCCTAAAGGTCAGTGCTGCCAGAAATAACAAATTCTGGTGTAAAGTAAATCCAGATACAGAAAAAAAAAAACTATGTTTAAAGTGAAACATTTTACTTACACTATTTTTCATTTTACTCTCCACCAGATGTAAATAAGAAGTTAAATGAGAGTGTCACACCAAGTTGCAATATTTAAGTAACCATGATATCTTTGGACTAAATGAAGACCCCAAAGGGACTTTATCACACAATTTTCTCCAGCAGATGTCACCTGAAATAAAGTTTATTTCCAAATAAAACTTAAAAAGTAACTTACTGCTATTAGAAATGGCACCCTTTTCCCAAACATTGTTGAGAGTTTCAGAACCTGAACAGACCACTGACTAGCTATGGGGTCTTCAATAAATTATGTCAATCCATAAGCCTCGATAACCTCATTAAAGATGTGGAATAACAGTGTCTATTTCATAAGGCTATGAGAACTGAACTAGATAAGTAAAACAAATACTAACTACACTAGGAAGAGTTTTTAAAGAAAAAAGGTCCTATTTATTTTTTTAGAAAAAAATACTGTGGAAAGTAGTTCTAAGGAGGAAGAGACAGATCCCAAAGTCATGACAATTTAGTAATGGACAGACATAGAGGGATACATGGGCAGAGGCAGTGAAGGGAGAAGTGACATGGACAAGAAGCGAGGAAAGGAGCTCGTGGGGAAGTCTCATGTCACAAAGCCTGAAGGACTTTCAGGAAAAGAGATAGCTAGCATATATTTGTTACCAGAAAAAATGCCCTGGCCCTTTCTTCCAATTTTAGCAATTTGCTTCACAGGAATTCTTTGTGTGATTGGTTTGAGGGAAGATGAAGTTTTGAGGGAAGGCCCACTGCTTGGGTTTGTCGGAGAACAGAGGGGCGAGCGTGCAAAGAATCACTGACAGAGGGAGGTGGAGAGCAGATCTGGAGTAATTATGAAAATCCTGTCATTATGAGAAACTAAGGGCTCAGGGATCTGCAGATATCGTCAGGGAAGGCATCAGCTGTTTTAACAAGATGTCGCATGGGTACCTAATCTAATTTCACTTAAATTTCAAGGCTATGAAAAGTGAGTACTGTCAACAAGGGCATATTTCTTCAAAGATTATGCCTCCTTTTCCCAAATCCATTAGACACATTTATTTGGCTTCCTAATGGTTGTTAAGAACAGAGAGAAGAGTTTTGGAGTTAGAAGGTCTAAGCTGATATCCGGGACCTTACTGCTCTTGCACTCACTGGCCATGTGCCCCTCGGTTCTGTAGCAGGAACAGCAAAGGTAATAACCCTGGCTTCACAGAATTAACATATGAACAGTATGTGAAAGAGCTTAGTGTGTGATAAAGATTTCCGTAAATATGAGTACACTAATTGAGGGGGCAAGCACTTAATTCCGACAGTGTCTGGTTGTAAACAGTAAGGGGTCAAGAAATACCTAGTGGTGAGAAAATTGGAATACTCATCAAATTGACCACTCCTGCAGTCATACTTGTGTGAAAGCCTTAGTCCTGCCTTTAAATTACATTACCTATAGAGTACAGAAGGTGAAAAACAGTAACTAGAAGCATCAACTTCCCACTCCACTTATTGAAAGCATTTCTACACTATAACTTACTTCACCTATATTATACTGTACTATAACTTTCACAGTGGTAAAATACATTTCCTACTATGGAAACTTTTATTTGACAATTTAACGTTTTCACATTTGTAGTGGTACACGTATTTTTTCCCTTTATATGAGGCTAGGATTCTCTAGACTACCCAACAAACACTTATTTCCATTTGCATTTTTAAGAGAAAGCAAAAAAGCAGAGAGATAGAGAGAAGCAGAGACAGGGACAGAGACAGAGACAGAGAGAGGGAGAGAGAGAGAGGAAACAAATAACCATACATTCCACAAAATACTCTGAAAATCCACAAAATGATGAAAAGGAGTGTGTTTGAACTTATTCTCTCCAAAGCAGTTATACAAATGGACTGGAGCAGGCTGGGGATGAGACTACTTGGTTTGAAATTTGATATATGTACAGAGAATGATCTTATTTATCCTCTGGCACCACTGCAGAAAAAATAAAGAGTTAGAAAAACATTTTAAGAGAAACTAAAGATGGAACAAACTGCTAAACATCTGTCTAGCTGGGAAATAAAATTTTAGGAAGAATCAATACATAGAGTCCCATAAACTGATAAAAGAATAAGCAAAATATGGAATACTATTCAGTCAAGAATGAAATACTAATAGATCCATAATGTGAATGAACCTTGAACACACATTACATAAGCCAATCCCAACAAACACATATTGCATAATTCCATTTTTAAGAAAGGTTCAGAACAGCCAAAGGTATAGTATAGGGACAGTAAATAGATTTACATTGCCTAAAGGCTGGAAGGGATGGAAATACTGAAATGTGATGAGTGGAATATATGGAATTTTCATTTTGAACGATGCAGGTGTTCTAAATCTGGCCATTGTGATGAATGAACAATTTTATAAATACACTAAGAGACACAAAATTAGATGCTTTAAATGAGTAAATTTAAAGACATGAATTATTTCAACAAAATTGTTAAAAATGAGGGCATAGTAGAGGCACATAGTAATTGCTCAATTATAAAATCAGTCATTAATTCCATAGATGCATCATGATATCCTTTATGAAAAATTTTAAGATGTAGACATGGTTTGGCCTCTGACCCTCCCTGCAATAATCCCTGTCCCATTCCCTTTAGATAATTCCATTGACATTTTTTTACTATATGTCACCCCTCCCCAAATTAAGACCCATTCTTTTTGAACTTCTTTCTATTCAAAGGGCCACAAGATCATCTCTAAGTTATGTAATCCATGATACAAATACTTTTTATTGTGGGCAGATTTAATTTACCCAATAATATTCATTTCTTAACAAAAGTTTTAGTTTTATTTTTACCTTTGTAGAAAACAGCTTTTTTACTGAACGCTTTGCTATGAAACTATCTTCTCTGCAAACAGAACACAATCATTGCTTAAATATTACTCTAAAATAACATCCCCCTATTAAGATATTCAAACTGGTTTCTCTGGAGTCAAATTCAAAATTCTCGTAAGGAGGACCCAATCTTTCCACAACCTGAGATCTTCCCTGAATTAATTTAACTCTGAATCTTTGTCATACGCTTACGTAGGTTTTGTGGTCTTGCTCAGGGGTTCTTAGCTGATAGAAATCATAGATCTTTTAACTTGGATAAGAAAAAAATCAACATTTTTACCAGCTTCTAACTGAAAGACAACATTTCCCTAGAGACAAACCATATTAATTTAACATGATTTATGATATTGTCACCAGTAGAAATTATGTTTGCTTATTACGTGAAAAAAGCTGCAGATATCCTTAAATATTTTATGCTTATCAGTCCTTTAAACTCACAGTTATTAGACACATTGTTGTCTTATTTAATGTGTTAAGTAAAAATTGTTAAGGAATCACATATTTTTCTTCTACAGTGTTTTTACCACAGCAAAGAACAGCATTTGTAATAGGACAAGCTATCCCTTCTCTCCATTCATCCATGTGTCTGCCTTCTTCTACACCCTACTTCATAAAACCATCTTTAGATCAGCCTCAGCCCATCCCTTCCAACATTCATTCATTACCCTCTTCTAGTAAGTTTTAAAGATCTGTATAGCTACAACTATGTAGCAGTTCACATTCTCTTGAGATTATCCATACATAGGTAGATAGATAGATAGATAGATAGATAGATAGATAGATAGATAGACAGATTTATATGCCTTGTTGCCTTTAGTGAACTGATTTTTTTTTTTTTTTTTTTTTTTCTTGGTTTTTCTCCGGTACCGGGAACCGAACTCACGACCTTGCGCTTGCCAGGCAGGCGCTTTTTGCCGCTGAGCTAAATCCCCAGACCCTGAACTGATATTTAGAGCAATTCCTGTATGCTCCTTCCATGTAAAAATCTTACCATGATATTAATAAACATAACCAATGGCCCAAAATTTCCCTGACAAAGTATATTTTCTGAAAGTGAAGTCATCCTAGATATCTAGAGTACCTGATACAAGTTCAAAATCCCTTCTCATTTCTTGACAACTGACTTTAATTGGCTCCCTGGACATACGGCTTGCTTTTCACCTTAAGTAGTTATTTTATTAATGTGTCTTTTGTCCAAAGAGGAATTATGCTACATTAGCACATATCTAATAACAAAGAAAAATGAAGACAAAGTAGATACACTGGTTATAAAATGAGAACATAAATTAGCTATACCACTTAAATGAAAACTATGAAAATATAAACATTATCTTGAGTTTTGAAAAAAAAAACTTGTCTCAACAGATTTATGTAAATCACTTTTCCATAATATTTTAATGAACTTTTTGTATGGAAATGAAGTGGGTTTAAAATGCTAAAAAGGATGTGACTTTCTAACTTGTTTTGAGCATCAGTGAATTTAAGAAACTAATTCCTAAAGAAAAATATTATTCTTAATCACAAGGACCATCAATGAATAATTTGTCCCTTTCTAAAAGTGCTCCAAATCTTTTATCTTTTGAATTCAATCACATCTAAGTGATAATAATGTATATATTTCTTTCAGTTTTTCCAGAGTTTTGTTCATCCACTAACTTATATCAAGAATTAACAAAGACTTTTCCCTCAGAGGCCTGATTTCTCTTTGTATTTTGTAAACTGTCACCTGCCACATTACATTAAAAACATTAAACTGTCACCTGCCAATACATTAAAATGTATTTTAATTTGAAAAGATTAAGAAATAGATGTGTGTGTATGTTTCCATATAATAGGTATGGAATTTACATAAAAATTAATTTACATAAAAATTAGGATATAAAAATATATTCAAATAACACTTTAAGAAAATTCTGGAATCTAATATATCAGAATTCACAAAAACAGGTCTGTTATCACTGTATAGCTTTAAATTATGCTTAACCATTAAGAAAACACACTGTCTTATACATCACTGCAGCTTCACAAGGACAAATAATATTCAAGTTCATTAGTCCTGGGTCTTTATTTTTCACGTTCTTCAATCAGACTTTGAAGTCCTTGCTCTCTATAGCAAAAGTATAAAGTCATGAGAGATGGCATGGGGTTAGTTGACATCTCCAGGATTATAAAGTAAGAAATTAAAGCTGTTCCGTGAAACCAAGACAAAAGAGTTTACATGAGTTCATCACATTTCCCACATATTTTATTCATTGCAAACCACAGTAAAACCAGAAGACTTCTCTAGTGCTAACACCAACCTGTAGAAATGGGAAAACAGTAGAGACATAGAACTATCTATCCCCATTTTGAACAGTATACAAGTTTGACCATAACTAAAGTCCATTTGCTAAAATAAGCAAGTTTTTGATTAGCAGAAAATCAATTTTATTGATAAAATGGGAAATAGTGTACAATAAAATATCATCCATTATCAATTATTTAAAAAGGTGATTTGAAAAACCTAATATTAAAAATTTATTTTTCATAAACACCATTTTGGTCTTTCTGGACAAGTAATTTTAATTGATCAGTTTTGTATGTGCTACTTTTTGTAACATCACAAGAAATACAACATATTTTTCATAAATTCCTCATCATTAACTTTCCAGTAAAAATAAATAGTTGGTTATAATGACATGTATGCACATACTGACAAATATAACACTAAGTTGCAACTAAAGTGTATAGCAAGCCTGTAAATTAAGATTTACATAACAATTTATTGCAAGTTCTATGACTGCTTGTTCGGATCTTAAGATTTCTGTGCTTTTTTAATGCTGTTTACATTTATCAATCAAACACATATGCTTTGAGTACAGTAAAAGATAAAGCACGAAGACCTATGTGTTTTTTTCTTGTTACGTTTTTTGTTCTTCACTACTGAGAAAATATTAAAGGGTGACCCTCAATAAATCTATTTGATAAGTGAGTAAGGATTAACCTCTCCATTTCTCCAGGTAGAAAATACAGTTACAATCCTAAGAATCTGGTTAAATTTCAAAAGAAAGTAAAATCCATCATGTGAGGTTCATGACACTATCAAAGTGAATTAAAAGCCAGGGCAAGAGAAAAACCTCTAGAGATTATATACACCTATGGTGAGACATAGATACACATAGAGGTATAAACAGAAAAGAAGTAGAAATCTCTACCTGATTGGGAAACATGACTATCACCTTAATGAAAAAGTCCATGGCTTTGATGAATAGCAGACAAATTTTCTGGTCCTGCTCTGTGCCCAGTATAAATATACAATACTGTCAAGACATTAGATCATCAGTTGGACAATGATTAGCTATACATATTAATGAGCAGCCATTTATAATTTTAAGTTTCATTGCCATGTGCTAGAGGATAATGAAATGTTCACTAGACTATTCTAAGTGAACATATTATAAATTTTTGCAATTTTGCTCAGGCATATTGTAGCCAAGTCTTCCAAAGTAATTATAACAAGGGACTGTGTTAGTTATGACCTTCTGTTGAAGAGAATGGTACAGAAATGTAAGCTCCATGCCTGATGTCTAATTATAGAAGTGGTGGTATATGGTAGATTTTGGACATTATGGAAGATATTGGGAAACATGGAGGGAGAGCTAGAGAGAGAAAGAAAAAGGGAAATAGTGAATATGGTGGAATAATAAAAAATTAAAGATAAGTAAGTATAATACAATATAGTACAGAGAAAAGTGGTTTAGTTAAGGTATAAAGATAACAGTTTAGTATTTCTAACTACCTGCAGTTTTCTTTGGCCATTAGAATGCTTTGTTAGAAACTACCTGAAAATTGCTCAGAGCTGAACCTACAGGATGGTAAATCTTGCTGATAGTGTTTTTTTTTTTAATTTTAAAGAGTAGTAAAAAATAGAACAATAGCAACATATCAACATCACAGACATTAACAAAACAAAGCAAGAACATTAAAAATGATACAGGGTTTCAAAACAAAATGATAGGAATTAACAGTGGTTGTTATATTACACATTGCTATCTTCAACTACATTGCTCAGATTACCAGATATACTAATGGAAGATTATTCAAATCATTAAAAAAAATAAAAAATAATTATTAAATAAAACATTAGAGATAATACAGAGTTTCACTAGATAAGATGGTAGGAATTGACCAATGGTTCTTCTATTGCATATAGTTGTCTTCAAATCAGTTGCTCAAATTACCAGATATAAGCATGCAAAATTGTTCTAAATATAAAAAGTTTGAAACATTAACTGTTCCTTTCAATATACCATCAGGCATCTTGCTGATAGTGTTTTATGAAACCCTTTTGGTTTCCTTTGATGCAAATCATGGGGAATTTAGCTAAATTGGTCAGCTAGGAGAGTTATAGGAGTGGAGTTGGCCTGAGAATTGTATCACCTACTATCAAGGCCATAATCACTTATGAAAAAAATGTTCAAATGAGAATAGTTAATGTGTTTAGTTACAAGTGATTCTCAAATACAATTGGGAATATAATATAAGTATATGTATTATATTACTACCCTAAAATCTGAAAAGTATGCATTCTGAAACATGTTACCAAAGGGTCTGGGAAAACTCTTGCTAATGTGCACTATTTTACTGTACAAGTCTTCTTTTCCTTTGGGTTTTGTAGGTGGGTCATTATGGGACAATTTCCTGAGGCAAAAATTTGCTTCTTAAATGCTGATGAGAATAGGAAGTTTAGGAATATACATGTATAAAAAAAGTCTTTCTTACTCTTTTGGATTGCACTATAAAATTATCAAAATGGACCTAAGAAAATGGCTATGGTGAAAGTGTAATCCTTCCCAAAATGGGAGGTCCAATAAAAGAAGTTCAGAACTACATAAAGCAGCAGAAACCGAATGGTGAATACCAAACCTAATGGCTGACTATAGTTGTGTCCTTTGGTTTCACATTTAAGGTTAAAAATTTCTTCACATGATCTGATTCATGGGAAGCACGTAAACTTCATGTTCTTAAAACAATTTGTTGAAACTTTAAAATGTTTTTACAAAACCGACATATTTCAGAAATGGAGAATTCTGAACTTCTTTTAGAGGTCTGAGAAAGGCGACAGGAAAAGCCCACTTACAGAGAAACACCAAGAACTTAGACATGCAAGAGAAAGAAATAGCTGAAGAATTCCTAGACAAGGAATGTCAGAGGAATGAAACAAGCTTCACTCTGAGCTTCCTAGTCAAAAGAGAAATTAGGCAAATATGTTACTTCTTATTCATTTTTGGGTCTAGGAATAAGAGGGACACTTCTGCGAAAAAAACATCAACAACAAAAAGCAAGAAAAACACAAGCAAAGAACGCTCTGGCTCTGAGTGTTAAGAGAACTTTCAGAGTGAACATCATTGTAAGAGTTGGCTGGACTTATTACCCAGGTAGAATTGTTCAAATGAGTAGTGTGTTATGAATTACAAAGTGTGCACCTTCACTGAGCTACTTCAATGAGAAAAAATCATAGAACAACATTATTTAAGGGACATTTGAATCAATCAGTATTCTCCATTGGACTCTATTTCTAAGAGGCAGCAGCAGTCTCTCCCAATGTCTATCAGCCATTTCAAGCTCTCATCACAAAAATGATAAATATTTGTTGATTAAACATTTAAGCAGGGTTTAGAGGTTACTGTGAAGACATTTCTGAGAGAGATGAGTGTTTTGCTAAATACTAAATGTGTGCCAAATGTGCAGAAGTTTTAGAGGACTTTTTAACTTCCTCATATGGTTAGCATAGCAAGGAATTATAGATAGTGAAGAGTTATGTGTCCAGTCACACAAGACATTTTAAGACCTATGAATCTTTCACAAACAATATTATAAAATGCCCTTCTGCTAAAAATACTTGAATCAAGTAATTATCTACTTTTGAATTTTAATGAATAGGCCATCTGTTCTTTCAAATTGAAAAAATGAAATTTTTCTACAAATTAGAAGTGCTTGATGAGATAGATGTCTCTTGAAACAAAATCTGACTGTTTTTTGTTATATTTAACCAAAAGGTGATACGTAGCCTATACTAAGTTGTTAAAACTACAGCATGAAAAAAAAAATGTTTCTCTTGTTCATGTGTTACATTACCTATTTCACTGACAGGCTGTATTTATAATTATCAAAGGTTAATTTTTATTAATATAATTGCCACAATAGCTCTATTAAAATGAATCACTAGGAAGAAAAATATGTCCATTTTGGTCTGCCATGATTAAGACAGATTTAAATTGTACAGATTTAAATTGTTTCACAGGTTATCTGTATAATGACGAACAATGATTGCTTTCATTCTCTTTATTTCGTCCATTCTGAGAACACTGCTTCCCTGTGTTGTGCTCTCCAATATGATAGCCGGTTGCCACACAAGACTACTTAAGTGTAAATTGATAATGAAATACAAACATTTCCTCAGTTGGACTAGCCAATGTCAAGGGCTCAAATGTTGCATGTGTCTAGTAATTACTACACTGAACAGTACAGAGCATTCCATCCTTTGGAAACCTCTTCTGGACATTCCTGCAGCAGTCTTTTCACTCTTCGTGCTTTGAATGTTGTTTGTCCTTTCTGAAGATTCATGTTATGGTTTATAACTAAATGTCTCCCTGAAGCCTCAAGGGCTCATAGATGGGGCTTTTGGTAGGCGAATGGATCATGGGGGTTGGTAATCATCAGAGTTTATAGCTGCCTTAATGTGAGGAAGTAGGATCTGTTTGGAAATGGTGGGTCACTGGGGGCATGGCCTGGAAAGGTTTATCTCCCTTCCTCCTCCCTTGATGGCTCCCTGCTTTCTCTTTGCTTTGCCAGCCTGAGCAGCTCTCTTTTGTCACACTCCTCTGCCATGACATACTGTGCTGGTGCTGGTTGACTATGGACTGAAACCTCTACAAACTGTGAGTCAAATAAACCTTTCCTCCTTTAATTTGTTGGTGTTGGATGTTGTGTCCCAGTGATGAGGAAAGTACCCGGATTTTGGTACCAAAGAAGTGGGGGTCATTGCTGTGATTACTAGACTATGTATTTTAGAAGCTTTTGGAACTGGTTCTTGGGAAGAATTCAGAAATACTTGGAGATGACAGTTGGAGAAACAGCCCTAGAATGCTAAAATCCAAGCTTGATAAGAGAGTCTGGTCAGAACTCAGAAGACCACAATGCTGATAAACAAACAAACACAGATGGAAAATACCAGGCTCAGGAGATTTCATTTGGAGACAAGGACACACAGATCATGTGCTTTTTGCCCTGGCAGAAAATTTGTCCATATTTGGACAAATATCTCCTGAGACTTTGTAAAAGGCAGAAATTAAGGGCAGTGGACTAATTAATCTGGTGGAGGAAATTTCATGGTAACCAAATATTCAGGATATGGGTCAGATACTGTTGGGGACTTTTGGACAACTCTATACTGAAAATCAAAAGGAAAAGGCCCAGCTGAATGTTTTAATTTGGGCCAGAAAGGAAGCTCTGGTATAGTTGGCACAGGCAAAAAAATAGAAGAGAGGAGAGCTTGGTTGCTAAAAGGATTACCATTAAAAAGAAGCCAAGTAGTTCACAAGGGCATAATAGGAAAAATGCCTTGAGGGAATGTGAGGAAACAGAGAGTCAGCCTATGCAGACACAAAATTGTAAAGGTGAAAGTCTGCTTGAGAAGAGAGCCCCAGGGCACCCTGTTGGAGAAAAAAACATCCTAAGGAATTGATTCCGTAGGATTGTGTTCACTGAGCTCAGGTGCCCAGGCACTTGGAGGCCTATTTACAGCCTTTATATAAAAGGGCCCACTACTGCTCCAGCTGGTGGCAGACCTTAGTTTTATACAGGAGGCAAGAGTTGTGGGGTCAGGGAAACTTCCACCCAGATTTCAGAAGAAGGGTCTGGAGGCTAGGCCATGTGATCCTGAGAGGACAGTGCACTAAGCTGTGTGAACAAAACCAAAAATGTAGTGGAGGCTCCAGGATGTTGGAAAGCCAAGAATATGGACCATCTGAGGAAACCTTCAAGGAGTAAAGCTGAAAGAAAGAAGCCATGCAGCCTACAACCACAGGAAGTGTCTTCATGGCAGGGTCATCCAAGCCCTTTGGAGTTCACATTCCATCACAGATTAGTCAAGGGTCTGAGCATAGAACTATGGGACTTAATGCGTGCCCTGTTGGGTTTCTGTATTGCTTTGGTCCCATTCCTTTCTACCAACCTATTTATCCCTGTTGGAATGCTTATCCTGTGCCATTGTATAGTTGAAGTGTTTAATTTTCCTTTCATTATCATAGGTGCTCACAGGTAAGAACTTGCCTAAGATCTCAGAGGACACCTAGGACTTGGACTTTTCAGCAGTGCTGAAACTGTTAGGACTTTGGCAACTCTTAGAGACAGACTAACTGTGTTTTGCATAAGGGGATGCCAATGAGTCTTTTGGGGGCCAGGAGTAGAATGTTATGGTTTATATCTAGATGTCCTTCCAAAGGCTCAGGTAGTCATAGGTGGAACTTTTGAGAGTGGACTGTATCATGGGGGCTACTAATCATTAGTGGATTAGTCAACTAACAAGTTTATAGCTGACTTGCTGTGAGGAAGTGGAATCTTGTTGGAAGAGGTGGGTCACTGGGAACATGGCCTGGAAAGGTTCATCTCACCCACACCCTTTTTCTCTCTGCTTCCTGTCTGCTATATTATGAGTAACCATCCTCTGCTATGCCATTTGGCCTTGGCACTAGTTAACTATGGATTGAAATCTCTACAAACTGTGAAGCAAAATAATCCCTTTCTCCTTTAATTTGACGACCTTGGGATTTTTCTTTTTTGAACTGGGAATCAAAATCAGGACCTTGCTCTTGCATGCCACTGATTTATACCCCTGGCTGATGTTGGGTATTTTGTCCTAGCAATGAAAAAAAGTAACTAAGGCAGGTCAGGTGTTGGAGGTTTGGTCCTCAGTATGGTGGGAAGTAGTAGATCTTTAAGAGGTAGAGCCTGAGGGGAGGCCCAGAGATCATTGGAGGCCTGCCCTCAGAAAGGATCATGCGACCCTAGCCCACACTTCCTGTTTTGAGATTCCCTCACATATGTGCTCTCATCATGATATAATCGAGCCAAGGGAGTCCTTTCCAGACCTGGGCCAAGGCCAGTGGCATATCCTCCTTCAAAGCAGCTAACTATACCCCTTTCCTTTATAAAGTTAGCCTGTCCCAGGTACCACGTTGTAGTAATAAAAAATAGAACTAAACATTGTAACATCCCTCCAAAGAACCATTCCTTCCTTTAGCAGTGAATATTAAGCTTCTTACTTCCAGTCTCAGGTGTTTATTTTTCAAACAATCGCCAAGATCCCCGCTTCTCAATTCTGTAGCATATCAGACCTTTGCACAATATATATAACTATCTATTATCACTTTTAATTTTTAAAGCAACTTTAGGGAGAAAAAGATAAACTTTGTGTATTGTTTTGCAAAATATAAACAAAATTAGAGGCACTTCATAAATAATGCATTACAGTAGCACGACTTTGAAAATATGCTTCATGCATACCAGCAGCTGAAGCTTTCAGCCTAATTAAAAATGCAAATACTATTACAATCTCAAATTATATCTCTTATCCAATTAGAATGCCTGATACTAAGAGAAAGCATTCAAGATGCTGCCTTTATAAATGAGCTTAATTTTTCTTCACCTATTACTCAAAAATAAAAGCAGATTCTTTACATACTATGATCAAAGTCACAGGGACTGCACCATCTCATTTGAACATCCTTGTTACCAGCTTTAAATCCATGTTCCTATCATGTTGGATTTCACCTAGAAGACAACTGGTTCATTCAGTTTTTTCTATAAGTTCTAATTTTTGCCTTTGACTATGGCAACTACTTCACTGCCCATTCCACTTCCAATGCACTCACACCCCAGAGCAGCGTGCCAATGGCAAAACCAAATTCATTTTTCTTTGGGCTTTTCCTTCCAGAGTTATCCATGCAAAAGCCCTCACTATTTCCCAGAACACACGCATTTTAAAGTAACTTCCCTACTGGTTATTTGTAGTTACCACAGTAATCATCTGGCATAAAAATTAAACTCCTCTCCTTTTCACTGCCATTTATTTGTCCTGCTATCCTTTTTTTATTTCTCCTCTGATCACAGTTGTTTATGTAAAGAAGTATTTTTCCCCAAAGTCACTTTGTCTTCTATTAAACAAATAGTTTTTTTCTAGCCAGTAATGAGGACACTGTCTATTTTAAGATTAAATTGGAGTCGCTTGTTTGCAAGAGATGAATATATTTTTATTAATTTACAGAAGATGGATTGCTTTATTGTTGATTTGACAAGACTAGAAAATGTTTTGCAGTAACCAAGTGTTTTTCTGTAAACACAATACACACAGAATTTTAAGTACAAATGTCTATTACCAGCCCTGGTTAAGTAAATTAGGATTTCTAGATGATAGAATGCAACTTACCTAGTTTTCCAGATAATCTACATTTTCTGACAGGTTTGGGCTTGAAGACCACTGTAACCCAAACAATATGTGATAAAAGAAACTAACCTATAAACCAAACATTAAAGCCCTCATTGAGAAGGATGAAATTGGAGACAGAAGGAAGGGCTTTGATTTTAGAGAGAAAAACAAGTTAACTTTGTCTGAAACTATTGGTATCAAATGATTAAGATTGACTTATGGGATTTATTACAGTTGGTATATTCTGCTGGGAGAAAAATAGCACTAGGAAAGATTCATGGAAGGAGATTCAAATGTCTTCTTTTACAAAATCAGTGCTTATTTGCAGAGATCAACAAACTTTCTGTCAAGGGTCAGAGAGGAATATTTTAGGTTTTAGAGGCCCTGTAGTTTCTGTTGCAGGACTGAATTCTGCCATTGTAGGGTAAAAGCAGTCATAGACAACATATAAGGTCTGAGCATGGCTACATTTTAATAAAGCTATTTATGAAAATAGGCAGAAGATTGGATTTAGTCTTCAGGCTGCACTTGGTTTGGCATGCTAAAATATAAACAGAATTTCATATTGTTTAGGGACAGATGCCACATTTTCTGCTATTGTAAATACTTCATGTTGGACAGAAGTTTATCCACATGGTGAATGCCTTTTTTGCTCCCCTTAAATGAATGTATTTCTTCTAAAATTTATAGATTAGCCTTATTTATTTTATGACTTGTTTAAGTTACCAATAAGTATAATGTTCATGAGAAAACATATTTTAAAAGTATAAGTTGTGTTTTATTTACGTTAATCATAGTCTATATCTATTGTGCAGTGTTAGGCTAAATAAACCTGGCACTTATGCCATAGCTATATCTTCAACTATTACAGATGCAGAAAGGCGGTAGGAGCCAGTCACTAAAAATCTATTATGGCTGATTTTGAAATGGAACGGCCGTGATAGATTACCTAAATTACATTAGCTCTAAACACAGTACATTTTTCTTTAAAACAACTAGAACTAAACATTTTAGTAATGCAGTACTAAAAATAGTGTTTCAGGCTTGAGAAAAGTATAGCAATTAAATAAGAGTTCCTTCAAAAATGGAAACTTCCATCCTTAAGCTTGGTATTATGAAGGATGCTCCAGGTGTGAAGCGTTGATCAGCTCACATTGGTCATTCCTACAATACTTCACATTAAATGACTGAATTTTAATGAGTAAACTTGCAGACCTTCTCTGGTAAAAATAGCAAAACAAGAACAATTACCAAGTTTTAACCATAAATAACTGTAGATAACTTCTACTAGGAAGATTATTAAAGTTAGCAAACTAAATTCGAAATGTGCTCCTGTGAATCCAGTAAAGAGACAGATGCCAAAATCTGAAATAGCCTAAAGGCAAGAATCAGGATTGTGAATACCTAAAGCTAAGAAAGAGAATATAGGAGACAATTATCAATCCTCACTAAAGAGGAATGAGAATGTGAGAGTCTGACTCGGAAGAGCGATTCACTTTGGGTCATGAAGTATTAGAGTCAAGGTCATAATGATCAATCCTTGATTTTACAGATGAGAAAAATTAGTTTCCAGATATTCAATAATGTGGTAAAAAAAAAAAAAAAAATTCCACTAGAGCAGACTGAGAATTCAGGCCTTCCATTTTCAACTTCTGTTGGGGTTTTTGACACTCCAGTATTGTTCTTCTAAAAAGAAGGAGAGGTATACTCCGCAGGCCAGAGTCACTGCCAACCAGTTCTCCACTGTACAGTAAGTGTGCGTGTTCCTTATCACCAGAGCAGCTTGTGGAGAATGAAAACCAGCCCGATTTTATTGGCCTGATGCTAGGGAAAAATGTCCTTAGAATTTTGTAACAACTATCAATAAAACTAAGGCTAAACATAGAAGAACAAATTCATGAAGAGAAAGGAATGAGACAGTCATATTTACTTTTCCTTCATGCTTTACTTCCTCATTTATAAATTCACAATTCATCACATAGAGCAAGAACAAAACTAACCAAAAATTGAGATGGTCTATATAAAAGTCGAAAGCCGACTTTTAAGCCTTCAGTATTTAGTTGCTGCTTTTTTTTCCCTCAGTACGTTTCCCATTAGGTTTATTATCCAACACTGAGACAGAACATCAAAAACAAAACAGTATTCACCAGATGAATTAGGAGAGAATCAGAGACTCAAGGATAAAGTCACAAAGAATAATTAACTATAAGAAACCAATGCTTCTTTTGATTTATTTCTTTAAATTGTAAAGGACTTTAAATTTCAAATCAATGTTTATCATATCCATTGTTTTCTGAATTTTATAGGCTTCACTCTTATCTTCTTGCTAGTTTCATAGAATTGAAATACAGCCAGGAAAATCATTGTCCTGGAACTTTTACATTCCTGACAGGGTCAGTTGCTCTCTTACAACTTCTTTTTTTTTTTTTTTTTTTTTTTTTTTTTGGTTTTTCTCCGGTACCGGGAACTGAACTCACCACCTTGCACTTGCCAGGCAGGCACTTTGCCACTGAGCTAAATCCCCAGCCCCTCTCTTACAACTTCTTTACATAGCTGCTATCTTTCCCAGAGAAGTGTCTCCAGAAAGATTTTTCAAGCAAACAAATATAACTGTGTTTACCATACCACAAGCATTACACCGACATGACGATTTGGCTTTTGGCTTATGGTAACACTTTGGTCCATTATACAGTGCCAGTATTTATAAGGATTATAATCTATTTTGACGGTGAAATTAGTTGCTATATTTATATATTATAATTGGATTTAGCTAATTTCTCCCCAAAATGTTGCTTCATTTATGCTAATATTGAAGATCCGATACCATACTTTTTTTTTTTTAAACACATACACATACAATGATGTACAAGGATACAACACTTATTGTAATCAGGGAAACATGACACAAATTAAATGTCCATGTAGAAGAGGGCAATGATTAAGTTCTAATATATCAATAGTATAGACAATTTGTAAGCTACTACAATTTAGGAAGAAAAAGAATAAAATGGAAAAAAGGGTGGTGGATCTGCATACGATTAACCTATAATGTACTACTGAGTGAATAAAAAAGTCATATAGGCAAAATCTATGAGTGGGCGTAGGAATCTTAGTGGTATTGATACCATACTTACTCATGCAACTTTTCAAAATTTTCCTGTAGCTTCCCCTAACCATATTACTCTCAAGATAGAATAGTAATATTTATTTTGCACTCTTGCCTCTGAGAAAAACTCCAAAGTGTTAAAAAAATTATCCAAGATATCATCAAACTTTATATAGTAGAATTTTACTTTGATTAAAGGAAGCAAGCTATACTATTTGGACATAAAATGCAGCCTGAAAGGTTGAATGGTCTCTCATACTTGATGTCAAAAGAAATTTACTCTTATCCTGGCTTGGCAAGCAGATGAGAGTACAAGTCCTTTAATTTTCCATGGCTTCAGCATTCATCTGAAAAAAGTGATCCTAGACAGTGTCAAATTCAACTCTATGATGATATAACTCTTAAATATTTAAAAAGGAAATGATAATATTCATGGAGTTAAATCTAATTTTCAGCTTTTTATTTTTAAAGGAACGAAGAATTCTCCAAATTCAACAAAAATTTTACTTGGAACTGCCGCTAACATTTTGGTTAGACAGCTATTTCCCACTATTTAACCTGAATCCCTTACAACGTCATCTACATGGATAAACACGCACAAGTCAGAATGGTTCCAGGGTTCTTTGCACTCCAGTAAGGACATCTCAGAAGATCCCACCCTTGGAAGTCCCCATAAACAGCTGATGGACATGTATGTTTGCAAGGTTGAGCTTCTAGGGAGGGCTCTGTGACATGTCAGCTAACTAAGCAAAGCAGAAAAGAGAAGGGCACAAAGAGCGCTGAATGCTTGCCTACAGTCCATTCCGGTGTGAACCAATCTAGAACTTTGAGAACAATCCTTCTCAAAATCTCCATACCACTTAAGGGCCATCATCTCTAGATAGTGTTACACTGGGGGACAAATCTCCAACACATGAAATGTAGGAGACAAACCATATTCAAATCATAACAGAGACTCACTGGTAACTTTACCTTTTAAGTAGTACAGCAAACTGAAATGTATAGGATGGGCAACCGTCTTCCAGCTTCGACTGGCAGATTGATAAGAGCAGTGGTAAGATAATAATGCCATGAATGCAAAGACAGGGATGGGACTCTAGAAGAGGAAGTGAGGCTTATACCACAGTGGTCTAGTGGTGGTAAAATGTAACGGCTAGTTTATAGTGAGGTAGATTTTAAGAGAGTACTTTTTAACATCTTTTATTTTATTTTACCAACACAAACTCCGGAAGCTAGGAATAATTATTCAAAGCTGATGAAGAGATTGAAGTATAATATAGTCAGATCTATCATGTGGCTGCTTATAAAACATGGCTATCAGTGCAAGAAATAGGATCCTCACCCCCTAGCACCTACAGGATCACCAGTCATACCAGGAGATGACTCCCTTTCATAAAGGGATTTGAATATTCTCTGCAACTACCCATTTGACTACAAATAAGTTTCCCATCTAACATGTTTTAGAATTCAGATCTGAAATTGCCAATTAGATAGGTTTCTCAGTTTTTGAAAAAATTTTCAATTAATTGTTCATTCCAGGTGGTTCTTAGTGCTTTTGATTAATCAGATTTGCCCTTTACTGCAGTCTGGATATTTCCCTTGAGAAAATAAAATTCACTGTTTAATTCGTGAATCTGTTCATTTATAAATTTACAATTTGCAGCTCTCCATTACAATAGATCTGGCAATTTTAAAATGTATGCCTTCAGAATTCCAAAATGGAAAAGAGCTACTGAAGCACAAAGACTTGATTGGCCAATAAAGTGAATGTGAACCTGAGAAGCTACATAAATAGTGAATAAAAACAACTTCAGGCAGGTGATCAAAGTCTACATTGTCAGTAATAAGTCAATTTGATACTATGCACCCTCAATGTAAAATAAGAGGTACTCTACTTCCCAAGATACCATAACCCCAATAGAGCCATGAAAAAATAAAAAATAGGAAAAACCCAGATAGGTCACAAGTGAAGAACATTCTACAAATATCTGAACCAGTAATTCTCGATCCTTTCAAAGTCACCATACACAAGAACCAGCTGAGAAACTGTCACAGCCAAGAGGAACACAAGGAATCCTGACAATTCAATGTAAATGGAGATGCTGAAAAGAGATAAAATATCCTATAAAATATAATGATATATGAATAAAATATGGGCTTTAGTTAATGATTATAAATCAATATTGGTTCACTAATTGTAACAAATGCCCTATACTGGTGTAAGATGTTTTAATAGGGGAAATATCTCAAACAATATAGAATTGGATGATTTAGTAAATGTTTGTACATTTTGTGATTATTTCATGAGAGCTTGCTTAAGACTTTGGGAAAAATGCATAAACCTAGGTCAGAAAATAGGCTCATAGCAATTTACTTATACACTATCATAAAAAAATTAAAGAGCAAAGTTCTGCTCCAGGTGTCACAAATTATAAGCCCCTATCATTCTACTACACAAAATTCAAGGTGAAAAGAAATCTCTCAGTTAGGCTTGAAAAGATAAGACCTCATGCAGATAGAAGAGGCAGAATTCAGGCAATCAAGGTGTGGCTAACAAGAGTGCCAGCACATGGCAGGTGAGGCACAAAACAGATGATTAGCAGAGAGATGAAAGACAGTGATGGTACAGTCAAAAGCACAAGAACTCCTGGGGTTGGTGCCTGGCTTCGCATTTCAAGCTTGGCAACTCTGATTCCATGAACTCTGGCAAGGAGATTAACTATTCTGAACACTACATTCTTTTTGTAATGAGGATAAGAGAATTTAGCTTACAAAACACTAGTGATGATGGCTAGGACATAGTTAAGTTAGTGGTCACTATGTTTAGAAAGAAAGGTAGCACCCATTATTTCACCACACCTAAGTACAGTCAAAACATCAGCAAACCAAATCAAACATGGCCGCGCATTCTGAGGCTTGATGTGCTCATACTCAGAATATGACAGCTGTGTTACATCCACCCATCAAGGGTGCTTTGACATGAGTGTGACCTCCATTCCTCTGTTCACTTTTAAGAATTCATTTGGAGCTATTTTACAATGTAACAAGCAAAGTTAAAGTCAACTTGAAAGGCTTTGCTATGCTCAGGGGATGATAGTTATACCCGTTCCCAAGGTACTTCAGGAAGGAGGAATCACTGAGCTGCAGATAACTTCTCACCCAGGAGAAATCTTTTAAGGTATGCTATTTCTGGGAGGACTACAGCATCAAGACAGAAGACTTCCACAGCTGTTTTTTATGTGCCTAACAACACATAGAAGCTAAAACCACAAACTCCTTCCACTTCTTAGCCCTGTTCTTTCAGAGACAGTACCACTGATGTACAATAGCAGTAGCTGCTAATTACTTTACCCCTGCCATATGTCAGGGACTACAGTGGCAACAACTTACAGGTAGAATCTGTAAACATTTCAAAACCATGGCAAGGAGTTATTGCCTTTGTTTTACAGATAATTGATTATTAGAAAGGTTAAATCACTTGGTGAGAGTCAGTCAGCAAACATTGTTAAGCCTCATTACATTTCAGTGCTTGTTTTTCTTTCTCTAAATGTTTATTATTGTGTTTAAAACTTATACTGTCAGCTTGGTGCCATCAGCCAAGATCCTGAGAACAAAATCTCAAGAAAGCATGAACACAGTGCCGTTTCCACAATATAGCTGGGATCCAGAATAGTAATATCAAGCCCAGGCATTAAATAAAGGCTTACAGCTTCCTTAAAGAGGTCCTTTGGCACCTAATTCTCCACAACACATCCTACACTGTTAGAATGTTACCTGTTCATATGTCTACAACTCCATGCAAACCTCATTCTCCATGAGCTGCTCACCATCCCATTGGCGCCTGCTAGCACAGTACCCACGCAGTAAGTCAGGACAGGAAAAATCAGCAAAGAGTGATCATAAATATGGTTTCTCACATACCCCGTACCAATCAAGAAAAGTAAAAAGTCCAAATTCCAAACGAGGCATCACAATATGGGGAAACATAAATGCACATTCCCTCAATGAAACAAAAGTCAAAAACACAAGCCAGGGCCAGACAAACAGCATCCGCATGTAGTTTGCCCCCCTGTTATGGAGTCAGCAACGCCCTGGGGTGTAAGCAGGTACTAATCACTCTGCCGTAATAAAGTCAAGAGTCTACACCTACTGTGAGCTTCTATTAAAGTTCAGGAAATGCAATGGAGGCCAGCACTATCCTAAAGCCTGAAGTGACCACACATAAAAATTAGTCACCCGTAAAAATCACGTACTGCCATTGTAAGTAGAATATGTTTACAGATTTCTCATGCCAAAGCTGTCAGCCACTGTGCAACTAAACAGGAGCTGAACCATATAAACTACATTTCATCCCAAACTCCTCTAGAGTCTTCGTCATAAAAGTACTGACAATGCCTGCCTTTGATAAATACAGTTATAGTCCAAATCATCCAGAACCTCACTGGGCAAATTAAAACTGGCATTTTTAAAAACAGCAATTAAATTTTTCTTCTCTACACACAAATTGGAGGCAATAAAATTTCATGGTGAAATATCTTACAACTAACTGCTTGCTCTGTTACATGTAACTCTGGTTTTATGCAGTGCAAGGAAATGGGAGGTGAAGGCAGAAAGAGTGGCCATCCTTTCAGCACATTCTTACTCTGCTCACACAGGTAAGAGGCACGTCCCCAGCTGAACGGAGTTTTCCTAGAAACAACACTCAGAAAATTAGAATCTGCGAACTGTTTTCACTACTGCTTCACATACATGAATCCAATAAAGCTGAACATCCCATAATTCTTAAAATTGAGATGAGGAAGATAAAGAGGAATGAAAACACCATATGTGCTGATCTTATGTTTTAAATAGCTGATTGTCCTCAAGCCTGTTGAATGCTCTTTCTATGGAGATAGTTCTACCTCAGTGTTAAATTTCAGTCTCATAAAAGAAAAGCCATGAAATAAAAATTGCCTTTCTTTCTGAGCAGGTGTTTCAGCTGCCTCAGAAATTTATCCCGGTAGCTGGTACATTCGTTTAAAATGCATGTTTTGGCTGAGTGATCCTTAACCTGGAGCAATTTCCACTCTCTACTGACTGGCAGCTGATACCTTCATCAATGCCAGAAAAATGCCGTTTTCTTACGGAGCTGTTTGCCCCCTTTCAATCGCTACTTCGTCTTTTCACTTTGCTGTAAGCATGATGAACTGGCAGATACACTGACTGATGGCAGAAGCCTGGGCCGGGCAGCAGAGAGATTAAAAGGTTGCTTGCAGCCTGTGATATGGATTTGAAGGCACACTGCCCTGAGGTTAAGTCGCCCAAATCACACTCTGCCAAAGCTGCGAATTTCAGCACCCGGTTACCAGCTGCAAACCTCGCCAGCCTTGTTGAAAGAGGGACACCTGCTCAGAATGGCACTTGGAATACACGGAGGGAAAGCATTCTGAACTTGTCAGAAAAGCTGGCCTTGAGTAACAGGCAGCTCTGCTAAGCACTTGCTGTGGAACCTAAGCAAATCTTTCAAATTGCCATCCAGTTTCCTCACCTATGCAGCAAAGGTTTTAATACCTGTTTCAATGTGCAAGATAACGGGAAGAGATGATGGATGAGGCTCCCACGTGAGCTACAGACTAAGTAGAGTTAATCCCATCAGAGCATTATGGAAGAGTTCTATGTCACACTGTTAAATTTTTTCTCTGAGTATTTTACTTCAAAGTATACAGTGAATGTTATTATTGTAAAATATTGTTTTATTCACAGTTCCCACACAGCTGTCACAAGGATTAAGGCCTCATTCACATACAGTCATGAGTTACTCAGTGATGAGGACGTGCTCTGAGAAGTGCACGTGTATTCGATTTTGTCATTGAGTGAATATCAGAGTGTATTTCCACTAATCTAGAGGGTGTGGCCCACTGTAAACCTAGGTCATTTTTTAGATTACAAGAACTGTTTTTACTGTTTACTCTTTTTTGAAAAATATTAAGACAAACACACACAGAAACTTAAGCCTACACAAAGTCAAGATCCTCAATATCACTGTCATCACATCTTGTCCTACTGGAAAGTTTTCAGGGGCAATAACATGCACAAAGCGGTCCTTTCCTATGATATCAAGGCCTTCTTCTGGAATACTTCCTGAGCGACATGCCTGCCTGAGGCTGTTTTGCAGTCAACATTTTTGTATATGCAGGAATACTTTATAAAATAATTTTTTAAGTATAATATAGTAAATATGTTTACCAGTAACATAGCCATTTATTATCAAGTATTATGTACTACACATTCTGCATGGCTGTACTTTACTGTGATTATTAGCATGATAGATATGTTTATACCAGCATCACCACAAATGCTTGGGTAGTGCATTGTGCTACATTACCATGGCTAAGGGTAATGGATAATGAATTTTTTTCAGTTCCATTACGGTCTTAGGGGACCCCTTATAAATGTGGTATCAGTCGCCAAATGAGTCTTACATGTTGCATATTTGAAATCCCATGTGAACACACAATGTATACACCATTCACATGGTGGACTGTGAAGCAGGGAATCAGTACCAGTGCCCTATTGCTGGTGTCTGGTATTTTACCAGTGTGGTCCTTCCTGTTGAAGCATGACATAAAAATCCAGATGCCTGGCAAGGGAATGTTGTGATTTTTATCAGTCATTATCCTTTCATGTGGTTTTATTTTTCATATTTCCATACCGAATGTCATCCATATGTTGGCCTTTCCATTTGTGAAATTTAATCACTATAACCCACTCATTTTACAGAGAATTGTTAGGATCCGTGAGGGTAGTGGAAGTGCACAAGCTAGTAAATGGGGCAAACCAGGACTGAAATCATCGTTCATTTGATTTCAAAACTCAGGTCTTCTGTGTAAAAGAGTCTCATTTCTTAAACTTTTTAATGAGTGTAGCCAGGATAACCAATCATGGAATCCATTATGCAAAATGTTCCTCTTTCTTTTACTTTGCTCTCAAACAGAGAACCACAGTGGTTCTAAAAGCAAGGATCTGTCAATTTCCAGCATCCCTCCCCCAGTCTCTTCAACCATTGTGCGTTTTTCGTAGCTCTTGTTCAGAAAACACTCATGAGGATTTGATTAGAAGCTGGACTATCTAATTTGATAATATCCCAGATCCACTTTGCTATTTTTACTTATAGAAAATGTATATGTTCTAAAGAGAAATATTTATTTTATTTACTCATCAGGGTCTGTCTTAATAAGCTATACATTGTATTTTCTGATGGGGTGGTTATTGCGTTTTAGACCTAAAAATAATGGTCATGCTACTAGCAAGATACTATTTGGATGCCCTCTAATTAATGTCATGAAAAATTTAGACAAAACTCATAGTGGATGAAAAAGGAGAAACAGGTGAGGCGGACCCAGAAATTGTGATGATACAAGTGTAAGAAATGAAAACAAGTTGTGTGTTTGGTGGATATGGCTCTCATCTTGAATTAGGGGTCACCAACCCCCAGGTGGGCCACAGAGGATAAGTGAGAGGTGGGATAGCTAAGAAAGCTTCAACTATATTTGAGCCACTCCTGCGTTATGGCCTGAGCTCTGTCTTGCATCAGACAGATCAGTGGCAGCATTAAATTCTCTTAGGAGAGCGACTCCTGCTGTGAACTGAGGATGTGAGGGATTTAGGTTCCCTGCTTCACAGGACAGTCTAATGCCTGATGGATGAGGTCAGGCTGAGGTCACGATGCTGGTGCTGGAGAATGTCATTATTATGAATTCCAAATGTATACTAATAAGAAGAAAGAAACTGAAAAAAAAAGTCACCACCACCACACTGGTCCATGGAAAAATTGTCTTCCACAAGACTAGTCACTGGTGTCAAAAAAGGTTGGGCACTTCTGTCTTAAATGACAGTTATTATGTTCAACTTAGAATGTACAAATATGCATGTAAAATTATAAGCTGACATCCTAATATACAAAAATGACTTAAGTCCTGCCTACCTTGGACTTTTTTTTTATTTTTCCAGTGGCTTATACCACATTTCTCAGTACCAGGTAGTATTGCTTGAAGTGCATCAGGAATTCACAGGCACATTGTACTCACCTGTATAAATATCTGTTGGATTATGCTGCTGAACTTGGTTTTGTGCTTTAACTCGCTAAGGTTTCCCTCCTAAATCTGCAAAGTTGTGTGTGTTTTGTTTTTAATTTCTTGGCTTTATGCAATATCTAAAGTTCCTTTCAATAACGGTTTATTGAAAGGAAGAGTTAATGCCTGATTTTTTTCTTATTGACCAATTTTACATGCTTATATCTGGTAATAGAAATAACTAATTTGAAGACAACACTATGCAATATCACAACTATTGGTGAATTCCTACCATCTTGTGTAGTGAAACTCTGTATGGTTTCTAATGGTTTTCATTTTCTATTTTTTTTAATGGTTTGATCAATCTTGCATTCTTACATGTGGTAACCTGAGCAACTTCGCTGAAGATAACAGCATGTGATATAACAACTACTGTTAATTCCTATCATTTTGTTCTGAAGCCCTGTATCATTTTTATTGTTTTTGCTTTGTTTTGTTTTTGTCTGTGTTGTTGGTATTTTGCTATTTTTCTTTTTTTATTATCCTCTTTAAAATAAAAAATCTAAAGTATAGTTCATGCCTTTGTCTAAAATTAAAATGTGAGAGACTATAACATCTGAAATTTTAAGACAGTTACCTTATGGAAATGAATTGTGGTTATGAGATGTACAAGCAAATGAGAGGGAGATTAATACATTTCAGCCTCATGATTATGGGAAATAAAAAATTATTTATCAATTAATACCACTTTTAATATGTATGTAAAGACCAATTTTAAAGATCTAAAATTCCTAGTTTGCGTCCTTATAAACATCAAACCCAATCCCAATATATTTCATTATTGATTATAGCTTATGAAATATCACACTTCCTGGTATAAGAATCAAGGTTCCATTAAATTCATAACTGGTAAAGGATATTTTACCTAATTTTGCTGTCACATATCATTATAAGTACTAAAAGTACATTATGTAAAAGTGAAAATGTGCATGGACAAAAGGCTATATTTTTCCATACGTCAGGTTAAAATAGTTGGGGAGGGCTTTGTCTTGTTGCTCCCAGAGAAAAAACTTTGACAATTATTATTATTGAAATACACCAAAAAAATAGAAAAAAACAGCCTCTATTGTATTGCCATTTAAATTAGCCCTTACATTTTTCTGTTTTCCTGGGTTGTACACTTGTCTTTATGGCATTCATTCACAGAAATCTACTCATGTTAACTATTTTCTGCATTCTTGATGCCTGGCATTAGCAGCCTCCAGGGCTACCCATTCTTATAAATAGGCACTCCCTTGGTGGCATGGTTTTCATATGTAAACTAGTCAGTTCAGAGCCCAGACCTTCAACTACTTCCTTTATTATACTTTGAAGCCAAACCACTATTCTCTCTACACCAGCCCAAGCCTAGGTATCAAACAAGACAGCAGCTATGTGCCAAAGGTCATGGAATTACTCATCCTAAGCAACCCAAAGCATTTTACCTTGTCAACTATAATAAAAAGGCTGTATGCTAGACCCTCCCTGTGGTCTCTTCTGCCTCCCGATTAAAGTTGGTGCCCCCCCACAGGATCCCGCCGCCCTCTTCCTGTGACCACTCAGTCACCTACATGAATTCCAATTAGATGGGTACAACCCTGGAAACAGCTTCTCTTCCTAAATACCACTGCCCAAACCAGCTGCAAATAACAGGTCCCTTATGCCCTCACTTTGGTTGTATTGAGGTAAAATCTACATCTTGTAACATGTACCCATTTATACAATTTATGTTTTATAAATTTATAGAATTGTGGAACTATCAAAACAATTTAGGGCATGAACTTTTCTATCTCCAGAACAACAATAACAACAATCCCTCTTGCCCAATGCATTCAGCCTGGGGCAACCACTGATTTTTTTGTCTAGATTTGTCTTTTCTAGACAACATATTTAAATTAATTTATTCATTACATGATCTTTAACATCTGGTTTTATTCTCTTAGTATAATGTTATTGGGGTTTATCCATGTTGTAGTTTAGCCCTTTTTTATTATAATATTGTATTCCATTGGATGGCTCTAACATATTTTGTTTTTCACTAGCTGATAGATATTTGAATTGTTTCCAGTTTTGCCTATTATGAGTAACGCTGCTTTGAAGTAGTACACAACTCTATATGATATATTTGAATTTTTCTTAAGTACTAAGGCATGGAATTTCTAGATTGTAAGTTATTTGTTTCAGAAACTGCTTGACTGTTTGTGAAAGGCTATGTGCCATTTACAATCACAACAGCTGTCACTGGTGTAATTGACATGTATGAAAGTTCCAGGCTCTCGTGTTATACTCAACACTTGGTGTTTCCTGGATCTTTCACTGTAGCAATTCTGGAGAATGCCTTTGGCTCTCAATAGTTTCATTATGAAAAGTCTAGATGTGAAGGTCATTTTGTTTACTTGGAGGTTTTTGGCATACTTGGATGTGCAAATTCAATTTATTTTATCAAATTTATGAAGCTTATAACTATATAATTCTAATATTCTCCTTCTCCTTCCTGTCTGCTTCCTCTCTGGAATTTCTATTACATGTCAACCACATCTCTGATGGTGTCCTTAACAGGTCTTTGAGACACCATTCTTTTTACATACACAGTATATATTAATTTTTATATTTTTTATTCTGCTCTTCAGGATGGATAATTTCTACTGATAAATTTTTGAGTTCACTGATTCTTCCTTCTACCATCTTGAATCTGCTGTTGAGCTCCTCTAGTGAATAATTCATTTCTGTTCCTATCCTTTTCAAATATAGAATTCCCCTTTGGTTTTTTTGAAAATTTTTATTTTTATTGTTATTTTCTAGTTACTGAATCATTGCTGTTATCCTTATCTCTAACTATTCTAAACATAAATTTTTTCATTCTTTGAACCTATGTATCTGTTGATTTAGAGGTTTTGTTTGCTAAGGTTAATATCTGGGGATCTCAGCGGCAGTTTCTGTTAACCTTTTCCCCCCTTATAATGGGTCGTGCTTTTCTGGGTTTCTGCGTGTCTTATTATTTTATTTTACTGAACACTGGACACTTTAGATAATATAATAAGTCTGAATTGTGATTTTCTCTTTAACATTTTTTTTTTTTTCCCAGTACCGGGAATCGAACTTACAACCTTGTACTTGCTGGGCAGGTGCTGTGCCACTGAGATAAATCCCCAGCCCCTCTGGTTTTCTCTTGAAGATGATTCACTTTGATATTATATTATTATTGATGATAATTTATTTAGTAGCATTCCTTGATTAATTCTGTGGAGTTCGTCTCTGTCTGAGAGTGTTGATATCTCTGCTCTGTTGTTAATGATTTTATTTTTATTTTCAAATTGGGTGTCCTAGTGATTGCTTGTATGTGAGAACAGCCTACTTGTTAACCGTAACTGATCAGAGGTTGTACTCAAACATGTTGAGTAAGTAAGCCTGTATCCTTTGCAGAGAGAATCTGTGTATGGTGACACATTCACAGTTCAGGCGGTTTAAATCGGCCCCAAATTTTATGTTATGAAAGGTGTGTCCTGTTGTGCCTCTTCTCAATTTGGAGTACCATCTCATGCTCAGCTAGGGAAACAGGTATAGCTAAGGTCCTCTCCACCCTCTCTTGAATGAGTGCAAACTTGCATGTGTGTACAGACTTGGAAACCTACGGAGTTATATGAGACCTAATCTGAGACACACCATGCACATCTCATTCACTAGATCTTCCTGTTACAGTTTTGCCTAATCTGCCATTCTGTTGCTTGTCTCGCACAGGACCATGGTGTAAAGGTAGCTACAGTGTGGGTCTCCTGCTGGCTTTTCACCCTAATCAATATTGCCTCTGATAATGTCCAAGTCCATATAGTTTTTTTTTCATATTGTTTTAAATCGAATCATTCCTCTCCACCCCTAAACTGTGGTTTTCACGGTACACCCTGCCTTCATAGTTACCACAGTGAAGTATCTGAGAGTAGGGAGAGGACCCCCAGGAAAGACACTGCAGAGTGCTACTACTCTTACCCAGGGTCCAGTTGATTTTCTTAATAAATCCTTCTCAACTTGTCATATGTAGCCAGATAATTCTTGGATTCCTGAGACTAGCTGGGTCAAACATTTGGACTTCCTTTTCATTTTTTGAGGAGAGGGCACATAAAGCTCCTCATTTCATTATTCTGGAAGTTTCTACATGTCTTTCCCTTAACTTCATCAGGAATTAGTAAAGCCGTAAATGGTATTAAGATTCAACTTTCAAGGAAGCCAGGACTTCACAGAATGAGACATTAGACCTGGGCATAAGAATTAAAGAACTCTTTGGGGGTTTCTGAGATTGAAAGGAATAAACATGCTTTCAAATGGCACTAAGAAATTGCTGCAAGTTTTCATGAAAGTAAGAAGCAAGAACATGGATTTAAGCATTGGCCCTATGATGCATAGAAAACAGGGAGCTAGTTATTCAGATGCCATAGAAGTTCTAGAAGCCAGAAAGCAGCTCTCTAACTCAGCATCAATTTTAAGAGTCATCCTTTCAAAGAAATTCTGTACTGCCCTCTACTTCAGTGTATGTGCCCTCAGTGCTGTCTCTGCTTTTACTGTACTCTGTCCACCAGCTAATGGGACTTCAGTCATATCCGTTCAACACTATGGATTCCATTAACTCATAGCTTCACTGACTCACAGTCTCTTTACTCTTTTCCTTTTTTATACCTCTCTAATTCTTTCCCACCTGCTGTTTGTGACATTCTTTATGTCTCACACTGGAGCTTCTTGGAAAGGAGGTCTGATCCAGCATCATACTGCAGTGCTCCTCAGAATCTAATGTGCCTGCTGAGAATCTGAGAATCATTGTTAAATGAAGATTTTGATTCAGAAGGTCTGGGATGGAGCTGGAAATTCTCCCACAAAATACTAATGTTACTGGTCCACAGATCACACTTTTCTCAGCAAGGGTCTACTCATCACCTGGAAAAGAGCTCTTGTCAGAAGGTGCTATTTAGGTCACAGACCAGCCTTTAGCTGCCAGCTTTTGTGTCACAGGTTAATTCTCTATCAATCAGGGTTACACAGAGCAAAGCGTGGTGACCTATGTTCAAAGAAACCCTCAAGAGAGATCTCTAGAAGTGGCAGACAGTCTATGCAGTCTGTCTAGTATAATCTTTTTGGTAGTTTTCTTCCTACTAAATGGATAGTATTTATCTTTGCTGATCAAACTGAGAAATACATGGGACATTTAGCAGCCTGCAAAAGGTTGTTGGGCAGGTCTCCAAAATATCAAATTTCCCAAGCAGAACTAAGCTAACTATTGCTCACATGGCATCAGAGAGCCGTGGGTTTTGCTCCCTCTCTGTCTCTCTGCCCTACCCCCGCATGCCTCCCTCACTCTCTCTGTTTTCCATTTATTTTCATATTGCAGCTAGGTTTTGGATGAAAATAATTATATATTCTCAAATTAATTTATTCTTAATGATAGCTGTGAAAAAATAAACAGACAACAATATTATAAAATGCTCAGGATCTGACAAGTATGAAATAGGAACATAGAAACAAATATTCCAAGTGAGATTTAAAAACAATCACCCTCCAACAAACGGACAAAGCTTGAGTTTAGGCAAAACAGAAGAAAAGAATAATAAACAGTAATAAAAGAATAATAAAGATAAAAAGGAAATACTGAGAAAAGTAAAAGTAAGGGATATGAGTGGCAGACAGTGATAAAAGAATAATAAAGATAAACCAGATATATTGGGCCAGGGACATATCACCTTCCTAGAAGTGCAAGGTCTGGAGTTCAATTCCTGGTACCAAAAAAACAAACCCAGAAATATTGAGAAAAAGTAAATGATATGGTTGACTACTTACTGGCCCTTTTTACTCCTTAGACATTTCTTTAAGTCTGTCTTACACAAGTCATCTGTATTTTATATCTGCTGAGAATAAGAATACATGAAAACAAAATCTCTCAAACAGCACACAACAGAATGCACAGTAAATGCACAAGAAAACTTGTGTTTGTGAGTGTTGCAAAGGATCTTAGCAATGAAAATGAATTTATCATTTATATACCAATGCTATTTTGTCTGTTTAACTGGAGATTAGGTCTTTACATTTTCAGGCTAATTAAATACAGTACCTTGTAGTCTATTCAGTACATACTCATTACAAAGGTATTTCTCTATCTTTATCAATGTTTGTCTATATGTCTCTCACTATGATACACAAGACCCTTTCATCTGTTTGTTAATTAAGAAGTCAGTGACAGCTGAAGTATCATACCACTGCATGCAGAACTGGCTCATTCTTATTCGTTTTCACATCTCTGGTGTCTGGTGCCATTCTTGGCTATGAACCTACCCTAGTCCAGTGTGAATATGATGCTTCTGAGCTACACAAGATGATCCCCAAGACACCTTCCTTGTTACAGTTAAAATGCAAATTTATCTTGAAGGCTAAAGAAAATTGAGAATTACCTACTGAATTGCCATGAACAAACACACTCAGCTAAAGTGTCATTTTTCCACTGACATAGACATATGGCTACCAGACAGACACGAATGATTAGCATTCCTCTAAAACCTCAAAGCCAAAACATATATCCTGTCCATGTCCTGTGATCAGCAGGTAGAAGGCTGGCATGTTTTCTTTTGAATCCAGAAAGTATTTGGAAGCATGCTGGGCTTCGCAGAAGCTGCAACTAGCCAAGGCCTGGTTCTGATCATTTACAGCTGTTTCCCAGTCTGTTGTCATCCTACCAGACTCTAACGAACCCCATGCCAGACCTGCCTGCTGTGGCTTCTGAGAGGGGTGGAGGCAGCAACTCCTATTAAATCAGTCTTTCAGTCAGTGAATGGCAGTATTGTTGCTGAAGTGCTCTGACCAACTAAAACAAGGAAAGAAAATCTCTCCCACCTTGGCAGCAGGATGGATTACAAGAGAACACTGATCTCATTTGGACAAAAATGAAGGTATATGTTAACACAGCTGTATCTTTTGGTGGATAATTGTAAAAACATAAAAAAAAATTGATCACAGGGTTGTCTACACCTTTTCTTCACAACTGAAACAATTTAATTAAGCATGCAGATAAATATTAAAAACATTTACAGGTTGGGTTCCAGAAAATTCCTTAGGAAATTACTATAACAGTCATAGTAATAAAATGCATAAACTATCAGGATGTGAACATGAATTTGATATATTTTTCTAGAAAATAAACATTAAAAAATTATATAATATAATTATAAGACATAAAAGAAAGTTATACGATATTTTTCTAAATAGCAAATTACACAGCATTTTTTTCTAAATAGCAAGTTACACAGCATCTAACAAAATTCTGGACACACAGAAGTATCAGAGCAAATGTTGGATGAGTCACAGAAGAAGGGAAAAAGGAAAAAAAAGGGAGTATATTGTGTTCAACTTTTAAATATATATAAAAATTAAAGAATCAATTAAGAATATCATTTAAATATGTTTGCCCATATTCCTCACGTTAAGCTGAGATGAAACTGTCATAGAACAAAACAGTGGGCAAAAAATCTCTCTGAAGTATTAGGAGAAGAAATTAATCCTTGACTTTGCTAGAAGAATCCATTTGCTACTGTGACTAGTCTAATGCAGCAAAAAAGCAATGTGTTTCCATTTTAGAGCATACTTGAAATCTGAACACATTAAAAGAGATCTATTTGGAAAAACAGGTCAGTCTTTCATCACTTACTAGTGTCAATTGGTTTCTATTAGGGCCTGTTTAATTGTTCTATGGTTATTCTTACTTAAATGTTTTGTGAAAGATGACAAACAGTGCCCACGTAGCAATATGTTGTAAACAGAACCTCCTGGACCTAATAAATTCTGCCTTCCAAAGCAGTCTTGCCAGAGGACAGCTATTTCAGGCAACAGTTGAAATCATTTTAGTAGGCAACCATTGCAATTATAATACCACAATTCTCTACACTTTAAAAAAAGCTAAGACATTCTTGCCATGACTTCTAAATTTTCTTCTTGGGAAAATATTAGAATGTAAAAGTACTTGAAAGATCCATGATTCCTAAGTAAGATAAAAATTTTAACATACACACTGGAAAAATAACATGAATAATGTGTGTATATAAAGAAATTGAATGGTACTGTACAAGAATCCAAGAGCTAGACTCAAATGAGGTTGAGATACAGCTGTGTGATCTCTGATAAAGAGCTTGCCTCTCTGGGTTTCTGACTTCAATGTTAGAATAAAGACCAGGCCAATCCTATTTTATCTAAGATATTTTCCTACAATAAAATTCATGGTATGAAATATCCACAACTTCATATTTCAATTTAGGTGCCATAATGGAACCCAAAGCAGCAGGAGGTCTTTGTAATATTTTTGGAAAGCATGGGCTCAGGATAAATGAATCCGTGGAAATATCAAAGATGACACCCATCCAAATGTAGCAAACACAATATGGTAGTGTAATCTAATATAATGTCCATAGTTCAATTTATGCCCTATTTTTACCCTGAGTGAAACTCCTGTTGATTTATTTCTAGAATCTGCTTTGGACCAACCATTGTAAATCAAAAATAATGATAAAATATTAAATATTCCAGTGTCCTCTGTGAACTATGTCCTAAAGTATTCTTCATTGCCTTTCAGTGAAATTCTCAGGAGAGTTGGAATAATACTGCTATAGTCATTAAAACATAGATGTTGCTTAATTTATGTTATTCATTGTTAGTTTTATCCATATTCCATTTTCCCAATGTAACGAGATTGTTAAAAGGAATATTTTCTCAAGAACTAGAGGACAAATTCAGTGCACTGGAATTACTTAACTAAATGAGAACCACCGGGAATCCTTGTTGTGAACAGAAGGTTTTGTGGGAAGAAATCTACAGATAAACATACCAGAATGAATCAGAAAGAGGGGAAAGGACATAGGCTGGGTGCCTATTTTGGACAAAGGGATGAATAAAGCTGATAAATAGAAAGAAATCAGATATCTTGTGTTCAAATTATTAGATGGTAGGTTGTTGTAGTTTTTGGTTTTAAGAGATGATCACAAGAAGAATAGAATTTACATTTTCAGTCTTAAACCCTGGAATTATTAAGATACATATGCATAACCACTGCTTGGGCTGAAGGGTCAGACACACCCAGAATGCTGATTCCTCGGGTGATACTTTGAAAATCTCTTCACTTGGAGAGAAGCAAAGTGCCATACGATTTATCTGACAAGGGAAGTCCAACCCTTCTTAAATAATGATGTGGAAAGTTTCTCTTTCTTTTGTGTGAATTTAGTTCATTCACTTTTCAAGCCAGCATTTTGCTGCTTATATGCATGAAGGATTGGTGCGATGGTGTTTTTACCATCTTTTGATACACGCTAAAGTCCACTGGGGTCACCGTTGCTCCACGCAGCCTGCTCGTTGCATGGGTGTTTTTAGAACTAGCATCTAAAGTCCTTTCCCAGGAAGATAAAACAGAGATTAAGTAAGTGTACAAAAATTTTTAAAAAGTCTTTTGACTTTTGACTCGGCATCCATTAAATTGGAAGCAGTACCTGAATGATTCCAGTAATAATAATAATAATAATAATAATAAAAGGAATTTAGAAATTATGATATGTCCACTAGATGGCAGCAGCAGGCATGTGTGTGGCCCTGTGAAAAGCCAGGTCACTAGGGGCTTTAAAAAATAAAAAAATAAAAAATGAAAAGAAAGACAAGGGAATTTCAATAGCAGAATTTTAGATGCTTGGAAATGGAAGAGATTCAAGTTGAAAAGGGACAGAAACAAAGGCCTTGAAACAAAAAGTAATCACTGCAGCATGTGCTGCTGGTGCTGCTGACGTTGGAGTTGCCAGTGTGTGAAACTGTCCACCGCCGTGGCTAGCTTCATGCTGCCCTCCTTTTGGAGGCTGGAGCATGTTCAAAGACTCCTCTGAATGCTGGAGAGCAGAATGGGTAGGGCTGACAGCTGGTCCATCAAAGCATGTGAAGATCAATGCTTCTCCAGGTTTTGTTTTGTTTTTTTCCTTTGGGCTACCCCGTGTCTTACCGTCCAGCATTTACCAGAGCTGTGGCATCTCAGGGGCTCCTCTTTCCTGCAGAAGCCCTTCAGTGCAATCTTCTCCTAATTACAGAGTCCAAATATCCTTGTGTCCAAACTGGAACATTTTTGTGAATGAAACTAGTGTGTAATCATCATTCCAGAACATCAAGCACAGCCTGGGCTGTTGAAATCTGTGGTCATTGAGCCCCTCATTTTCTTCAAGAGAAATTTCCAAGCTCTCAGTCTCCTGGTAGGTAGATGAATGTGTATTTTTATTTCCTCTTTTCCACTCAAGAATACCCACACAGGATAAGTAAATGCTCAAGAATACCTTGTGAAGTGAGGGAGCGATGATAACTGATGCTGTCTTAGCATCTTTAAAGGATGTTTGGTCCAATCACCAAATTGTATGACTTTATAGAAGAAAAAAATCAAAGATATAGTGTTTAAGGGACTTAATATCAGTATAGTAGCAAGTAGCACAACCAGACCAGAATCTACTACACAAGTGATATTCCACAGTGTTGCTTCAGTAGGAATGTTAAAATAAGTGGGCAATGTGACTGCTATGGCTTGTATCTAGATGTCCTCCCAAGGCCTCATGTGGTCACAAGTGGGGATTTCCAGAGGTGGCTAGATCTAGAGTGTGTGATGCTGGAATTAAGGATGTGATGCTGGTGTTGATGCATGATACAACGCTAGGATTAAGGGTGCCCCACTCTGGGTGTTAGTGCTACCTCCCCTAAGGATAGGGACCCTGGGTAGAATATAAGGGACAGAAACAGGACTGCTGTTGTCCCTTCCTGCCACTCGCTGCTTGCTTTCTTGCTATTTTGCACCTTTGCTGCCTTCCTGCTTTCTGCCCACCATGAACTATTTCTCCTGTGTGATACCACCACCCTGCCTTGGAGCCAGCCAACTATGAACTGACAGACAAACAAACAAACAAAAATGCCCCCAATATTATTGGCTCTTTCTCTGAACAAGAATTCAATTAATCTAAAATCTAACCTTCAGCTTCTTTTATTTCACCAGACTGATTTTATCATATATCTTTTTGCCTGTCAAATGTCACTGGCATAAATGTCACCGCACTGGCCCTTATATGACATAATCGCTGTTTGAAAAATTTCTCCACTGTACTACACAGACAACTTAGCATTCTTTTGTCTTCTGATCAACCTGACTTCATTAAAACCTTTGGAATACACCGGCTTCCTCTTAGGGACAACTCCTCTTCATTTATTTGTTCCTCCTGATTAAAACTTGATTAGCCCCAATCCTGTAAGGCAGTTAGTTAATAAATGTTGAAATACAATAATAATAATGACCAGAAAGCCTCATGTTCTTCCTTTTCTGTGAAGGTTGCCATAGTTACTGCTAAAATCTTGTTTTGTTTTGTTTCACTGGTCCCTCAATTCTTTGACGTAAGATTCTTAGGGTTTAGTGCTTATCCTCTCCCTCTCCCGTCTTTCACTGAGGATCAGCGACTACCATTAGTATAAAACACCTGTGCTGTATATCTGTACCTATTTGAATGTATAAAGGTACATTATTTCTTATGAAATGTTAATACCAAACATGAATGTATTTAAAGAATAGAAAAGTGAGAAATATGTTGCAATAAAAATTATAACATGCCACTCTTCCATTTGAGTCAAACTGTAAAAATACGTTAAGAAATAGATATTTTATAATGAAGGTGTTGTAGTTTCCTGTTGAGTAAAGTGCATCTTCTTTACTCAGTAAGTAAATTATAATAAATAAGACACAGTTAAGTATTGAAAAAGCCACTTTGAACCCCTGAAACAATGTGAAGCAACTCCTGCTATGTGTCTCTATGACCCCAAGCAATAATCTTTTACATGAAAACTTTCCCTTGGATTATGACTGTCATGTTAAAGAAGCTGGATGTGGGGCTTCCCCCTCTCTCTGCCTCCTAGAGGAGCCTTTGTGCCGCTGGCATGACGGCTGTGATAGTCAGTGTCTGCAGGAGTCAACAGCCCCCATTCTCATTTTCTGTGAGGCTAGATCTTGGTCACAGCTTTTAAAGTTGCACATCCACATGTCAAACAGCCTTATTCACCATATCCCAAGAACTACTGGCCATTTTCTCATTCATTTCTTACATTCACCCAGTCCAAAGATTTGGTTAAGTGGCTTAGATCTCACCTTTGCCAATTCTTTCTTTTTACAACTTAACATTTATCAGATGATGAACCTTCCAAGAACTAGATATGACACTGACAGTGAGATCCATAGTTACAGATAACCAATTCCACTGGTGCGTAGCCCTATGTGGGGAAATATGAGCTATGGAAGAGTGATGAATGTCTTTCCTCTTACTATAAGTTAAATTACATCAAATGGCTGAGATTTCACCACTTCAGTCTACAAAAGAGATAAAATCATATGATTAAGCCTGAAAGTTGGGAAACAAATGGGAAGAGGACGTTTCCTGTGCAGTTTCTGACACATTTATGTTCACAAGATCTGCAATTTTATTCAGTTTCTAGACTCTCAGGACTATATAAAAATTGGAGGCACTATTAAATACTTGCTGAGATACACTAAGTTATTCAAAGGCAGGTGGATACATCATGAGTGAATTAAATGTGCCTCCTCCTACTCTTTTATCTGGCTCACCGTTGCTAGGAAGCCAGCATAAGGGAAGCATAGAAGAGTGAAAATCATGACCATTTACTCACAGAATCTTTAGAGGATGAGGAAGAGAGAAAGGTGAACCTAATTACTTTTGTAGTAGAGAAAGAAGGTTAATATAAAACATGTTTCACACATGTTATATTAACATGTTTCACACATGGTCTGCTATGTGTTAATCCACGAATATATAGGGAATCTTTGAAAAGAAGATAGAAAGATCAGTGACTAATATTTTCTAAATCCCATCTAACCAGGAGATTCCAGATAGTTCTTGTTCGTGCCATGTGGAACAATTGCAGTCCTCTTTTGTGACTTTACAATTGACTAACACGGAGTGTGAGGTTGAAAACCACATACCAGCAATGGCACAGGGGAAGGCAGAGCGTTGTCATCCTTTTCACATCCCTGGGACAGAATACCAACACCCACAATTTAAAGGAGAAGGGCTTTATTTTGACTCCCATTTTCAATTCATGGTCAGCTGGCTCCAGGACAAGAACAGGATGGTAGGGGGGGCATGGCAGAGGACAAGGTGCTCAACCCATGGAGCCTGGAAGCAGGGAGGGAAGGGAGGAGTCAGGAACAGAACTACATGCACCCTTCCGGGTCATACCCTCAGGGACGCACATCTTCTGACCGGGCCCAACATGCAAACAGCACATTTATTTGCTAAACCTATCAATGGATGAATCAACTACTGAGTTTAACATGCTCATGTTCCTGTCGCCTTCCAAATACATGAGGCTTTATATATAAACCATAATACAAGGAAACAATGAGATAGGAAGTATGTCTGTGCCAGTAAGTCACATTTCATACCAGGAATGATTTATAGAATACTCAGTTCTATCAGGTTTTACAATTATTCACTTTACTGTCCCCTTACAACTTGCTGCATTGTTTACCATTTTCTGAACTTAATGACATTTTAACACCTATAAACTGATTTTCTCTTACATATTCCCCACAGCAGAGTATTATACATTGCCTTCAACAAGCTGCGTGCTCTTTGTTGTGTTTCTAAAACTTGTGTTTCATATTCCTCATCTTTACAATAAAGGAGCTGGATAACTCAAAGGCCCAGGATCATTCCAGTAAAAATACAAGCGAAATACTAGATTTAGATGAGAAACTTGAGATAGTCTATGTGTTCCTAAAGCATAAAAGAGTAAGATACTATGGAATAAATATCATTTGAGAATATGTAAACTGACTTCAGGTGGAACATGAAAAGACTGCTTGTAATTATCTAAACTTTCATTTTCAATTTAAATTTCTTATAGTAATAATAATTTTATGTTTTGATATAAATAAAAAGAAACAAAATCAAGCAAATCAGGGTTAAAAGCAAAATATTTTGAGAAATGTAGTAAATAAATAATGGTATATTATTTAAGAAAGTGGTGGTAAAAGACCAAGATCTGAGAGAAAATGCAGGAATGTTTATAAAGGAGAAAACTGTATACAAGTATATTCATTTCTTTCCAATGGCATTACCTTTGAATGTCAGAGAAACAGACCTGTCCTTTTAAAATTTGCTAACAGTATGCAATATGTTTCCACGAAGCATTCATCATTAGAAGTCTGAATTCTAAGAAGTACGTTCTTCCTCAATGCTGTTTCTTGAATTCTGAGGACTTCTGACCTTCTTCAGAGCCATAGCCCAAGAATTAGTGTGGACAGAAACCTGTGGGTCATGGCTATAAATTGACACAACCCTAGTTAGCCTGGGAGAAGCCATCTGTCATCCCCACCTCCCTGCACCTTCAGAGATTCTTCGGAGCTGAATCTGCTTGGCTCTGCACTAAGATCTATGCAAGTATTTTCTCATGTTTCTCTAATAATCCTATAAAGTAGATATTTTATACCTGTTTTACATAGAACAAAATTAAGTGTTATGTCTGGTTGAGATAAGGTTCAGGAGTAGATCTCTGTAACAAACTATGACATAAATTTGGACCTTTCATAAGTGCGATATTGAGAGAAATCATTTGTTATCAAGATTCAGAAGTCCAATTTATATATAGTTGATATTTCAAAGCATGTAATTGCTAGATGCTATACTGCACTCCAGAGTAGGTGACAAGAGACTGCTATTTTGAAAGGGAGTGTCCTTTACATGATCGAGCGTCTTCATCCTATTCTTCACAATGATTACATGATTTATGTCAAAAGATTTAGCTATACATTGATTTTTTATCAGAAAAGTAACATTCTTTTTGTAAATCATTATATTCTTTAGTCATTAAATACATTGAGATTCACAGCGTGACAAACTCACAAGTGTAAAGCTACTTATTAATATTTAAATGTTTTTGCTCACTTCAGACCTCATGCAATCATTTGATGATCTCATTTGCAGCAACACTTGAAATCATGAGCATCCAACCTTTTGTTTTATTTGGGCCACACTAAGCGAATAAAACTACCTTATGCCACTTATAAAATAACATAGGTAGTAGACATTAGTAACAAAATTTCTTTTTTAATATTTAAACTTACTAATCATTCTCCAAGCAACGTAAGTGCAAACTTAATTAAATAAGAAAATCTACATGTCTAACGATAAATTCCTGTCCTCACAGATGCACACACATGTAGATTGAAATGCTATTATCAGCAATCACTGTATGTTACTGCCAAGTTGCACAAACCCATGCAATATTCGATATACACAGGCTTGATTCAACTGTGTGGGGCAGGTGTGGGAGGTAGAGGTAGAGGTAGCTCTCCACCATGCCATGCCCTGTGTAGGGTTCCCTTGTCCATGAAATTTCCCCTCTAGTACTGTGCAATTGACTCATGAAAAATATCACTAAAAATCACACAGTGATCATTAAAAGTTTATGATCTTGTGGAGCTTGATTACAGGGCTGCTTGCAGCCTGCAGGCCATGGGCTGGGCATGCCTGCTTTACATAATGATTTTTAATAAACTCCAAGGATAGTAAAACTTGCACTGTGTATGTTCACACACACTCACACTGGGGGTTCTATCACTCCACTTAACCCATTAATAATCTCATTTTCCCTAAACTCGAAAGATCTACTAAGTAACATGTTAAAAGGATATGGGAAATGGAACATGAGATTTTAGACTTCGGACTGTGAAACAAAGAAAAGGACAATTTCTCTTCAGAAAACCATGCAATCAAGGAAAAAGCAATTCTCCTGGAATAATTTTGGTTTGGCAATTTGCACTGGGAAAGATTTTTTTGCTTATCTTCAACTTGTATCACTCGTGTGTCCTTTGATGTAGTATCCCAGGGCCTTGTCTCAAATGTTGTAAAAGAAGTGACTTTTAGGTAAGTTGGGATCAGCAATCCCTTTCTATTAGCCTGAGAAACCTTACAAAAGAATGGTAAGTCCTAGTGGTATAGGGCCTGCCCACCTCATGGAGGTGTATTAGCTTTCAAGAAAAGAGCAAGTCAATATAAATGAGAAAAAATGAGCAACGAGGTGGATATGAACCTGGTTTCACTGAGGGAAACGTCTCCAACGCGTGGGTCAGAAGTAGCAAGGGCTCTAAATACGGCGACAGAGTGGTTAGGGGCCCCATAAAAACATCAGGAATTACAGGAATAATCTGATTTTTCCAGGCTTTTTTTTTTTTTACTTTTCTGTAAAATGGATTTAACAGTCCTTTCTTTGTAGGAATTTTTAATTATGTAAAATATAATAATACAACAAAGATTTAGCATCAGCCAAATACACACTCTATATTCAGTCAGTGGAAGGCACCATTAAGCGGTTTAGTAAGGGCATCTGATCTGAGATCAGTCGGTTAGAACCACTTATGAAGACTGTGGACCTTGTACAACTCAGTTAACCATGCTGTGCCTCCTCTATCAATTAAGAAGAGGGATAATAAAATTTTATAAGGTTGCATGATAATTGAGTTAGTATACATGAAATCCTTAAGAATATCCACCCTTTAGGGAATACAGGATATTAACAACTGTGCATCATTATAATTCAAAATACTAATTAAATCTTTATGTTTTTTAAATAATTATACTCCTTTCCAATCTACAGTTTATCTGTAAGGGAATCACAAAGTTTAGATATTTAAAAGCCAGATAAAATTATAGAAAAGAATTATGTAATGTGAATGTAGACCATATTTCTTCTTTTTAAAACACTATAAAAAGATGTCATAAATACTGAGGAAAAAAATCATCAAGTTTTGACATATTTTATAGTAAATCACTAAAATGTACACATTTTTATATTAGTAAAAATATTACACATTAAAATAACATAAAGTTTTTATAGTCACATAATTTACGGACCTGACATATTATTACAATATACTGGTAAACTGATTTATACAAAGCTACACAATTCTTTCCAACATTCTCCCAAAAGACTTTAATAGAGAGTCTTTTTCTCCATAGTTTTTATATACTTCCTTGGAAGTGTAATTTATGTCTCAGATGGGAAAAAAGTACATCTGAAGGAGTAACTGTACTATGTGTTTCACAGTGTTGAAGAGTAAAAAATAGCCCAATTGGTCAAGATTTCCAACCCAGCAATGTTTACTTTTGCCTCCTACACCAGCTCCTTCCAGCACCCTCCTGCTCATCCTCTTGGAGCTGCTCAGCATCCTTGCTTTCGGGACTTTTGCTCAGCACTGACACTGTTCCTACTGTTTGTTGGTGAAGGAAAGCAGAAAGCTGAGCATGAAGCTAAGGCTGGAGCTGCAGTTAATGATGGCAAAGCCACGACAGAAGAAATAAAAGGTGGTCCGAAAGGAAGGTGGGTAGACAAGGAAGTCATACCTCAGAAGAGTACATGTACAAAGACTGCAACTTCCAGGACCCAGCTGGTTACCCAAGGTGACCCACATCAGCACTCCTTTAGCTAAATTTAGACTCCTTACCTACCGGACTCATCATACCATAAATTCCTCAGGAACACTGAAGATCCATAAATTGGTTTAACTGAGAAAATAAAGAGCAGGGGCCTGATGCTATGACAGAGAAACATGTTGAGAGAATTCAAAGAGTGCTTAAAGTATAAAAAACAAACAAACAAAAAAGGTCCCCATTCCTGTGAAATGGGGTGGTATCCTTCCTGGAGGTGGGCCACCTTCTCCTGGGATTTCCACTCCCCGCTTCTAGAGAAGTACAAATGTTTCCTATTCTATGAAATAATGGGTTTCACTTCTCTTAGTGCCCACACTCTAGTCTTCAGTGTGTTCTAAAATCTTTGCCTAATAATCCCTTCCTGTGCCTGTTACTGACATATCCTGAAAGTGCTTTTTCTGCAAAAAGACTCAGTGAGCCTGCACTTAATCTACAAAAGTTTGGTTCAGATTCCTTATTTCAGCTTCAGGAACTTCTCAGACCCAGCCCAGTGACAGGGGAACATTCACCCTGCTCCTGAGACCAGGCTCCAGGCTGGGAATTTTACATATAAAGCCCCCCAAATGGGTATCCTTATCCCCTTTTTCAAATAAGGAAACCAAAGTCCCTAAAGTTCCAGTAATTTGCTCAGGGTCACAGATACTATATGTCACAGTGACACTCTGTGAATAAGTCTTTGTGACATGCTGGTCTTATTCTTTTGGCCCCTTACTGTTTCTACGAGAAGTCCTTTGTGAAGGAGCTCCTGTCTTCTGAGCATCAAAGCGACAAACCAAATCTTGGCAAAGAAATACCAATAAAGGGAAATATACACTACAAGCTGACAACTGAGGATCTTTAATTTACAGAACAGTAAGAATATCTTCTTTATTTCTACCTCTCATTTTTATCTAATGAAAATTCACTTCGTCAGTAATATGAAATACATGACCTTAGAACAATGAAACAACCATTAAAAATGAAAACACCTTTCCAGGAAAGGTGTTTACTGACAAGGGTGTAAGTTTCTACTCTTCCTGCTCGAATTTGTGTTCTACATGGGAAACTTGAAGAATTTTAAAAAGTAATAAGCTACAACAACAGTCAAACAAGTAACAATAGCAGTAAAAACCCCTTCAATCTCTACAGAAAGGCATCGTTGAGTACAAGCTGATAAGTGATAGTTAGGATTTGGGGCTAGGAACAATCTTGTTCACACAGTTCAACCCACCATCTACATGTGCTTAGATCTGAATCAGAACTGAGTTTCAAAATTCCCTTGCTAATCTTTTAGACTCTACCATGCCTGGATTCCACACTTTACCTCAGTGAGTAAACCACTCCTGGCCACAGCGCTACCAGACACCCGAGAGGTGGGATCCTCACTGCCCCTCCCTTTCCACTTTCCCCCTTCACTCAGGCCTCCCTTCCCTTCCACCTACATGTAGCAAAGGATCTCCCTGAAGAGGGCAGGGCAGTTCATCGCATATCTGAGTCAGCAGAGGGAACTGGGGCACCCTCAGTACTCCTTTCCCTTCCTAACTGACCCAGTCTCAGAAGATATACAAGTCCCTTCAAAGCAGCCCTGTTACCTGTCTCCATACCACAGGTCTGTCCTGACCCTAAGGTCATTTTAGATACTTGGTTTTCAGTAACAGTATTAGTTAAAAGCTTAGTAGATGTTTTTATGCCCTGGGCTTTTTTCTTTATTTCCCAAGGCCCCATTGATGTTTTTTCTAAAGAATTCTGTCTGTCTCTCTCTCTCCCTCCCTCTGTCTCTGTCCCTTCTTCTTTCTCTTTTTTCCTTTCTTCCCTACTTAATGACCTTTGCATAATCAGTGTTTCATAAGCTTAGCCTGGTAAAAGTCACACATGGGAGTATTTCATAGTATGATGGAAGACAAAAATGCTGTTTTTTAAATTATATATCATTGATAACTACTAATAAATAGCGGCATTTTTTTGTTATGTACGGTGTAAGAAACTAACTCCAAATCAAAACCCCATACTATGCTTTATATTATACTTGTATTTTACTTCAGTGATGTCACTTTCCCTCTAGAAGCAATAGTTTTCTCCCACTACAATGCATTGACTGGTTTTTAATCCATGTCCTTCCTTTAAAAGCACAATTATCCCCGATCAGCGTCTTTGTACTGCCTCATTGCCATAAAACACGGTCATAAATTATTCAAGAGCAGTGTTGAAGTGAAGGGCTTTGTTCTAGAGAGGCTGAAGGCAAAATGTAAGTGACTATTCCTGGTCAGAAGAAAAATCTGACAAAAAATGGATCAAATTCACAAATTGAAGCACACGGAAAGACTGTTAGTTGTTACTTAAAATAGTGGGCGTCATCAGACAGGTAGGTCAACAGGTAGGTCTTGGAGGAAACTTTCTGTACCCTTCCGCTCTCCCCTTGGCCTCACCTGCAGTTATCCATTATTTCTACACATGAGGAAACGTACACACACGTGGAAACATCCCAGCAGCAGTAAGTACAAGCATAGCTTCAATGTTCTGTAATTTTGTTTTCATGTCCTTAAACATACATGTACAGTGCTTTCTTTATCATTACAAAAACTGGCTGGACCATTTTAAACCCAATTACTCAACATTCAAAATTAACTTAGAACATTACCACTGTACTTCTAAGAGGTGAAAATCACTAAGAACATGTACACGCTATTTGCAAAAATATTCTGAAATATGAACATGCAGCATTTGAAATAAGTATTGAGTCAGGTGTGTACCACACGGTGATACACACTTGTAATCCGAGCACTCTGGGAGGCTGAGGAAGGAGTGTCCAAAGTTCAAGCCCAAACTGGGCAACTGAGCAACTTAGCGAGATGCTATCTCAAAATAAAAAAGTAAAACAAAAAGGCTGGGTTCGAAGCTCAGTATAAAGACTTCTGGGTCCTATCTCCAGCTGAGTACTACATAAAATATTAAATCAGTATTTTATTCTTTTTGGCGATTTGTTTTGATACCGGGAATTGAACTCAGGACCTTGCACTTGCCAGGCAGGGGCGGTGCCGCAGTGCTGGGAATTGACCCGGTGTTTTCTTCATTACAGGGAAGCACTCTACCCCTGAACTGGATTCCTACACTTAAAGTAAATATTTACAACAAAAAGGTTAAAATATCCTAAATCCAAAACCTTAATTCCCTTGTTTGTATGAGGGGGGGTATCAAATTTGTTTTACTGTCTGTAATGAGGGCTATATGAGATAACTCATCTTAACAAGCTCACTGTTTTTACTAACACACTTTCTTTGATAGCTATTAGCAAGATATGAATCTACTGTTGCACATGTCAAAAATGAACTGCTGCCACAAAAATATATAAAAATGGAAGGTTCCTGTGAAAAAACCAACACATAGACTGCTTAATTTTTTCCCCCAAGAAGCCTAGAAATTTAGCACTGTATGTCCCTTTCAAAACAGTTTCTTCTTCCATCTACAGAGTTCTGGGTTTGGTCTTCCAAACAACTGGTTCTTTGTAAGTTTGGTTAGAAGCAGGCTTCCCGTGGGCCCAAACTCACTGACTTAATTCTGGCATCATCTTACTTAGCAGTCTACTGTAAAATTGCCTACTAGTAAAATGACTTGCTAAGGCAATGAGGAAATCTGCACACTATGGAGAAGAAAAGACCTTGAAATCTTAGCAGATCTATACATTTCCCCTGCACTGGGGCCCAGGTTTTCTCCCTCCAAGAAAGAAGGGAGGGATGATCTATAAAGTTCTTGAATGAGCATGGAGAGGAACAGCTGTTGATAATGAATTGATTTCATTGGTTGAGTTCAACAGCAGCGGGCAGGGGGTCCGGAGTAACTGCAAGCTGCTGCTTCTGCCCACCAGGGTAGTGAACATCATTAAGACAATTTGAGGCTGCGAAATGGATGGAGTAATGGAGAGCCAGGATTACTGCAGAGAGGGAGGAGAGCAGAGGAGTGGAATTGTGATCAACAGGGCACTGCACAGAGGACACTTAAACAGAAAAGAACAAACAGCAGGGTGGGTGTATTGCAAAACACCTCTTGCTACCCTGTCTTTAGGACAGCTCTGTTCCCAGAGGAGAAAACTATCTAGTCGTTTCGGGTCCAACTGTGGAGCTTCTTTTCTAGTACACTGAGCTCATGTGGAATTTGCCACATCTCTCAAGGGCTCATGCAGATGCTTCTGTAGTTAAAACCATGTGGGTTCCACATCCATTCACTGCACGTGTGAGAGAACACAGGAGGAGGCGCCGCATCTCTCCAGATACCTTTTATGGGTGCAAGGTTGCCAGTGTCAAAACACTCAACCGAGGAAGGAGGATGAAGCACAAGTTCAGGAAACTGCTGTCTACAAGAGCCAAATATTTAGATCCTAGCAAAATGTTGCCAAAGACCTCATTTCCTGAATATATATGTGCCAGAGGTACATATCCAGGGATCAAACTTCCCAGCGTTTTCAAGCCAATTCTTAAGCCTACATGGTTTATGCATTTCAAATGCCTTGCATGTTTGGGAGAAGGAATGAAATTCATGGTGTAGAGGTCCTTTTATAGATGAAATATACTAGTGGCTAGCTCTGCACCTGCTGAACTAGTGGAATTTGTCTAGAGCTGTTTGAATGCACAGATGTGGACTTCTTTCCAACAGAAGTAACTTCTCCAAGGGCTAACAGAGGAAAAATCCTTTTGTAATTCCATTGTCATCTTCCCTAAGATCTAAAGTGAAAGGGCCAAAAACTTGGCACCACTGTTTAGAACGATGAACGAATAGCACAAAAATCAACATTTTTCCAAATGCTCTCTGTTTAATGAAGGCACATTTACAGGATATTATGATTTCCAAAAGCGTAACAGGAAATTTATCACCATGATTTCCACCCTTTTGGAAGACTTCATCATCAAAATGTTCATCCATAACTATTGTTTCTTTGATCATTTCTCAAAAGATAAACAAGAAAAGTGTGCAAGGTCAGTGCTTGACTTACACTACAGTATAGCCTCTGCTCACTGTTCATTTCCTAAAACACTGTGTAAGTCACACAGAGGTATGGCTGAAAAGGGATAAAGAGGTAGGAGCGGTGTCTCCTCTCTGTGGCCAAATATGCACATATGCCATACAAAAGACCATCGTCTGTGATTCTTGCATGTGTTTAATACAGAAAGAAGCAAGGCACCATTGATGGTGCCCCCACAAGACACCAGCTGTGTTTAATTACCATGATCCCATCAGGAAACAGACCTCAATGGAAGAGATTAAGCCACCTGTCTAAGTTATCAGGATATATAAGTTTTGGAAGCAAGTGCCTAAACTCAAACAAGTACGTTTAGTGTAAAGCTAAACAGTGCACTATTTCATATCACAATGACTTCTTCATTCACCAGGTAACCTTTTGTCCTTCTGTGCTACCCTTAGGTAATTTGACATTCCCCCTTCAATCCCAAATTAGGCTTGACAAACTGACTCAGTCCAGGCAGATTTATTTTCTAACATTAGTGACAAGGGACCTTCAGCCTCTGTAAATGCAATTTCTTAATTCATGTACCCTATGTATCATTTCTACAAAGCTTATGAATATAAGTCCACAAACCCTGCTGTGAGTTCTTCTCATCTGCTTTTATACTAAGTTAATGGAAGGTCTTCCTGTCTGGAGACTTGTTAAACATGTAGTCAGCTTTCTTTAGACACAATGACTGCCTGAAATAATCTGGTGCAGACATGAGAACAGCAGTGATGGAGCGCTGGCCACATCACATTCATTTACGAGGCTGTTTTTGACGGTATCAAGTATCTGTTTGGTTATCTTGGCTTCGATAACACTATGAACTAATATTTTTTAGAGAGTGGTAAACTATTTATAGAGCTGAAATTTAACAAAATGTTAAGGATCAGGGCAGAGAAGGTCCAGAGCTTTAAAAGGAGAGGAATATTAAAGGGATAAAGAGATCAAATGGCCTTGTAGGAGTAACATTAATTTAAATTGTTGGATTTCTTTCAAAATATATGAACTAAAGGAGATTCATATTTCCTTTTATAATCATTATAAAATGCTCTAAAATGTGAGGTAGAGCATATAGATTACACAAATTAGACATTGCAGAGGAATTCAATGGCTTATGTAGATCAACTAATCAACCCATACTTATGCCTCCTTTCCTATTTCTTTGCTCAAGAGCTTGTTCATGGGGAGCTCTTCATCCTAAGAACAAATAGTAGGACAGCTACTTAAACAAAGGGACTTGCACACAATGAGACCTAGGTTCAAATCTTTATTGTTTACTTAAATGGATCCTCGAGCAAGTGGCAGAATTTCCGTGAATTTCATTCTTAAATAAGAAGAATATTTTATGCAGTTCATAGGGATGTTGAGCAAGAGTAAATGAAATAATTGGTGTCAAATGGTGTCCTGCACAGACTGAGCACTCAACAAATGTTAACTGTTACCCTCTAGATCAGACCTACGCATGGAAAATTTTGACACCTCTATGGCCATATTAGTGTTCTAGAAAAATGCATGCTATATTTCTTCAGAGTTCCCAAATGCAGTCTTCAACACAGACGTTAAGTACTTCAGAATAAGAGCATTAACATGCCATATGTGGCTTGCATATCATATTTCTCATTGCTGAGTATTTATCTTTGAAACTCATTTAGTGGCTTAATTACAAGAGCTCTGACATCCATCACCCTGAATACCAAAAGTCTGTCCAGAAAGAACTAGAAATGGCTTCTCTCTGTATGAGTTATCTACCAGGATGTCTGATTTCACTTCAGGCAGATGTGCCCAATCCAGGGATTTGGTCTCATGCTCTGTTGGATGACACTGGTTTTACATCTTCTTTCCGTTTTCTAGGATGTGCTATTCTATGGCAAAAGAGATATTTCCTTTGTATGTAGTAGTAGTTTTGCATTTTGATCACTTAGAAAAACTCATAGTAATCTGGCTAACCTTGTGTGATATGAGGCAGACAGACTGGAGGCTCCTGTATAGGTCTTTTCTTCTCAGGGGTAAAGCAGGTATTCCTAAAATAGAGCTGCCCTTGTAATTTGCCATCAAGGAAGCACTAGTCTGAGCTATTTCCCAAAATATTTGTTCCTGAGGCTCATAAGGCATTTATTTTATTTTCTTCCAACAGTACAAATAACCTATACTTCTAGGGGACACTTTCTAGCCACTGTAGCAATGGGTTATATGTCTTTGAATGGGTTACATGTCCCCAGGTACTGATCCTTCAGTCCTATAGCCACCAGGGGAGGCCTGGAGTACAGCATCATCTTTTATCATTGATGCAATTAATGTATAAATACTTCCTGCATGAGCCTTGATGTGAAAAACACTGAGGAACACCACTGGCCCTGATCTAGCCTCCTTTTCTAGCTGAAGGAAGTCCAGTTTCGGTATGCACTACAGAAGTATGGTGTTACCTGTGGCAGGTGCTAATTGTAATTAACCTTTGTCTAGTTTACTAAAGACATGTAGGAGACATGTAATCTTTATGTGACATGTGGGTCTTTATTCTGCACCATACAGTTGGGATTTTCATCAAGGAGAGAATGAATTTTTCCTGCCTTCCAATTTCAAGAAAGTGGCTGTATGATTAATGATTTATGACTAGCAGCATAAGAAGTCAAAAAAGATAAGGAATATATGAATTCAGGCACACACTCATCGAACAGTTGCTTGCTGTATTTCAAATATCAGGAAGGAGAATAAATACTAAGCATAATCGTCAATGGATATATCAGTATTAACTATATTTGTTCTTATTTTATGATTACTAATAATTTAGGAGAATTTCATAGCTTAAAAATGGACTTCTTCCAATTTACAGATACAAAACAAAACAGACACGGTGGAATCAAACTATTCTATTGGGTACATAGAGAGGTGATGTCTTTTCACACAAGGCAATAATGTGTAAAGCTCCCTTGTAGCACATGGAAATGAACTAGGTATGTAGAGCTAAATATTTTTATAAAAAACAAATTAACCAGTGACTCCAGAAGGATAAGAGTTTATCACCATATAGAAAAGAAAGCTTCTGGTGTTCTCATTTCTGTGTTTAAAGCATCATCCAAAGATACTGCTTATTCCTTTTAATGAAGTCTTAATTATGAAGGGAGGAGACATTTAATGAGGGAGGGTGTAGACTGACTCAGAGGGGCTCATTTTGCTATCTGTGTTGCCTTCTAAGTGAAGTATCACCTGAAAATTAAATCAAGCAAGAGAACAGCAAGAAAAATTAAAATTTTAACAAAGAAAGCTTTAAATGTTTAACAGCCACGTGATAGAGAATTTTTTATGGAGGAGAGAGAAAAGGGGCATTGGTGAGAGAATAGTGAAACAAAGAATTTACAAAGTAGAAAGTAGTACACAGAAACATACACCTACAGAATCGTAAGGAGTCACATAAGGTGATTTATTTCACATCTTCGTCTCCAAGCACACTATAAACATCAGCCTCACTCTAAGCTTCCTCCTTCCAAATGGCAGGCACCCGTCACACGTGACTGCTCTACTCCTGAAGAGTGCCAGTGTGAATCCATATGTGCTCAATGGAAAACACCCACAGACTTCAAAACAGCACACACAGAAGCAACCTGTTAATCATTTTTAGGATAATATTTTGGGAATATTGAGTTTAAAAGTATTGTGAAAATTAACATCACCAGTTTTTGTTTGTTATGTTTTTTAATTTTAAATGATCTACTAAATTAAAATGACAAGCATAGCTTACATGATACTTAAATTCAATAGCACAGCTTTAAGAGTTTTTAGAAGTCATTGAAACTGATTTACCGATGAATATTTTTCTAACTGAGAAAAAAAATCATAGAGTTTGATTTACCAAATTTAGCAAACTTTTCATTGATGTGTTGACTACCTTAGTTTCCTCTAGTAGCTCTTAGAGCTCAGCCATATAGAAATTTATGCCACTCCCATCCTTATGCAGCCAAGGAAATCACTAAAACAATACGGCACCAGGCTCCAACCAGTTCCTTTCCCTCATACTCACTCTGGAGAAAGCAGAGTGGGAGATGGGAAACAAGAGTGATAGAACTTTTCCGAGAAACTGTGATCCGAGAAAAAACCATGAAACCCCAACAAGGAGATGAAGTGTGAACTCAGCATTTAAATTTAAACAGAAGCATACTCACTTTCACCTTGCACCTCTGCTTTTTATTTTCACTATATTAAAGTTGGTTTACTGAAGGCTTGAAAATTTTTATAGTTCAGTTTCTCCATTCTTCTAGATATTTGGATTATATGAATTCTAAATTTCTTTCTAGTTTGAACTCGCATTAAAAGTTCCTGTTTGGGGGCGTTTGTACTAACCATTACTTCCGCCAATGACTTCCTCTTTTCTCTCCATTATTGGTGTAGCTGGCTCCTTCTTGACATTTAAATTTCAACACTAAGGTTATTTCCTCACAAAACCCTTACCTGACCAATACAATTCTTTCTCAGTATTGGAGATTAAATTGCGGGTCTTTGTACTGAGCTAGACACCTAGCTGGTTTTTGTTTGGTTGGTTTTGATTTTAATTTGAGACAGAATTTTGCTAAGTCACTAAGTTATGCAGGCGGGGCTCAACTTGTGGCCCACCTGCTTCAGCCTCCCCAAGCTTTGGGATAACGGGCTTGTTACACCATGCCCAGCTCTTGTTCACTTTTTAATCACATCATCGATTTTACTTTTCCATTGCACTTACTTCGAGTTTGGTGATTTTTCCCTTGTTTGTGTTCTTGTTTACGTATTTATTAATTTATTGACTCTGAGATCTTCATGAGAGAAAGGACCTTATGTGTACTGAACTGGTACTCTGAAGTAAACAACCAAAAATGACTGATTAATTTAAGACAAGCTGAATTTACAAACTAACATCATCGCCAGTAAAAACTGAGGAATCAAATTAGGAAATGTAGGGAGTAAAGGTAGCCACGGAGCCAGCAACCCTTCAACCAAAATCACAGCGCAGCCCGTTCCTGATGAAGAAGGCTCTGCCCTACCACCTGATATTCAGGGCTTCATGTTTCTGCCACTTGCCAACACCTCTGCATTTAGATATTGGTGCCCGGAAATTATCACCTCCAGTGCTACGCTCAGAATCTGGATGCTGCTCACATTGGTCTCACCACTAAAAGAGTTCTACATTCATTGTACATCTGTGTGGCACAAATTCCACATTTGAAGTGCTGAGTGTGCACAGATGGTTGCCCTACACTAGGTCATGGGGCCTGACCTATATAGAAAACAGAAACTAATTGATTTCTTCCTTCTATACAAGGAAGAAGGCTCTGGCTCTCATTAAGATTTATAAGGCAGTGACTTCTCCAAACATAAAAGGGAGGCTCAGCTGTGGGAAGAGGCTCAAAATACAGCTGTTCTCTACAAAGTTGTATCTTCCTACAGATGTAGTATTTTTTCTTGGACCAGACATACCCTCTAGAGCTGAATGTCATGCAGCTAAGCTTTTTAAACTAGAATGAGTCTTGAAATTAGCATTCTATATTGATCACTGTTTTTCAGAGAAATATACATACATATATACACAAAGAGACTTGTTATAGGACATTGGCTCAGGTGGCGATGGAGAATGAGCAGTCCCAAGATCTGCAGCTGGCAAGCTGGACACCTTGGAGAGCTGATGGTGTTATTTCAGCCAGAGTTTGAAAGCCCAAGTAGCAGAGAGCTGATAGTCTAAGCTCAATCCAGAAAGCCTGAACACTTGAAAACCAAGGAGAAGGACTGTTTCAGTTGCAGTCTGAAAGGAGGAAAAAGACTGCTGTCCTAAAACACTCATGTCGGAAGAGTTCCCCCTTACTGGAAGGGAAGTCTCCCTTTGGTCTTCAATAGGTCAGATGAGGGCCATTCACCTTAGGGAGGAAAATAATATGCTTTGTTTAGTTTACAGATTCAAATACTAACATCATTCCAAAATACCCTTGAGAACAACCAGTATAATGTTTGACTGAACATTTATGTGCCCTAGAGCCTCGTCAAGTTGATGTACAAAATTAACCATCACTCATGCCCTCTGAGGACAATCCACTATTGAGTTAGATTTTAAAGTCTAAAACTGTCATGGTCAACCATCATCTCACTGACTAAGGGCCTGCTACTTTGCTGTTCAGGGCTTCATGAAAATAGTCTTCCCCTTCTGATCCCTGGTCCCTGGGTTAATATTTTACCTTAAATATATGTCCTGTGCAGTAGAGGAGGAGCAGTTCACGATGCATACTCCCCCTCACTTTGGGGGAGGGATTCAGCCCTGAAGCACTGCCATAATTACACATTCAGGGCCTGTCATCTAGGTTGATGTATCAACTGCTGCTGAAAAAATGACACAGAAACCGCAAACTGAAATGTGAGGCGAGCCGGAATAAGAGACACAGTCTGCCTCGAGGAGGAAAAGGGGCTCTGATTCATGGCAAGGCTGCAAGGCACAGCTGGAGGAGCCAAATGGCTAGCTGCCACTTAGCCCTGAGAAATAAGGAGAGACCCTTGTGGGTTAGGTAAAGGGACAAAAGGTTTATTATACAGAGGAGCTTGATTACTGCTGTGAATTTAATTATATTCTCTCTGCCAATATCCAACCAATATTTAAAAGCAACAAAGAAAACAATTTCCTGAGATGGTCCTTGTTTTCAGTATGGTCAAGATTTGCCCTCAGAAAATAGTTGAAATTGGAAACAAAGCATCAAGTATGAAGAAATGAACACAAGTGACCCTGTAACTGTACCCTCCAAAAGCCCTGGCAAGTCAGAGGCCAAGCAAAGGCCTCTGGGCAAGAGGGAGTCTTACTGGCTTAATGAAGTGTCCTCGAGCTACAGCAGCCAAGGCTTAGTGTTACTCAAAGGTCAACAATCTCACATGAGCATATAGGATATTTTGTCACAGGCTAGTAAAAGCAAGCCTTTGACATTAGCGAGAGCTATTTAGAAAACATTTGTAACTTTACAGAAGGTTGAACATGACCCCAAAGTTTTGAATTCTAGATTTCTGAATCTTTGAGAAAAAAAAAAAAGCTGTTCCCCAGACCCAGGAGAAAGATGCATTAAGTGAGGCACTTGCCCCAGGTACAAAATATAGGAAAGTGTCAGAAAATTCAGTAGTTTGATGAAATGATGTTTCAATACAGTATTTTTTAAAATCAAATCATCGCTCTCTGGCTTATGGGCTCACTGCCTGTTTCTATACATAAAGTTTTATGAAACCAGATGAGTAGGATAGTTTCAGATCCTGTCTTTATTAATATTTTGATATTTTATTTATCAGGATTTCCTTCTGCATTGATTTTTAAAGTATCACATGAAAATATTATCTATCTTGAACACTGAGCTTTTTGCACCTACTTGAATTTTTAACCCAATTAATTTCACTGGGTTCACTTCAATTCTGGCCCTGCTAGAGTGAAACTACTCCCAATGCTGTTTCCTCAAAATATTACAATAGTATGATTTGCTATTTGGCAGGATAAAATAGGATAATTTGTTAGGAAAATTGCACAGATTACCTATTATTGCTTACATGTGAATGTTCTTTTCCCATTTTACAGCTGGGGCTATGGCCAAGATAAAATAGCAAGGCCACAATGCGATTAAGCCTGGACTCCACTCCATGTTTGACACAGTGGCCCACACTGCGAATCACCACTTCAAGCTATGATAAGTGTGGTGGTTTGGGTGGAGCTTGAACTTCATTGGCTTTTTTTTATTTTTTCGTACCGGAAATTGAACTCAGGACCTTGCGCTTGCCAGGCAGGTGCTGTGCCACTGAGCTAAATCCCCAGCCCCTTTCATTGGCTTTGGGATCCAACCAGAGGACTGGTGAAGAGTGCTTCTAGCTTCTGAGTGTGTCTGGATGGGTCATGGAGGTATGGCGTTGGGGTCAGAGTCTTGTTGGGCAACCTTTCTATGTGGGATTCTTCCTCTGACTAGGCACACACAATTTGCATCTCTTACTGAAGATTCACATATTGATAAAAATTGTTATGAACTACATTTATCTGTGTAGGGCAGAAAAAGTTTTATATATATATGCACAAACACACACACATATATATGTATATTCTACCATTTTATGTATTAAAATTATATATATTTGCAAGGATTTCATCCCCTATAGTTATCCCAATTTGAGCAATACAGAGTAACTTGATAGTATAGAGAGGAGAAGATTGAAGAAAATTTTGCAAACATACTTAGATCTGTGTAATTATAGGAACTACATACTTTTGTAGGGCAAAAATGTTCGTTCTTCACTACACTTGCTCTTCTCAAGGGCTTGTCTGGCTTTCATTTCAAGCACAATTTTGGCATGTCAGCCACTGCATTGTTTAACAGATACGTTCAATACCTTCACTCATGTCTTAATACCCTCTTTTGATTGTGCCAGAAAACACCACTGCTAGGGTTATTATGCTTCAGTGACCCCTACCAATATTGAAAATTACTTCCACTCAGTTACTCACTTTGTCCAATTTTTCTGCTTTGTTGATCAATTTACCTTATTTTAATTACATCTCAATTCTAGTTTTTCAGTTACTATTCTCTTACCCGTAATTCCTTTTAAGAAACATTGTCAAGTCCAGAGTTCCTGCTCAAAGGACAGCTCTCATTGGATGGGGCTCCTACCCAGCTTTTCCTGTGGGTGAGATTCTCTGCACCAGGCCAGGCATGAGAACTAAGGACAGGTAACATGCATGTTACACTGGAATCTGTGAGGTGGCCTGGCTCAAACAAATGGCAGAACCAGTCATACATATTTTTCTATCTCTCAGGAACCTGATATAGAAAATAACCTATACAGCAAAATATTGTGTATTAAGCAAAAGGTATAAATGGTCATCGTGTGAGAAAAACCTATGGCAATCTTAGTGGGCCAGATACAAAGAAGGTTATGCATAAACAGACTGCAGAAGCTGGGAGAGATATTATAGAAATAAGCCATGTAGCCTGAAAGAAATGGAACGGGTTTGGTCTCTGGACTTCTCTTTGCTCCTGACTTTCCTCAATCCAGCTGCAGACTATATACATATTTAAAATGCAGGCCCCATTCCTGAATGGAATAATTATTCACCAGGAATTGGGACACTATGAAGCAAATTTCCAAAGTCAGTCATACCAATTTTGAGAGACTGTATGTATAAATATGAGGAATATTTTCAAAAGGAAAGAACAACTTTCACAGAGGAGGAAATATTTTAAAATATTTTTTAATGGTTGCTAATCAACCGATACAGAAGAGAAGCTGCATCAATTCCAGACCTGATTTCAAAGCACAAGCATCATCGGATTGTTTCATTTTAAAACATTTGCACAGGGGGCGCTCTTTCTTACAGTCCAGCCGCCATGTTGTGAGACTTCTGAGACACAAGTAGTGGCCATGTGTATGTGCTTTAGTTGGTTGTCCGGCTGACAGGCAAAGTGCATGACCAGCACACGCATACTGATATATAATACAGTGCTAATTGTGTTACTTTCCAGATCATTCCAGTATGAAAAGTATTTCACAGTGAACTATGTATGTCTTGTAGTTCAATAAGGACAAAAGTCATTTAGCTCTGACTAGTGTCCTCTTCACTTCTGCTACTATATCTATATCAGAGTAGCAGTCCTTCGTTGGAAGTCTGAACAAAGTCAAGATATAATTTCATCTTTTGCTTGCAATTGGTGATCTTCAAAAAATATACTTAAATACTACCTTTTATGAGCATCTTTCCTTTTCATTTAGAAGAAATAGTTATATTAAAATTCTACTTTTTAACTACCCCAAAAATTGATGGGTCAAACTTGACAGGGCAGAGATTAGTCCACATTGTTTTATTTATGTGGGATTTTTGCTTGTTTATGATATTCCTTACATTTTGTTCAAACATTAATCAGGAGTTCATTCAGTGAGTTTGGGAAAAGATCAAAGCCAAGCATAACTTTCGTGGGCAGCGGAAAACATCCATTGGAGAAAATGAGAGCATTTATTTTTATCCAGATAGAGTTCAGAGTGATTCAGAACATGCTGTAGTGATTGTTGAAAACACCACCTCATATAAAATAAATTACCCACCATGGCAAAAGCGCAGTCAATGCTCATGTCAACAACACACCACAATGTTCAGGGAGAGTAAACAGTTTTGCAAATAGCAACTGATGAGTTTCTATTATCTCCTATTTCTTTTTGACTGACAGGAAAAAACAGAGGAACAATGTCAGCCTTGTTAGCTCTGATGAGTGCTAATCCTTTTTTTGCCTCGAGCACACCACCTAACACAGAAGAGTATAAAATCCTCCTTAACACCAGATAAAAAATGGTAATGTACTTTAGTGATAGCATGGGTAGCCCCAAAAGGCAAAACCAAAATGTGAATATTCTCTTCTAAAAGGGTAGCACCATAAATCTCCCTGAGCAGATATATGACCACCATATAGAGCACTGATACAAGTAGAAACTTAAAAACATACAGAATCATAAAGGTGCATCTCATTAGGACGCTGACCCAGAGTGTTAACAAACCTTAACTCTAGAATAACTTCACTGAAAACGACTACACTGGTACCCAAGATCCAGTGGCTATTAAATATGCAAATTCTTTTGTTTGCTTTAAAATGTATAACTCTTTCACTCTCTAGTAAGCAGGTATTATGATCATTCAACCTAAGAACAAATCAAAAAGGTAACAGTGTTGTGGCAGCAAGTAAAAGCGTTCTAACCCTGACTCTTCTCTGAGAAAAGTGACGATGGAGAGCCTAGGCTCTAGATAAAGTCAAATTTACATTCCCACATTCTGTGATCTTAGATAATCTCTTGACTTCTCAGTGCTATAATTTCTGCTGCTGTCAAAGGGAGAAAACACCAAAATCTACCTCAGATGGTGTTAATGTGCACTAAATCAAACCAATTATTTTAGTGCAGAATTTCTCAATTGTAAAACTGTAGATATTTGGGGCTAGATAATTTGGGGGGGGGAGGGGGCCTCACCTATGCACTTTTGGGTAGTTACCAGCATTCCTATCTTCTACCAATAGATTTCACTAGTGACATACAAATATGTCTCTAGATATTATCTGATATTCCCTAGGGAGCACTATTACTCTAGTCCAGCAACCAGCACTTTACTGCCTGGAAACACCAACACTTGAATAAACATGAGCTCCCTTACATTTCAATTGCTATTATGAGGAGGACGCCCTCCCCTCACTTGAGAATGTAAACACCATCATACTAATGTAAGAATGAAGGAAAAAAGGAGTTGGTGACTGATTAAATAGTATGCAGAGCTCCAATATTATTTCCCTGTGTGCATGAACTTGTGTAATCTGTACAGGAATCCTAAAAAGTCAATAGTGGGTTTCCTTCAAAGTTCTTTCCTGTGTTGGACTACTTAACTGATAATACTTTTCCAACCAAAAGTTGAACCGCATATAAACAGATTTACTATCAGCTCGAAACAAGTTTCAAAATTCCTATGGCTATGTATATGTCCTGACTGTTCACATCAGTGTATTCAGCCAATCTACAGTTTTCAGGAAAGTAAATCAAGTGGCAAAGTTAAGGCCAAAGTATGGTCCATAAAGGGGCATTGCCAGTAGCTTAACTTACTGATTGCACTCGGTCGTTTTCACATATAATAACAGTGTGTAGTTTGGGGGCCCATGAAGTCATTCTTTGAACAGGTTTCATAGCATTCATCTTGAATTCTGTATGAACAGCTAAAGTGTGTGTACAGTTTTGGAACATTTAATTTTGGCTTACTCAACTGAATGCCTTGACTGTAAACATCTGTGCTTATTAAATACCTTTGGCCCAGGCTAGAACCAAGAAATTAGTTAGGGATGGGGTTCTGCCAGAGTTTGACAGGTAGATTGAAATTATTTTGGGGCCACAGGAATATTGTACTGTGAGTGGAAATTCTAGACATTTGTCAAAGTCAAAGCAACCAGTTAGTCTTTACTCTATCTAAACTAGAATACAGCTGTTAGATTGGATTTCCAGTACAAAAGTCATTGAAAGTGACAAGTCAGTGAAAAACCTTATGTTATTGTCTCAACTTCAAAGACGTTACTGAGGCTCAAGGAAGTTAACTAATGTTGCCAATAACTTGGTAAGGCACCCCACAAATACAGTCTGCAGACCTCGAGCTCTCTGTCTGCCCTGGGCTGCCTCCTGGTGGCTGACCGGCAGCACCAAATGAGCTATATAGCTGCTATGCGCATGTAAGGTGACCAAGGGAGATGAAATTTATTTAAGAAAAATGATTTAGTATTGTGAGGAGTACAAAGCATGAACAGGGTTTGAATGTTACTTGTAGTTTCTATAAGTGAGGTTCCTCTATTCAGCACTGGCTGCTTTTATTCTATGCGGTTAGACGGCACAATAAAGAACAAAAAGGACATTCTCGGATGAATAATGTCTTTATATAAGATTAAAATGTTTGTTTTTGTTCATTGGAACTAAACCTATATATTTTAGACAAATTTGTCATGAGGAAAGAGGAAAAGCAGTGTCTTTTAAAAGGTTCTGCATTAGTTCTTTCTAGGAAATGTTTAGTCAGAACTCTCGTTCTCAAATCATATTAGAGGTAACTGTGCCTGGAAAAGTATAATTGGCTATCACATGTTATGCAGCCAGATCAGTACAATTATATCACATCCCTGGAGTATAAAGTATGTGGATGGATTTTAATTGAAAAATATTTTGCTAGTAATTGTTTATCACATTTTGGAATTAGCTGTGATTTTTCCCAAGGATCTTATTTAGACCTGGTATCATTTGCAAAGAATTATCAATTTGCATTTATTGAAAATATATGTAGGTCTCTCTACTCCCACAATCAGAATACTAGCGCTGAAGTGAGAAAAAAATTTCCTTTTAACAGAGTACCTTGAGTATATTATTTATTATAGCACCAGATGCAGCTATGTTATTTTCACTGTGTACTTAATTTGACGTAAGTTTACTAGTACCACTTGTCAGGCAATTTGTTGTATAAAACATAGGGTTAGGAAATTCCCCAAATAATCTAGAAGCAATGTTATTTGTTAGGAGAATTTAATTGGAAAGGCACACTATATATTTTTTCTCAGACATGACATTGAGCATTTCAAAAACATTGTTGCCCTTTTACTGAAAAGCTAACATTTCCCTTCAGATTTCTCATTTTCATATTCATAGGGCCTCAGTAAGCTAAACTTTAACTTGAGGCTCAAAGCTGTATAAATATTTACATGGGCAGAAAATTAAAAAAGATTTTTAGTGATTTTAGGCATCAAAAGAGATTTGTGTAGTGTAATAAAAGAGTACTGGGCCTAAATTCAGGGACTTTGTGTGTTGCTCTTTGCTCTATCAGCCTTTTGTCTGTGAAATCTTGAACAAATCCCATCTGCCTCTCTGGGCATCACTTTCTTCACCCATGAAGAAAAAACAGCATTAGATGATTTTTAATATCTTCCCAAACTGTGAAGTTATGTGAAGGTAATAGGGCAAATTTTAAAGCAAAAGAGGGACTATGTTTTCTCAATAAAAAGAAACTTTCGTAATTCAAAACACTAATAAGTTGGTGCTTGTATATATGGCTTGAGACAAAAAGATGATTTTCGGGTTTGATAAAGGGAAATTTAAAAAAATACCATTTCTGCAACTTCTGAGTTGAAAATTAAATGTCGAATGCTTTAAGATAAAGAAAAAAGAGAGAAGACAAAAATATTGCATGTCAGCCAACCTCCCTCACTTCAAAGCTGATGTTCATTATTCAGATTAAATCTTGATTCGGTAGAAAAATGACTTCAAATCAACTGCCCAACACTAAATAAATGTTCATTATGAATAATGAAATAACCCAGTAGCCCAAATTACTTTTAGAAAACCAATGCATTTTAGATAAGTCCAAATAGAATGAAACATATCAGGGCATGATGGAGGAAGAGTCAAACACTTCCATTTATAGAAGTGAAAATAAAAGCTAATATGTTTAGAAGAAATGAAACACAAGAAGGAGTATTTAAGTTACATGAAGTAATTTTGTCTTCTTCTACATGGCATTCAATCAGCCAGAGAGTGTAAAGCCAGCCTTTTAGGGGTATATGTCATGTAACAGTATCAGTCTATCAATTCAGATACCTAGCCAATCAGAGTGGGACAAGCAGACTACAAGAGTTTGCTGCGGGGTCAATAGTGAATGGATGGTAACTATTCCTAGTGGGATTCCTTTTGCAAGGAAGACTTTATCTCTGCAGAGGTGTGATGGAGTAGAAGGAGTTTCAAACTAGGAAGACATGACTAGAGCTATGTAATTTACATGACCCAGTAGAAAATGAAACTGTGGGGCTTTTAAATTTAAAATGAAATAAATTTCAAGGGGGCTGTGGCAGAGCATTAAACAGACAGCATGCCTTTCTGAACCCAAGGCCCGTGGACATGCAAAGTTTGCACACTCAAAAAGCTGTGCTTGAAAGACAGTTCAAATTCTGCTCAGGTACTTATCAGCTCTGCATGAGATTTTACTGTGGTCCATTGCAGCTCATCTGTCCAGATTTTTCATTTATAAAATTGTTAAAGCAACAAAAGTATCGTTATGAGTCTACTATAAAAGTCATATTAACCAATGTGTATTATCTTCTATATGTACTATCATTAGTTTGAAGGATGAGTGACTTCCCTTCTATTGGTAAATTATCTTAAAATTTTATAAAATTTTAACAACAAATCAAAACACTTTTTTTTCCTCTAAAACATCTCAGGAAAGGTAAGCAATGACAGCGAAGACATTCCATAGCATGTAGCCAATTTTTTATCTCCAGCAAAAGCACTTGAATAATTTTTTTATTCTTTCTACATTTCCTTCAAACCATTTATCACAAGAATGCAAGAATGCAGTGGTGGCTAATTTCATGTGTCAACTCGTTACAAGATAAACATGCATTTGGTCAGACATGATTCTAGTTATGTCTATGGTGTGTTTCTGGATGAGACAAACATTTGAACTGGTGGATTCACTTAAGCAGATTGGCCCTGTTAATGTGGCTGGGCCTCAGCAAACTAAGTGAGGACTTGGACAGAATAAGTAGGTTAAACTATGTGGGGCTCCTCCTGCCTGACTACTTTGAGCTAGGATGCTGGTCTTTTCTGTCCTTACACCAAAACATCACCTCCTCTTGTATCTAAAGTCTAGTGGCTTCTGAATGGGAAACTGGTCCATCAGCAATCTCCATTCTCATGCCTTTAGACTCAGACTAAAATAACACTATCAGACTTTCTCTGTCTCCAGCTTGCTGACTGGAGATCTTGGGACTTCGCAGCCTCTATGATTATGTGAGCCAATTCTTTGATGTTTCTCTGAAGAGCCCTGATAATACAAGTGCTACAGAAACAGTCATGCCCATATTAATACAAGTCTCTGATTTTTGAAAGCAGTAAAGAGGTTTTTCCTAGAATAAGAGTATTATAAACAATATTTTGTTGCTCTCAGTTCATGATAGGATCTGAAGAATTGAAACATCTAAATAATGAAACAAGGAAACATTCTCTTGGAAAAGGAACTCTAATTTGCATGCAGTCCACACCATATAATTTTCAAGAACACAGGGTATCTATACTTCTCTGTAGTAGTAGATTTAAGTTTTGTTAACATGAGACAGGCTTTTTCAGATTTAAACCAATGGGACAATTCATTCAATTTTTCCCACTTACATATAAAGATTTCTGAATTTATCAAGGCACAGTGCATCCTCTTTTATATAGAGAAGGCACTCAATTTAAAAGTTGCAATGGTCTATAATTTTCAGCATAATGATGGTGGAAAGTGAGGCATAGTAGAAACTGTAATTAGAAGTCCGAATTTAGATTTTTTTTTCCCACATAGTGATATAGGATATGATATATTCTTGTGATGCTGGTCAGCAGGACTCAGCTTCTGCATCTATTCAGCCAAAGTATCACAGAGGGAAATAATAGATCCTCAACTGTGGCCTGTGTTGCTCAGCTATAACACTTGGTAGGTCAGATGCATTAAAAAATTTCAACTCAGGCTATTTTCAATGGGTTCATTGGGAAGAAACTCAAAGACCAATTGGAAGTCCATTGAGAGATCCAATTCTGAGGACAACTGAGGTCTGGTGTGAGAATCTATTTATATATGGCCTCTCCTAACCTGACCCAGGAAAGACTAAAGATAAAAAGCACATTGGCTCATCACAAGAATGGAACAGGGTACTGTGGGTACATACCATTCACGTAAGTGGGTTCCTGGAAAGACTGCTTACATACTTTACATTTTAAAAATAGACAAGTGAACTATTTTATTTAATATACTCTCTTTAACATACACAATCTTTTAACAGATCTTAGTTTCTGTTTCTTCTCCTTATTTTTATAAGGAGTGAAGTGTTCAAAAGGATAATACACCTGTGTGAATATTTTAATGCCCCAGTCATCTTTAAGTATGATGTTGACATCTGAAATACTTCCTTTTCTTCCAGAGCAGCATTGCTTTTCCTGTGATGATGTCTAATGTATTGCATTACCCAGGCAAAGCTATTTCATAAAGCCTCAAGGCATTTGTTTTAAGCACTCTCATGTTTCTATTAATAACTTTAACGTGTAGTAATGAAAACATTCATTAGAAAAACTTCATAAAAAGCCTTTTTCAACATCAACAAGGTTCAAGAGACAGTCCATTACTTACGGCATTTATTAATATGATCTTTTGTTTCATTTGTTTGCTTGCTTTTGTTTTTGTTTTCTGCTGAAATAACCTGTACACTATTGCTGAGAATGGACTAAGTTTAAAAGTTTTAATCCACTATTTCATTATCTTAAGTGCCCCTCAGTAGCTATTTCATGTGTAACTAAGATCATTTTAGGAATTGTGGGAGTCTATGGCCATAGCACCCTGAACATGCCCAATCCCGTCAAATCTCGAAAGAATTGTGGGAGATTTCAGAGAAATAAGAGTTTCAACCACTGCCCTCAAAGAAAGTCTAAGGAACTGAAGGTTGTTCTAAGAGTGAAAGTTGGTAGGAAAAGAAGTGATGCCAATAAGAGTCTAGTAACAGACTGAGACAGAGGACAAAGAGAAGAACGCAGGGATTAGCAGTGTCAAGTTGAATGAGAGTGAGCAAGTAGCTGGGTGAGGTTTTATCCATCAATATTAGAGCTGGAATAATTCTAAGTAATGAACTCAGAATGTGGTCCCTTACAAAACTCAACAAACAAGAAAACTTAATTCTTGAAAGTTCAAACAGCTGGTGCAAGACAGAGGTAGGACTAAAGAACAGGTGTCTTATAAATCTCCCCACCACTGTGCCTGAATCCCTCAGCCTCAGGCATACGTGTGAAGTATGGGCATTTTGAGAGTGGAGTGGTATAGTGTCTCAAAATAAACAAAAATTTCAAGTGCATGTCTTTTTTAACAAATAAGTCCTTCTGTGCATAGCTGACCACACAAATGCATATTTAGAATAAAGCTGAATTCTAAATTCACATTCGTCTGTGAGTTAGACTCTGCCACAATCTTTGATCCTCTGCTGAAGTACAATTTCTCATCCTTTCCCTATTCTTTGAAGAAAGCTGATAAAACAAAAATGAATTTTTTTTCAAAGAGAATTCATTTAATGGTTATATTGATGTCTTGATCAAGCAGAATGAAGTCTTCCTCCAGGTAGTGCTTTTTTCCACTTTTTGTTAATGTACCTCATTTACAAGTCACTGCTCTCTTAATCTTTATTGCTGTTTGCTTAATCAGTTCCGAAGGACATTACAATAAGAGCGTGGAATACACAGGAAGAAGCACAAGCAACATTTCTAGAAAGCTCAAGAATTCACAGAGTTGCAGTCTTAGTCAATAAAACAGAGTTGGCAATCAAAGACAAATTTACCAGGACAGAGTAGGCAGAAAAACCATTTCAGGTTCAAGCAAGCTGAATAATCTGTGAGGTATGGGTAGCAATAGATTAGTTTCACAAGAAAAATAAATACTCAAATAGGCCAGAAATTTGCCTCTTGGCTAAATCAGGCACTATGGAGTGGGAGAAGTCAATCAACCTGGAGTAGTGAAGACCACATATTCCCGAGCCCTGTAGTTTGCTACATCCAAATCCCAGCTCTGTGAGCTGCCTTGTGTGCTTTTGTGCAACACATACAATCTCTATTTTCTTCTCAGTGATGTGGCAGTTGTAGTAATTGCACCTACCTTATGGCCTTGTGAAAATTAAATGCATTAATTTCCCTTGCTACATTAAGTTCTTAAGCAGTGACTAGCACACGGCAAAGTGTGATATAGAAGTTTGTTGCCTTCTTATTCTCTTTTTCCTTTTCTTCCTTTCCTTCTCCTTTTTCCTCTTCATTGTATCTGTTGGATTTTGGCCCAGATGATAGACTCCTTGGCTTCACACTTTCCACATCTATAAACTCAGCATAAAAATGTCACTGTGGTATTTAGCTGTTTATCATCTACCCACTCTGTCCTTCCTACTATGATACTGATGTTGCTCAGAAATCTCTCTTTTTACATAGACATAGGGCACAGTGGAAGTGGACTCAAATCTCTAGCTCCAGGGCTCAACCTGTACTGGTAAGCCAGTCACTGTCCTCCCCTCTGCTTTGCCAGTGAATGGGTCAAAGAACACAGAACTAAGGTCAGCAAGACAGGCATTTCTCTGGAGAAGGTTGTTGGTCCAGATGAGGTCATCTGATACAAATTTACTTAAATATCCTGAAAGGAAAGGCTTATAATCTGTACTAAGATTTTCTTCCTCTTCTTCTTGATAAGAACAATAAAGCATGTGGCTCTTCAAAATACACTTTTAGTTAAATGAGAAAGCAAAGTTGTCAAAGGGAAAAGGACAAAGTTGAGAACAATGCTGAGGGATAGAAAAGAATCAAAGATACCAGTGAGGAAATTCTGAGGGAAAATAGTAACAACAAAAATAAAGATTTTGTTATATTTTAAATAATCAGTTTCAACCCTGGCCCCAACTTTTATTTCTGAATGTCTATTTTCATTCCAGAAATGGAGGTACATTAAGACAATCTCAGAGTTCATGACAAAAGGTAATATAGTCCTCAGCAACCAAAGATACTCTGTGATAAAACTTGCACATAATGCAATTATGGACATTCTAGCTAAAAAAATTAGGCATCATTCTTGTTTAAGGTGGTTTATAAATACAAATCTGAGCTACAGAAACGAAAGCAAGCTCAAGCCAAATTGCTTTAACTTCCCCATGGCACACACAATGTTTTTTTTCAGGTTTCTGTTTACATATTTTTAGCTCTTTTCCATTTTAGTGACTAAGCAATGAGAAGTTTAATTTACTACATCCAACTAGAAAAATTGTTTCCATTGGCTCAAGGCCAGAATTGGGAATCAGGAGAGAAACTCACAATTCCAGATTCGATCTGCAACTTCCATGACTCATTTCTCCACTAGGATCTAGTAAAATTCGTTTAGCAGCTAAGCTCTCCTTGCCGAGGTTGCAACTCATTCAATTTGTAGACCAAGAAAAGTAGCGACGGTGTCCAGTCTTTCTCTGCTTTTCCAACAAATACTGCTTAATTGCTATGTGAAAGCCAGCTGTCTACTCAGGAGAATAGAGACATGAATAAAACAGATGAATATCTCTTATGAAGCTTACATTTAATGTAGAGTGAAGCAGTGGTATCTCGAAAACCACCTCTTTGGGGAAAAGCAAAACCTATTTATAATATTTGCTGATTTCAATGGTATAAATCTTCCCATTATGGCCAATTTAACAATCATCTTGCACAATTCCTCCAAAGTTAGCAATCTTCTCTTATAAACCAGTGCAAGTAGAGTCTACTGCAGCACTGGTGGAGAAAATAGATGATAAGTAAAATGGGTAGTTGGTATATAAAAATGATAAGAGGAGAATAAAGTGGGGAGGAGGGATATAAAGTATTTGAGAGAAGAGAAAGTACAATCAGAAATAATCTGGACAGAGAGCACCCCAATGCAAAGGTGGTGACTGACTACAGACCTTGTGATGAAGAGAGAACAAACCAGGCAGTAGGAACAGCTTTGTTCTTCTGGGGTTTAAGTAGCACATCAAGCATGGATGTGGATGTTAAGCTTGGTCAGTCAACTGCCATGAGCCCAGTATGCTGTCATTGGGCTTTTCTTCACAAGTATCGTCTGCACACAAATTGATTAAAGATTCAGCAGGTTGAACGCCTTACCTAGTCAGTTCTTAACACAGCTCTTGCCCATCAGTTTGCGCTGTCTAAAAATCTCAGTCCTAGTCTCCAGAGTTAGCCTGACAGCCTCATACTCAATTCTGCAGTTAAAGCAGTCAAGTGAGCAGATGGGTATAAAGTTTATTTCAGAACTAGCACAAACAGGCAGACAGATTCCTATGTGAAATGTGAAGGGTTTCAAAACTTGCAGTTCACATGCATGCTACAGTAACAACCAAAATGCTCACCAGCAGAAAGCTGGGTAAGGAATACAGACATAGCAGAATTATTCCAGAAATTTAAAACTCATGACCTAAATGTAATTATACTGAATTGAAAAGATGCTCACTTGATTAATGATAAAAACCATCACTGATATGTCTTGAGTGTTTCTCTTCATATGCTTTTATTTCCTCATTTTTAAAATAAGACCCATAATGAAATTACTTTATGAGTAACCATAAAGTTTAAATGAGTTAATGCATACAAAAGTTAGCAATATATTAATATTAACTGTAAGTAATAAACTATATTTACTAATAAATATATGTGATAAACATTGTATTACCCTTTCTTCTCCTCTTTAGTTTTAGCATTATTACTTTGAGATAGGTACTTTAAGGATAGCTTATTATTGTCCTCACTTGATAAGTAAGGAAATTGAGCAAAATTAGTATGGCACTTGAAGCTACCATAAGAAATAGAGCAAAGATTCAGCACCAGTCAAAGTTCCAACGCCTGTATTTTAAGACAAAAATGAATTTAGGTCTTCACAAATTCTAGTAGATGCATGACTCCATGAGGGTAAGAACCATGTGATTTATTGTATTGAAAAACTTTTGCTGAAACATATTTACTGAGCACTTATTTCTTATTTATATCCTAAATGTTTAATATGACTTACTTCATACGTTTCACTATGAAGAAGTTACTAATGTCATTCCTTTTGATTGATGAGAAAATTTAATCAAAGTGATTAAATAAATTACCTGAGCCTTGTAATTCCTATGTAGCAGTACCAGAACTCCAACTCAGGTCTGTTAAATTCCTTATTGCTGTTCTTTTTCTGCCCCCTCTGCTTAGCTATCAAACCCTAAGGAGAAACAACTGTACACTGTTTTCACCAGCCAGGGTATATCACCGAGGTAGGTGATTTCTTGTTAATGTACAATAGTCTTTTCCTCTGTTAATTAGAACTTGTGAACAGGAAAAATGCAGAGCTCAGTGGGAATCTGAAGACAAGCTCTCAACAGGGTGAAAGGCCAATTAGCTCTGGCTACTGACCTCTTGCACTACTCACTGGTCAGCTAGTACCATGTGAAAACTGCACACTATCATGAGATCAATCTCTGCCATTTCCAATCTGTGCTATATACAAATCATGTATTTCAGGACCACAGAACATGGAGTAATGGCTTTAAAAACTCTCCCAGACTTAAAATAGAAGCTTAGTGCTAGTGGTACAGAGCTCCACCGTTCCAAAGCAACAATTTTCAGTCTTTTCCCAGAGAATGCACAGACATTTTGCATCAACATTTTAGAATGTTATAGTGTTACTTGTAATTCTCTCAAGTCACACTTTTGGCAAAGCAGAGGAAAGTATGTCTTGGGCCCGAAGGCCAAGGCTAAAACAAACAGAGCATCTCTTGCAAGGAGACATTCTGGAGCCTGGTGAGAAATGTAGTCTGCTATTTAACGCTCTCCATTGTTATGTTGCAAGCAGGGAATTAAATACTGTAATGTGGATTTTCCCTAGTGCATCATCCAGTGCGAGGCTTCTCACACAGGGCTCTCAGCCTCAGAGGCCAAGATCACAATCACTGTACTAATGGAGGCCAATCTGAATTCTGCAGAAACCAGAAGGGAAATGAAACAGTGCAGAGGCAGGGTATAAGCAACAGCGAATGAAACAGCTATGGCTGTTGGAGGAAGCGTGATCCTTTTCATTACTAACGCTCCTAACATCAGCAGTTGCTACTCTGCTCCTGCTAAAGGCTGGCATAGCAAAGCAGTTGAGCTTTGTTTTGTGTTTCAACCTCAAAGAATGCCATAAATTCAACATTTTATGTGAGATTTCAATTTTATTCAATGTTGGCAACTTTTCTAAAAAAATTGTGTGAAATAAACATGTAGCCACAAGACAGATGTGGCCCGTGGGTGCTGGCCCGGTGACCTGTACTCAGCTCCATTATCTTCTCTTCAGGTCTTCAGACCCATGAGTGGGAGTTACTGCTAGTTCCAGGCAAGCTCTTATCCCTTGAGTGCTAGCTTAACAACACATAATACAATTATAATGGAGCTATCATGCCTGGAGCCTCTATCATGTATATACTACCTTGCATATACTACTGGAGATAAAGCCTCTAAAGTGAGCATTTTTATTACCCTCATCCTACAGATAGGAAACTAAGGGACAGAGTAGGCCCATACCCCACTCAAAGCTACACATTGCTAGCAAGGCTAGAACTAAGTATCTATCCAAATATTCAGGTTTCAGATTACTCTGAATTGCCATGTAGAATAAAATACTAAGGTATTCATACTATGGCATAAAAAGTACTGGGAGTAAGATTTCTTTTACAGCATGAAGACATAAATGTGTTTTTAAATTGCAAACAGTTTATAGCATTGAGTGTATGACAGTAAAGGACATATGCAGAAATAAAAATGTCTATAGACATTTGGTTTATCACCAAACATAGTAATACTTTGTGTTGCAATGAAAATATATACCCCACTCAATGTGATTTAAAATAATAGGGCTCTGTAAGAATGCTCAGTTCCTTTGACCAAGTAAATTACATTTGAGAATTTATACATTTTAAACATTTTAAAACAAGAAAAAGGGATCATCTCGCAAATGTTAGCATCTATTTTTCTCAATAGCAAATAAAGAAAGGAAAGAAAAATGAACAAGATGTCCAAGAGAATAAGACAAAGTACTTTTGCTAAACAGTAAGTTAAAAGAATGTTCACTAAAAATTGAAGCCGTGCTAATTATTGGGAGTGTAAAATATATTTCATTTATGAATCACCAAATGAGAAAAGGGAAAGAGGCAATACTATCTGTATTCTTACTTGAACTTCATATAAATTATGAAAATATAAGCTCAAAGAAAATACATATTAGGCTTTGGGATCACCTCATAATAATTAATTGAATTATGAATAGCTTGGAAAAGAAATAAAGTATTTTCAACTGGTTTGACCAATATATATAACATAGAAGCTTTTGTTGCAGCTGAATCTAACTCAGTGAAAATGAAATATCCCAGGTACTGCTCAGCTTTGGCCTTTCAGGATTCCAGTATAACATTTTCACACCCCCTGTTGATCATGACCTCTTAGATTTTTCACATTTTCTAAAGCAATTCTACAGTGTAATGTTTTGCCTACATGGAGGAGCAACATGGGAAAACACTGCCTTCTGTGAAGAAGTACTAGAGATATTTATAGGTTACCATACACATTTTCAAAACAAGTCTTCACATGGCCCTTGAAGCAGATACACTCTCATCTGTAGGACTGCACTCTTGTTACCACTCTTTACTCTTGCAGGCCATCAAGATCTGCATAATCACTTTACATAAAGTAATAACATCCCACCACACCAATATTTTATTCCACTACATATTTCCTTATTTATTTTCTGCCATCTTCCCTTAGATTATAAACTCCATGTGGGTTAAGAGTTTGTCCCTGCTACTCAGTACTGTTCCCCATGCCTTGAATAGTATTTGACACTTAACATACAAATAGCATCTACCATTAATGCGGTACATCCCAGGCACTGTTGTCACTTCTTTATGTATATTAACTGATTTAGTATTCCCAAAAACTTTATGGATAGTTACTGCTATCTTCACTCAACAGATGAAAACTTCAATGCACATAACATTTTAGTTATCTCTCCAGCATGCTGTAGTGGGCATACTCTAAGGTGACTCCTGATTGTCCCACCTTCTAATGTTGATGCCTTATTTAACACTTTTGTTCACTTCTAACCAAGAGTATGGCAAAAGGTGAAAGGATGGCACATCAGTGATCATGTTACCAGTAATGTAACTTCTGTTTCACAGTAGACTCTCTCTCACTGACACTCTTCTCTGACTTTCATTGAAATCATCTGACACATGGAGAGACCCACATGACATGAACCTGAGTGGACTCCAGCCTATGATAGCTCAGAAAGTCCTCAATCCTACTGGGCACCACATGGCTTTAGAAGCAGATCCTCCCTATCTTAGGCTATTTTGTGCCACTGCAACAAAATACCTGATACTGGGTTATTTTTAAAGAACAGAAACTCATTTCTTTGTGGTGAAAGAGGCTGAAAAGTCCCAGATCAAGGCACTAACAGAGCTGGTTGTCTGGTGAAGATGCTTTCTGCTTCCAAGATGGTGCCCTGAAGGCTGTATTCCCTGGAGGAGACACCCGATTCTCACTTAGCACAAAGCAGATAGGAAAAAAACAGACAAGAAATCTTCTTCCATTGAGTACCTTGTGATGGGGGCAGATTCCTCCTGGCTTAATCACCTCTTACCACTATTCCAGTGGCAACACTTGAATTTTGGAGAGGACACGTCCAAAACACAGCTCCTCCCCAGTTGAGCCTCAAATGAGGCCGCAACTCTGACCAATACCTTCCTTGCAGCTCTGTGACAGACCCTGAAGCAGAGGACCCAGTTAAACCATTCCTAGATTCTTGACCCATAAAAACAGTAAAAAAATAATTGTGTGCCACACCATGCTGCTAAGTTTATAGACATTTGTTATGTAGCAATAGGTAACTAACATAGTCACAGTAAGTTTTTATAAAACAAAAAGATTCAAATACAGGTAGTGCAGAACTATATATTTCTATGACTATGCTATATTGTCTCTCAATAAATATTTGTGAACTGGAGATATCAGTGAATACACAGATGGACACAGAGGAGACCTCACAGAGACAAAGGCTGATACATGCTTACTTAAAGAGACCACCATAACCTTTATTATTAACCCTACCAGCAGCATTACAAAAAAAAGTACTAGCAAATCTGTCATGAACATAAGTACAAAAATCCTAAACAAAATACCACTAAAGAATTCTAATGACTCACAAAAAGATAATACATTATAGGTTTGTTTTAGTCAAAGAAATTAACACTAATTTATCTATTAAAATCCAGTGACTTTAAGCCAAAGTATTTACAAAGTCAAGGGGAAAATTATATATGTGATCATATCAGATACGGAAGGATCAATTTTTTATTTGCTTCTTTTTGATACTGAGGATCAAAGCGAGGGCCTTATGTATGTTCTACCATTCACCTATATCCCTAGCAAGAAGGATTACTTGATAAATATGTATCTAAATTCATTATTTTTCAAAACTCTCTTGGAAAATTTAAATATGACAAAATATACCTCAATAGGGATTTGTTCATTGTAATTTATTAAAAAGCCTCTTAGGAAGCAGAAGCAGAAGGCTGTATACATAAAACCAAAGGAAATATTATGTTCAATGATAGATGTTGAAAGCCTCCTCTTATCTGTGGAATATGGCAATCCCATGCATTATTTCCACTTAACTCCTCAATGGAGCAGAAATCCTAGCCATTATTAAAGCCAGAAAATAAGAGTGAGAAGAAAACAGTACATTAAGGTTATCATTATTTGCAATGACTTTATTACATACACAGAAAACCCAAAGGAATCTCCACAGAGACTATCACAACTAGCAAAGTAATGTAGCAAGGTTTGTGGATAAAAGATACAGAACTCAACTTCCCTTTTATTTACTAATAATAAGCAATTAAGAGAGCCTATAGAATACTATGTATAAAATCTCAACATACATCACAAACAAGATGAAGTCTAACGAAAGATGGGCAAGACTGCTTCTCAAAAACCTGCCAACCTTATCCCACTAGAAATACCCAATATGCTTCATGCAGCACCATCTCAAGTAATTCACTGGCAATTCCATTAGAGATATGACAGAGGCCATAACCAACATGACATGAAATAATAAAACATATGCTCAGCTATTCATTTATTTTCAATATTTTTAGCACCTCAGAAGTATTAAAAACTGTGCAAATGATGCAGGCATTGCCTTTTTTCCTTTCATTTCCTTCACCAGCAGTTTGTATGCGTTGCCTAGGAAACTGTTACAGCAAGAGTCAGAACCGGCTGCGCTGTCATCTTGAACTGGGCTTCGTTTCCTTGGCCCACCTGTGCACCTCCAGTTGGTTCCACAGTCTTCATTTTCAAAGCAGAGGGTGCGGTTAAGTGCTTTGGCAATAATTAAGAACCAAGAACTGAACATAGATTGTGAAAGTGAGATGAAGATACAAAAATAAGGAGGTTACAGAATAAAAGAGAGGTGTTTACTTCAGCAATCTTACTGACCAGTGAAGAACACATCTGGGGGTGCTTCTGAAAGACATGGGTAAGGAATGCCTCTCTGCAAAGCAGCTGGGAAAGCAACTAAGAAAGGGGAGGAAATTGTAATGATTCTGTGTAAGGGATTACAGCACTATAAATCTTTTAAATGTTTAAAATTTGATTGGTATTCATGGGTAATACTGAGTTCAAACAACATAAGTAGCTTGTTTTAAGTCACCCAATTATTAAGTGATGGAGTTGAAATTAAATCCCCATCAAAACCCATGTCAACTCATAACAGAGAGCTTCTAAATTTTGGTCATTCTTTTAAAGGCCACTGTAGGCAGGAAAAATGAAAGTTCACATCATTTTCAGGAAGTAAGAAGTAAACCTGTAAGACTACAACTTAAAAATAATTAAGAAGACAGATCTGGAATGATCTCAAATACTAAAGGGATGGTTTTTATTCTAGAACTGCTGTCCAGTACAGTGACCATAACAAAGAGCAAAGTGGGTCATCTGAACAGTCATATGCTTTGGGCATAATGACATGCACTGGCTTGCTAAGATCTAATGTTTAAAAAAAAACTCTGCAAAATATTTCACTCGTCATTTTTATATTGATTCATGCTGACATGATAATATTTTGGACATACTAGATTAAATTCTATTCTTCAAGGTAATTTTACCTGCTTATTTCCATTTGTTTTTTTATGTGGATTCTGCAACAATGACAATTACATTTGTGGTTCAGTATTTCTATTGGCCAGTGTGAGATGTCATGTATAGCACAGGAAGAGTGTAGCGCTCTTCTGCTTGGATTTAGTATCTCACACACACACACAAACACACACATACACACAATCAGCCCAGGTTACTACTATTATTTTATTTTATTTGTTTACTCTAAGCCTTCCTAGAAGTATGGATACAAATCTTTCATCCTGGTAAGAAAAAAAAAGCAGTTCTACTGAAAACACCACAATAAAAATAGTTTAACCAAACTCCTTTACAGGAAATAAAGATGGATTTATTCAGTACCCAGCAAGTGTTTACATCTTAAAGAAAATAGGTACCTGTGGGGAACAAAGCAATAATGATGGCTTTGTAAGAAAAGTAGGTTTCTAAAGTCTTTACCTTCCAGAAAGAGCAGTCAAGCAGGGAGCTCCTACGCACAAGATCACAGAGAAGAGCAACCTCCGAGCAGTCACCCTGTGACTCACTCTTGCTTGCCATGTTATGCACTAGCTACTCTGACCCTGGTATTTCACATGGTATTGTGAATTACTCACCTAATCATCAAAATGACAACCACCATAAGGCAGCAATCCCAGCTGGCCTGAGCTGGCCTATGAGTGTTGGTACAGGAGAGAAAAGGGTAAACAAAAATCCTTGGCCTGCCTGTGATTCACACTATTCCATACCAGTTGTCATTTTAGTGTACACAAATGTCTTCAATCTATGCAGGTATTTTACATGGGCATTTTTATTCCTCTCCTATGTGACAAAATCAGGACAGTAGGGCACAGAGATGACCTATTGTCCTAAAGATTTAAAAAAAAAAAAAAAAGAACTGACTTGGAAACCTCTCTATTAAGTAAAGATGGTGAGTTGTCAGGGACAGATGAGTGACAGAGCAATGCTGCCGGAAGGACGCAATGCAGTGTTAGGCAAATTATACCTAGATAGGCAACCAAGAGACCTGGATTAGTGTTCCTGCTCTGCAGCTAAGAAGCTGTGCAGCCATGGAGAGTTAGCACCAGACCAGGACTCCTCTACCAGACCAGGACTTTCTATATTGATGGCTCTCACTTTTTATTTCTTGTCCAGCACATGAAAGAGTTAAGATACTTCCTTCTATAGAATGAATGTTCGTGCCCTCCCTGCCCACATGTGAGAACTTAATCTCCAAGTGATGGTGTTACAAGATGGAGGTCTCTAGTAGGTGATTATACCATCAAGGCAGAGATTTTATGCCTTATAAAAGAGGCTACATAGTCCTGTTTCCCCTTCTCTCATGTAGGAGATAGTGATAGAGTACCATCTAAGAACTAGGAATTAGACCCTCACCAGACACAGAATCTTTCGATCCTGTACTTCCAAGCCTCTAGAACTGTGAGAAAAAAAATTATAAGCCACCCAGCCTATGGTATTTCTGCTATAGTATCTCAGTGAACTAAGACATTCCTTTTAGAGCAAGAGAGAAGGAGAGAGAGACACAGACAAAAAGAGAGAGATACAGATACAGAGAGAGACAGAGAGGAAGGAGGAGGAAGAAGAAGAGGGGGAAGAAGAAGGATGAGTGAGGAGAAGGCAGGGAGGATCAGAAAGAGGGAGAAAAAATTCATGATCATTGTCTATTGCCAGATACTTGTTGTGAATTATAACAGAGATTTGCAATTAAGGAAACACAATCCTTGAATATCAAGATCTCCAGGTATTCAGGGGATCTGTTCACTCACCTTTAGAATCCGAGGGATTACTTTGTTTCTATGAGCTTTTCTGATGTTATGAGGATGAAGGAGATCCCTCAGGTTCTCTCAAGTAGGGTTCTATGGTATCACCACTCTCCATATTTCTTCTTACTCTTATTTTGCCAATAACTTTACCTCATCCGTAGAGAATGTTTCCTGAGAGATGTTGATTGCATATATCACTGAGGATGTTACACTTCCACAAAGAAAAATTTGTTAAGCCAATTCAGTCCGGAATTAGTCCAAAGTGTGGAAAACATTTTTTGATGCAGTAAATTTCTGACACAGCTTGTCTTCTTGAAAATGCGCTGTGCTGCTGTAGCCTTTAAAGTTGATACACAGGAGGAATAGAAAACATCTTTGGTGCATAGTGAATACTCAAACTTTGAATGTTGTGCTTTATTTTTTAAAAGGCTATGTACACCCATACCATTCTGTAATTCTAAATGAGTCCAGCAACCATTTGCTGGATATCTTCTCCATGTAAGATTTTGTAATGATATAAGACCAAATATGGGAAATGCTGAGAGGGATAGGTGGTAGAAGAACAAGAAGATAAACCACTGCTCGTCGTGATACAAAAATTTAGTTTCACTCTCAACATCAGAAATTTGGATTTGGTCCTATGCAGCTCAGCTCATAGCAAGTTCTTCTCTACTGGGTGAATGACTATAAAAGGGTCAACAGAAAGTATAAAATTTCTTATATTCTTCCTAGAGCCCTCTACAAGAAAGGTGAACAAAAGTTGAATACATATCAACCTTGAAGTAGCCAGCTCTGAAGATTCCATACTTCTCAAATGAGGCACCAACCTAAGAAACCTAGACTTGCAATGTGTAATGAATATCTTGGATAATATTTACATTGCAAAACACACTTTATTTCTAGATGAAAATATAGAACTCTAAATATTCTGGCTCTGTAATGTTCCTAGGAATTGGCATTCAGGTTGCTTTCTGGAGAGGAAGAAGTATTTGAAAGAAAAATAGGTGGAATATTTCCATAAAAGCCCTGTGAAAGAGGTTTGTAGACTACTTTGGCTGAGCGGAGGGGTCTAGTGAAGGTACAGTAAACCAGTAAAGCAAGAATGACTAAGAACTGGTTTTTTATCTGGGCAAGGTGGCACACACCTGTAAGCATGTACTCTGAGAGGCTGAGGCAGAAGGATTATGAATCTGAGTCCAGCCTGGACAACTTAGAGATACCGTGTCATAAATTCTTTGAGAAGACGTTAATTATATTATGTAAGCAATACATTTGTTGATCAAGAGAATACCAATTTACCACTGGACAAGCAATGCTGGGGCAGAAACTGTACTGAACATGTCATATATACTTGGTCTCTGTATCGTGGTTTCTGTATTTGTGAGTTTGACCATGGATCAAAAGTTCTTGAAAGAAAAAATTGCTCTGTACTGGACATGTATGGACCTTCTCTGTGATTATTTTCTAAGCAATAGAGTAGATTAACTACTTACAAAGCATTTATATTGCATTAGGTATTGTAAGTAATCCAGAGATAAACAGTACATCATTTCCTATAAGGGCCTTCAGCACACTAAGATTTTGGTGTATGTGGGAGGAGAAACCAATCCCGGGTACTTAGGGATGACTCTGTTAGGTCACAGCAAAACCTTTTGGATTTTAGAATTGGTAATATCTTAGGGTACTTCTACTCCAACAAAACTTTGCTTTGTTCAGATGGCAAATCAAGAAATATTAACAAGAATAAAAGGTATAAAAATAAGTGGGCCAATGAAACACGAAAGAAAAACTGTTATATATCACTACAAAGATTTGCATCTAGTTCCAGAGTAGCTATGCAGCATACATAGAGAATCAAGTAGCAGTTCCAGCTCTGAGCAGTGTAGGAGCTATTCCTTCAGCAGCACTTCTGCCTAGGCATGTTTAGCTCCTCCCTCTGCAGGCCACACTCGTCTTCAAAAGAAAACAGTCAACACAATTACCTCTTTGGGCTATAAGCGCTCTGTTAGTTGAGTCATCCTGTTGCCCAAACATTCTCTTGCTCTTTTTTGGAATTACAATGTTTTCTTTTAAAGTCATTTTTACTGGTAGAAGAGATAAGAATTTGCAATCTAAATGAATACCCACAGCTAAGTCAGTTAGAGCCTCCCTTGTAGAAATCTGTGGCGCTGAAAATACTTCCTTTTTAGCTCTTCTGACAACATGAAGAAAAAGTGCTGTTGTCACTAAGTGGAGCCCATAAGAGAGAGGATAAGCCTAGTAAAATAAATCAATAATCTTTCTCTGGTTTATTTAAATGATGAATTAATAAATATTAAACTTACCATGCAATTCTTATATGATATGGACTATTTAATGAAACAATGCCCCAAACCCAAGACACTCGGATTACAACATTTGGCTTGGTCATTGAATTTGGAACATTACATTGATCCTTGGGTTTGTTTTTTGTTTTGTTTTGTTCTGGTACTGGGAATCAAACTCACGACGTTGCACTTGCCATGCAAGCGCTGTGCCACTGAGCTAAATCCCCAGCCCTGGAACATTACATTGAAACATATGTTTTCACCTTTCTAAATAGCAAGGCTAAAACGAGGGCAAATTACCTGCCATTTCCTGTTACCATAACAATGAGAGACTAGAATCAGAATGAAAAATAAAGCAAACATTGGAGAAAGCTTTCGTGTAAATGATGGAGGAATCATTTTTCATGATTTTGTCTATATATATAGGGTCAAAAGTCATAACCATGGATGACACAGATGCATTTTTAATAGCACATGCTTTGGTTCTATGACTCTGAAGACCAACAAAGACTGCCAATTTGTTTGCACAGATTCCCATGTTTTATAGTAGAGACAGAATTTGGGAATACCAGTATTTACAGATGGATGTTTAGTCAGTCCTACTAATTCTTTGGAAAGAGAATGTAAGTAGGATTTTGACAGGCTGAAGAGAGGCTATCTCCATGAAGAGCAGGCTCAGCAGGAATATGCAAAAGTTTGCAGCTAGGCTTTGACAAAATTCTCCCTCTTTTTGGAGGTCAAACCCATTGTACAGATTACTCTGTAAAATCCAAGTGAATTTTAAAAGGGATTAGTAGCTTATTGAATATCCACTTTTCCGAGGTTGAAAACACAGATGAACTCCATGTTCTCTTAGGAAAAACTAGAAGACCAAAAATTTCCAAAAGCAGTGCCAGGTTTCCAATTGGTCTGTGTCAGGCTGACACTGAGCTTGTTTTAGCAGCAGTGATGGAGAAAACATACCAGGGAAACAAAATGTGAAAGGAAACAAAACTTCAAGGAAGTGACATAAAATAAAAATTACCTTGTGCAGAAGCAAACTCTGAAAACTATAACCAAAGAATATAAAACGATCTTATCTCTTAAATATAAAGGAGGACATCTGCCAACATCCAGAACTCGAGTGGCAAAGGCATTTTTAAACAAAGACTGGAGATAAAAGAGTTTTCTTACTTAGTCTCTTTTATGCAGCTTTTTTTGGTATAGTGATGGAAGAAAGAAAAAGACATTCTGTGTAAAGCTGCACAGTTTGGAAATAATTACTTAGGGATCAGGTTACCCTTTTGATGTGAAATTAGGAAGAACCTGCACATAACAGATGAAACCAAGTGTCTAGGAGAGAGACTGAGAAATACCCCAAGCTGATGCTTCTCAGACTTCACTGTGCACTTGACACCTGTAAATCTGATTCAAACCCAGAGTCCAAGACAGCAGGTATGAGACTGGGCTGAAGCAGCATTCCTAACAAGCTCCTAGATTACCCCAGTGCTCCGAGACCTTCCAGCACACTTACTGGAAACAAGCAAGCACACGGAGAGTGATGAGAATAGTCAGCCCAAATAAATTAACCAAGTTATTGGGTCGGTATGGCATAATAGCTCCATGCTAAACACAGATATAGGGAGCAACCAGGAGCCATAAACATTATCGAGTTGATTCCCCTTATTTCATAACATTGTATACTAACTGCCTTCCCACTATAAACTGACTTCTTGCACATGATTTTTACTAGAGCAAATTATGCACAACTCTTGCAGGCAGGATGATGATGTGGAGAAAACTCAGGCTTTGAATCAGAGAGAATAGGAACTATTTCATATGCTGCTGGTGACGATGGAAACAGGAACTACAGACAACCATGATGATGATGACAACATGATAGAAAGATTTTTTGTTTTGCAGGGCTGGGCATTAAACCTTAGGCCTCTTGACAGCAGAAATTTTAATATGTGTTTATTAGATGCTACATGCTGTGCTTAGTGCCTTCCATATATCAGATCAATCTTACACATTGATACTGCCACCCTCATATTGATAGATTATAGTCTAACTGGGGTCTGCATGAGACTAAAGGCTATCACTTGCTGCAGAAGCTCCAGGTCCATTTCCTTTGCCAACACAGCACATCCCAGTAGGTGAAGAGCCTTTCATGATCATTGTTGCTAAGGTAGACACTCAGTGAATGCTAGTTATTTATCTGAATTATTATAAAAGGCTTATAATTCATTTATGTTTTAGTCTCTGTGCATTTGGCTCACCCGAGTCAGACTTCATGAGCCTTATCAACTTGGCTAATATTGATTTCTTGAATCTAATAAGCTGATGACTGTACTCCTGATCATGTGAAGCCATCCCAGGGAGTTTGAATGGTTACCTTTAAAATTCACCCCAGATAAGAGAAATTTAATTAGACACTGAAATCAAAGAATTATTAATTGTTCTCCCTATAGACCTTTCTTGAAACCTTTTTATATACATCTACTCATTTAAATTAACTTGGCTGGGTATTTTCTTTAAAAAGACATGCAAAGGGGCTGGGGATTTAGCTCAGCGGCACAGCATCTGCCTGGCAAGTGCGAGGTCGTGAGTTCAATTCCCAGTACTGGGAAAAAAAAAAAAAAAACAAAAAACAAAAACAAATAAAAAGACATGCAAGTCTTTTCCCTTTCTTTTGAATTTTGTAATTTCCAAGGCAATAGTCCTATTTCTAATTCCTACACAGAGCATAAAAATTAAGGAGATGAGAAAGGTCCTCTGCCAGTGGCATGAGCACAGGCGTTATAGTATAGTACATCGGAAATAACGAAGTACAACTTAGCAAAGATGTTATTTCATAAATGTTCATATCAGTGACTTTTTCTGATGTCATGACTCCCAAGCAGATGGTATGTCAAAACAATATTTGGAAATCAAAGACTAAGAGGAATCAAATTGTTCTTCCCACTTGCCTGGCAACTAAGGAACTCATCTTAAGACTGACATAGCAGACAGGGGCAGATGAATGGTCAGTCGCAAAGGGCTATGCAGAATGAAGATCCAGTTTGGGGTAAACAGAGCAGAATATTGAGAAACCAGCTGCAAACAGGACCCAGAGGGGATTCTATTTTCCCCACGGCCATCTAATGCAAAACTGCAGAGACTTTAATCAAATTCTTGTACTTAGAAGGAAGAAGCATGTTCTTCCAGTTTTCAGTTTAGTCCAGGGAAACGAAGGTCAGTGTTTTCCTGTCATCCCTAATGAAATGCATCATTTTTGCCTCAGCATTTTCTGAGAGTCCCTCTTCTTAACTTTCCATTTGTACAGAACAACTATTTGATTTTGATTTTTTATTCATTACACACATTCTGATACTCTGAAGAAATAAGCAACTTCCAGGGTCTTGACTCTGTTTATGCAAAAAACTTACATTGATGTGGGCAGAGTAGAGAAGGTTAGAGAGCTTCACAAGGGACTGACAAGTGGGGACCACAGGGTGTGCGTGCCTTCACCTTTTCTGGCATAGTGCGGGGGTAGAGCCATGGTAGAACAACTCATGATTCCCACCATCATCCCCTTACACTCTCTAACAGCAGGACAAGAGCACGTCATTGATGATGCTATGAGTTAATAAAGAACAGCGGCAGATAACCAGCCCCAAGACAAGTACGAAGTATTTCCTGGTATTATATGACACATCTGTTCAATTCTAACTATTTTCCTGTCCCTTTCTTTTACCTTTGAAATTTTTTTCTCTCTTCTCAATATATTTGATTTTGTTCAGTGAAGAAACAGGGCAAATGATATTGACATCCTTGCTCCATTGATGTTAATATATACATTCCTTGGTATCCGTGGGGAATGGGTTCCATGTGTCCCATGAATACCAAATCTATGGATTTTTTAGTCACTTAGATAAAGTAGTACAGTGTTTGCAGTCCCCTATATAAAATGGTGTTTGCATATGACATAAGCAGTCCTTCCATATACTTTAAGTCATTTCTTGGTTACTTATAATGCCCAATGCAAATGCTATATCATTACTATACTATATTGCTTATATAATAATGACAAGAAAAAATCTGTACATGTCCAGTATAGCTAAATTTTTTATGAGTTGTATTGCTCTTTGGTGTATTAGATCCATCGATGCAGAGTCCACAGAAAAAGAGGCAAATGTACATTTGGGAGAGTCTATAGAGGGAAAAAGAGAAGGAAAAGTTTTGAGAACAGTGAAATTTCCTAGGGCAGTATCTAGGAAGGGGTATGCTTATCAACATAGATGTGCTAAAGATTTTTTGTCAACGTACTTTTGACAGGGTCCCAGAACTATGTTTGGCCAGAATGTATTCCCCTCTGGAAGACTTTACCTTGTATAGTCTCTTAAAAATATGTGATGATTGCCATTGTCCATTATGCATTAATATTATATGTGCTGATTTCAAAAATACAGATACCTGGCCTTCTTGTAGCACTTCTGAATTAAAATGTGAAAGGTTTGGAAAGATACCATAGATAATTCTGGAAGACAGCACAGGGCAAGATTTCTATGTTCTTCTTCAGAATACAGTACCTTGTTTTATCGCTCAATATAACACTATTTGAAGATTGGCCTTAGAAGAAGACTCACATAAAGTTTTAAAGTAGTCATCATCGCTATGAAATAAGATTGGGTCTTCCTCAAAAAAATCATACATATTTATGAGTACATAAAAATGTGTATATATTTTATGTAGCTTTATGTCTTAAATATATTGTCTAGCAATCTTTTAATTGCTTGTCAACAAAGGGTTACTCCTTCTAAATTTGAATTCACTTAGCACATATAGCCATTGCACTTAATTCCCTTTCAGCATTTATTTTTAAAAATAAACTCATACTCATACCTGCTACATAAATGGCAAAGTAAGCATAAGAACTTATGACACTTTTCAAAATAGGCCTAAGACTTCTAAACAAAGCTATATTTTCAGAAAAAAATACTTCTAGGTTACAAGAAAATTTATTAGGTATTAAAACTAGAGACAAAGTAATAGTTTAAATGGATTGATGAGAATTAAATAGCCATATAAAATAAGATATAGGTGGCTATTATAGCAAAGATCGAATGTGATAATATATACAGCATTTCTGATTGCATTTGTTTCTGCTTGACTTATGCTAGGGATTCTGCCTTCATAAGAAGTACTGGTGGGCAATAAGTAGTATTTTAGTATTTGAGAAGTTAACGGGATGGTCATTGTCATGTGTCAGACAGTTAAACTAGACAAGCTTGACTATTTCTAAGTCAGAGATCCTAAGAAAGAACATTTTACATTTCTCACTGTGGAACTGATGCCTCTCAATAATCTCATGAACAAGGCTTCATGTACATCTTACTCTGACTTTAACATGTGACAGATCCTGGCACTGTAATGATTCTAATTCAAGTTGTATGAGGTTAACTTTTGCGTGTATAGCAATTATGTGACACTTAGTCAAGAGACACCATAGAACAAAATGACTAACACTGATGCCAAGTAAGCATAACCATGATGCACATATTGCTGAACAGGGTTTAATGAGCTAATATAAGTAAAGCTTTTATAGAAGGTCATTTCGTGTAATAATTGTGGTGCTAGTTAGGGCAGTGTATCCACCACAGTCAGAATATTACATTGGGAGCTGTTCATCTTTGATATCACATTCCAAAAGAAGAAATGATGTACACACTCCCAGGAATGAAACGCCCAGAACTGCATTTACTTACTATAGTAGTTTTAAAAGAATATTCTTCTTTCACTGTGCAGAGAATGCTAGAAGGTGCCTTTATATATCCTTTATCTTCAGTGGCATGTTTTTCTTAATTTTCAAAGTATTTTAATGACCTACAACCTGCTCTTCACTTTTTCTAAAAGAGGAAAAATGCTTTGAGGGGTTGGATATTCTGCAAGATGACAGTGCTAAAGACATAGCAGATAGAGTTGCTCAAATAAAAGCTCATTTCTTAAAGCCACAGATTATCTCGAAAGGTGTACCTGATTACAAAGTACGAGGAATGGGCCAAAGTGTGTGGGTGGCTCTGCAATTTCTTACTACAAAGACAGTCTGAAGAGTGCTGATGGGTCAGTGATAGCCATCACGAAATATAAGCAATGAGACTTACAGGCGCAAGTGCTACACTTCTGTTAGTAGAAGAGTAATAATTATGTTCTCTACAGGGAATTTTATAGCTCAGAAATTATTTCTTAGCAATTTCTTTATTTACCCCTTTACTCATGTATAGTGTTAACAAGACAGCTAACACTACTCTCCAATTGACAAGTGGATGAGCGGAAACCAAGAATATTTACACTATGTATTCTTAGCTCAGTTAACAGGAAGCAGAGCTAGAACTTGCAAATAGGAGTTCTGCATCTAGACAAATATTTTTCTTATATCCATTGATTTAATTTAAAATGACTGGTAACGAAAATTTTACCCTCTATTTTGAAGGCTGATGTATCGCATAGCATTATTTATAGAATTAGAAAGCCCTGTGTCTAGCTGTGCCTAAGTGAGATAACAAACACAGAAGGTAAGCAAAATCTAGATAGAGATTCTAATTCACAGGCCGGAGCTGCCTAATGCAGTAGCGGAACCTTCCATCTAGCATTTCGGCAGTGTGCTTGCAGAGCCTTCTCACCTCCTGTCACTATGCTCCCCCCGCTCAGATATAAGAAGCGGTGATCACAAAATCTACGTTCTCCGTACACGATCAAATTAGCTAAAAACGAAAAGCAAGCAAACAAAAAGCCCCATAATTGCCACCTGACACCTTCCCTTGCTGGCAAAATTTTCGTGGGTTCCAGCGTTTCCTTGAGGATAGCCTAGCAGCTACTAAACACTTTCCTGAAGACATAAAAATACCCTAGCTGCTCAGTGCGGAGTTCTAAAAGCCAGCGTTTCTGCCGCATCTTGCACATTCTACACTAGGTCTGGGTTTTTACGCCTCTCTTACCTACCTGCATTTACAAACTATCTCCACAAACTATTTTATTCTTGGAAAACACAGCTCGTTTCCAACTAGTGTTTTGATGTATTTATTTCCCTGTATTTTACAACAAATCATGCCTCACAGATGATGCCTCTTACTCCTTTTCTCAAGTTCTGTGTCAGTGGCATGATTATTGACAGCAAGCAAAGTCCTGCCTCTGATGCTAGCAATGAGCCAGCCGTGGCGGCAGGAACCCAGTAATGTCAATCTTGTCTCGTCTTTTGCTGGCAAGATTCATGCACACCAATTTCTTTTACACAACTCTAAAAGTCAAATGCGGGTGACATTTATTTAAATAAATATGAATAAAGTAACAGTTCCTTTACATATATGACTATCAGTAATAGTCATAGGGCCTCACTGTGTATCCATATCATGGGTGAAGCAAAACACACTGGCCATGCAGTTTCCTGCAGTGAGGGAGACCTCTGCTCCTCCTACGCGTCTTCCCTTCAAAGGATACCATACGTGTTCGCACAGGCTGGGAAAAGTGGCTGAAGAGGAGGGACCATCGCTTTTAATTTTAAGGCTACTTTTGACTAAGTTTTCAATTTAAAAAGTTAGAGTATAAATTATCTTCACTACAACAGAATTAGACTTTAAAAGACTTTTTATTTGGAGGAGAAAAATAAGCTTAGAATAATAGCATAAATACTAATTCCATACAAATCCTGTAGTCATTTTAAAATGAAACTTCCCTAATCTTCAAAGGCCATACATAATTCTGACTGCTTGCCAATGTCAAGTGAAATTTTAAGCAATATCCATGTAAATTTACAGATACTTCAGCACATCTAAATTGAATTTTCAAAACCAACTCGTATCTTCACAAGCAGGAAAGACTGAAGTAATTCTCCAATAAATAATCCTTTTTTTAATAGAAAACAAAGATAGAGGTTTTAAATGAAAGCATACTTACTTCTCAAAGCTGAGCCTAAACAATCTATATGAAGATTGTATATTTTATAGCATTGTGATAACAGGTTTAAAGCCCCATATCTATTATGAAAAAGAGTAAATGATAATATTTCAAAGACCAAAGCAAATTTCCACTCTCCCATCCAGGAACCATCTGTTCTTAAAATACTTAATCTTCTGGTCATAGCTTGTAAAATATACTCCCTTTTTTTCTCCTCTCATTCTTTTAGATCAAGAACTCTCTGATGCAGCAATCATATCTTGTTTACTACTTAGCCCCAAGAATGATGGTTTTCAGTTTCTCCTTTGCCACTTCTGGCAGACTGTACTTTCCAAAGACAGCTGCACCAATGTAGATTGCAGACCATCTGCTTTTACTACATGTGAGATTAATGCTCCTCAGACAATGTCAATCCTTGACACTTGAGAGATGTATGTATGTCTACTCTGATCCTTTCCTCACTTCTAATCTTAGCGGATACAAGTACTTGTCTCAGTGGAATATGACAAATGTGACAATGTGTAACTTTTGAGGCTAGAACATAAAAGGCATAAAAGGAACTGCTTTGGTCAGTTGAATTGCTGTCTCTGAATGAGAGGACTCTGGAGGAAAATGAGACCTGTAGCTAATGTCACTAACTTGTCACATGAGAGAGCTACCTTGGCAAAGGATCCTCCAGCCTCAGTCAAGCTTTTAGAGGATGGGACCCCAGTTATCACAGGGCTACAATTTCATGACCCTCTCAACATGAATGAACTATGATAGGTATTAAACTCTCATTGCTCTTTGAAGCCACCATCTGGAGTAATTTATGTGATAATGGATAATTAATACAATAGTATAATTCTAAAATATAAAATCCACTAATCATCTCTGGTGTATACAATTTGTTGAACACTACTAGAAATTTAACATTTAGAAAAATACCTTGCAAATAAGACATGTTTTAGTTTTTCCAAATTTTAAACTATTTCAACAATTTTGAAATATTTTCATTTAAATTACTGTCAGGATGCTAGACTTGGAAAAACTACTCTAGGGGCTACTCTATATCAATTATATGAGCAATACTTTTATCATTAATATTATAGTAGAAAAATATGAAAGGGAAAAGATACTAATGATCATGTTATAAAACCATCATCTATTTCCCACATATATAACATTTATGGCTTCTTGTTTTATTTCTGTCCAGAGCTGAAAGGTGTAGAAAGAGGTTTTTGCCCATGAAGTGAGCATCAAGGATTTTAAGGTGAAAATCAGTATGAGGTCCCCTAATTGAATGTCCATCACTGACACTGAGCTGACACACAGAGGGGCTTTGCTAAAAGCGTTCAGGGAGCAGTACGGAGTCTTCAGTTGCTGCTGTGTAACTCCTCCTGTAAGTTGTCACTGATGAGAAAGTGACATTTCCAACAGAAGATGAGACATTTGAGATAGAAACTGCTTCCCTTCTCTGGGAAGGAGAGCAGGAGCAGGGTTTAACCAGTCAATAATATTTCCTTGGTCGTGGACCTTTTAAAGGAATTTACTTTAATCCAGAGGTTAGATCTGTTCAGCAGTCTCCCAAAAGGACTTTCTTAACCTAAAGATGCATTTGCCTACTTGCCATGCCTCAAAGAGCTTTCTCATTCCCCTCCTCCCTCGCCCCCTCCCACATGTATATGTGTCTATTACATGGCTTCCTGTCATTCTAATAGAGGCCATGCTAATTCAAATCAGCAAATATTTATCTAATCTCTACCATTTCCAGGCATAGTACCACATCCTGGGGTATCACAATTATTAAAACAGGGTCTTCCCTTAACATTTTGGGGCAAGTACAACACATACTAGGTAAGAGAGAATCAAAGATAAATAGTAAAGGCTCTTAACATTAAGGAATGTATAGAATGCAGAAGGGACAAGTGTATATAAAGAAATTCCCAATCATAAGGCAGTAGTGCAGAGATACAGGTATGCACACAGTAATAGTAGGAGTCTGGGAACTGCCTTTGGGTCCTGCTGGCTAGAGTTGGAGGATGGAGGCAAAGCCAAAAGAGGAGCAGAAACACACCTAAACATATATCTAAGATTCACATAAAAAAGCAGAATTAGAGACATATATAAACTATAGGCATTGACCAAAGGTGAAGCATTAGGGCAATGTCAGCAAGAGATTATAAATTACATTTGAATTGGATTTTGAAGTGTAAATAGTAGTTCCCTAAGTGGAAGAGGCAGAACAAAGGGAATGGGGGTAGGGGGAAGCAGGGACACAAGAATATACAGCATCTTAGAATATATAGCATCTAAAGAATGACTTATTCTGTTTACATACTGCCTTCCATGGTCCGTTGAGTATAACATGGGCAGTCTTTGAGCGTAAAGTCAACATAAGTTGATTTTTCTCTCTTGGACTTCATAGAATTTTCTCCCTAAGCATGGACAGTATAAAATTATCTGACTAGTTGGACATAGTGGCACAAGCCTGTAATCCCAGCACTCTGGAGGCTGAGGCAGGAGGATCATTGTTTTTTGTTTTTTTTTTGGTTTTTCTCTGGTACTGGGAACCGAACTCACGACCTTGCACTTGCCAGGCAGGCACTTTTGCCGCTGAGCTAAATCCCCATCCCCTGGAGGATCATTGTGAATTCAAGGCCAGCCTGGGCTACAAGGTGAGCTCAAGGCCAGCCTGAACATAGCAAGACCCTGTCTCAAAAAAGACCATAATAACTAAATAAATTAAATAAAATAATCTGACTGAGAGCAGTGACACTACAAACTGCATCCCTTAAAAAAGAGACAAAGAGATAGAGAGAGAGAGAGAAAAGAAAAAGAAGAAACCAAACCATGACTGCTCTGGCAATATTTTCATGAGCCATTCTGGCTCACCTGCATTTTCTTACTTGGATCTGTCCTCTCCTTTACAAAGATCTTTGCCACCAACACACTATCAAAGCTTTCAAATAAAAGTCCAGAGGTGTGCAGCACGCAGCTTTTACCTAATAAGCTGAGTTCTATCCTAGAAGAAAAAACTGTTCTTGTCATAGAGAATACAGGAATAAAAATGTGCAGGTTTAGCAGGATATGTCTATATAAAGAAGTGCTAACATTAGCAGTGCTATAGCTTGGGTTTTTCCCACCCTTTTTCTGCAGAAAGGATCTGTAATTCTGTCACTGTGAAAGCATGAGTGTCAAGAAAATCCCATTCACAACAGAAATGTGATGGTGCCATCCACATGGTTGTCTACTATCTCCACTGAGGATATTTGCAAAAAGAATACCCATCAAAGACCAGCCACACACATCCCACATTCAAAATCCTAGGCAATTTTTGCTTCATCTAACAACTAATTGGATAACATTTAAAAACAAATTCAAGGCCCTATTTTAATTTTGCAATTTAAACCAGACAATTTTTCTGGAAAGAAAAAATTTCTAAAGTAGGGAGGCTCTGTCAAACAGACAATGCGACTAGGCTGGTGATACCTTCCCTGAGCCTACCAGTGATCTTTTCAAAATGAAAAAAATGCAATAATAAAAGCTTTTCTGTAAATAATGTTTCAACATTGATTTAATTTTGGCATCTAGGAAAAGAAACATAGTGTGGTGGATGAAGAACTACAGAACGCAAAGGAGACTTCTATTAAGAACCTACAGGATCATCTTGGGCAAGTTACCACTCAGATGATGCTAGTTTTTTTTCTGCAAATTCTGAAAAATCATCCTTAAGACTGTTCAAAGGAATTTAAAAATAGTACTTTACACTTTACAAGTGCAGGGTGCCCTTAAAGAATGTAAACAAAGCTAAAAAATTGAGGGATTCTTGAATTTTATATCGGTTGTTTCTAAAATATTGGGATTAATAACAGTAATAATGAAAGCTATGTTTTATTGACAATTTATTATTGCCAGGTACCTTGCTAAGCCCTTTATAAGTGTGCAATTTTCATACTTAATCTTATATGGTACAAGTTTATACATATAGGACAAAATTAATGTTCAGTCAAACCACAAATCTGTCAAAAATAATATGCCTAATGAATAGAAGAGTCAGACTTCAGATTTACTTGTCTGATTCTCAAGACTGCTATGCCATTCCTATGCTTTGAAATTTGCTAATCAGGGAGAATCTATTCACTTTCAGCATCCAAGCCTACATGTGCAGGTCAAAGAGCCTTCACCTGTTTTTTGATATTTCTGATCAAAACAAGTCAAAATTGCTCACCACCACCTTCTCCTAACAAATATTATCAAGTTATTTTGAAGCACATGATAAATCATCTTTTCTCCTATGGAACCTAGGCCTGGCTCTTTTAAAAAAGTTTTTATATTATAAAGACCTGGAAACACAACACCTTTATCAGGTTCATGTATTGCTTACTATCTGAAAGCAATGCATAAGTAATAAAAATTCCAAAACATGCAGAATAAATGGAGACATCCATCAAACTGAAAATAAGGCACTAAATAGATTGTTCTGCGTTAAAGAATCTCACTATTTTTATACATGGGATACCATACTGTCTGCTTTTAATTATGAGTGTTAAAGTGATTTTCATCTCAACTCATTGATACAAAACACAGAGTAGAATGAAAGGTGTTCATTCTACACATCACCCATGTTTTTGACTGATGTCTTGCCCCTTCCCAAGTTTTGCCTATTTTATCTCCTATACTCAATCTTCCTTCAATGTCTGTGTTAATGAGTTGAATATTCTTGTCTTTAATGGTCTTGTCTTTATGTCGATGTATTGGGGGGCAGCATACTGAGTACCGACTGAGGCCATGCGAGTCTCATTGGCTGGATGTATACCCCCGACCCAGCTCTACTGTGGAAACTTGGAAGCTTATTCCATTTTTCCGAGTTTCTGTCCACACCTCTGCATGGATGAAAAGAGCACACCCAGGATTAATTTAATAAACTCAGCATAGTGGCTGGCACAGAAGCGTTCAAAATCATTTATGGTTGATTTATGATACAAGTCTTATCCTTCTCCTTAATTCTGTAGTATTTATGTTACTTAAAATTATAATTATCTGAAACTATCTTGCCTTTGCCTTTTTTGATAGAAATTAAGTCTATTTATGACAGGAGCTACATGTTACAAATCTCTAATCCTACCCATCCAACTCCACAATACTAAACTGCTGCTAAGTAGACTATGTTTTGTATTTCTTGTTATAGCATAAAATCCCTAAACAAAAGGGTGTACATCTAGCTTAAACACATGTACACATGGGCAGGCACACTAACATGCAGAATACAAACTCAAGGGACTTCTTATTTCTTCTGTATCAAACATTAAAATTTCTGATTTAAGATTTGAGAAAATAGAAATTATGCATTAGAAGCTTAGATCAGATATGGTTAATAGGATGGTTCTAAATTCTTATCTTGACAACAGGTTGTGAGTATATATGTCACTCACAATACTTCACCACAGGTAAGAAACACAAATCTGTAGTCTTCTGTACAAACATAAACACTTCCAGAATTAGCAGGAAAACAGTCAGCACTAGAGGATATCAGGTGTACACTCCCAGGCATTACTTATCCTCTATCCAGAGACACTTTGTAGATAAATGGCACACAATGCAGAGTTTGCCTCCGCCCGGGTGGAAAGTTAAGGTAATCCCCACAAAGTATTGGGCACTGGCCCTGGCTTATGGTAAGAGATTAGCCACCATTTCACCACAGGGTCAAAATGTACTGCTGCTAAGTAGACTACGTTTTACCTTTCCAGCTGTTATGACCAGTGATGTCACTTATTACCAGTGAATAGATTTTCCACTAGTCCAAAACCATAGGGAGGTAGAGGAGAGAATACAGGGCTCAGAAACCACCACACAAATCAAGCAAACTCCAGTGTTGTGACAAGCGAGTCACAACATTGGAAGGAGAGGTGTGGTACTTCACCCAGCCTTTCCCACTGCCAGGGTCTGTGAGAATAAGCTGCAGGATTGGATGTTGCTGGAGTAGACCCACATTAGCACCAGAAATGACCGCAAGATCAGGTTCTCACTGGACTGCCTAGGACCTCACTCCAGGTCAGTACTAAGGGTCAAGAGGAGAAGAATCACCTGCAAGGGAGACCATCTGGTTAAGGAAGACAAACGGAGACTATTTTCTCAGAGAGCAAACAGCACTGCATAGACTTCTAGAGGGCTCATTTAATGTTTCCAACTAAATTCATTCCTGATGAAGAAGGTAAAAGTAAAGTTGCAAGGCACCCACTAGGAGGTTTGGATGACTAATGGTTTGCCTTAAGGTGCAGGGAAAATTCCTTAATCTCTTTGAAAATTAACTTTATTTTAGAAGACTACACATTTCATACAGTGCACATTCTAGGATTCCACTGAAGTACTGCTAACAGACAGGAGAACGCCTACACATATAGCAAGAGATCATGCGTGGGAGAGGGGTACTAACTTCCATTAGTGTGAAAGTTCTTTTCAAACAAAGTGTTTGTTGTCATGAGGTATGTTTATTAAACTTTAAGTGAAGATTTGGAATGGATTTCTCTTAAATCATATTTCTCCAAACATGTCTTTTGACTTTTTCTATTTGGTAAGATACACTAAACTTGGCCAGTGAGTCCCTTGCTTTTTCCCTGTTCCCTGGGATTCTGAGAATCTCAGAAGAAAATGTGTGCCTAATTATAGAAGCAAAGTTGAAATGACTATAAAGTCTTTTGTTAATCCTAATAAATGTTTCCATTTTAGAACATGAGAGAAGAGCCACAAAATCAGTCGGAATCCTACAAACAAGTTTCTTTAAAAATCAGCGATGAACTATCACATTTTCACCAAATATGGCATTATCTCTTTCTCCTAAAGGGATTACTGTCTACCTGGTTATCCAATTGCCCCTGTCTTACAGCCAAGCAACTCACTCATGAAGTCATATTTTATAGAAGTATCAAGAAGTATCAAACACTCTGGAGACCGAGATGTCTGTAATATCTGCTCTTAGGGGCAACACTGTTGATTGATTATGACTCCTTAACACCAAACTGCCATCCTCCGAGATTCCTTATTGGTAAAAGAGCCCTAATTTTATTTAGGTATCTAACCTTCAACATGATCTGTGATGCCATCAACCCGGTTCCACCTTAGACAAAATCAGCATGTTGTCACTTCCCTGGTGACTCATTGATTCACAGTTGCACCCACGTTCTGAATTGATGCGGTGGTAGAAAGAAAACTGCTTTCTACCTCCTTCCAGAGCAGGGACGCATGTGGCCTCAGTGCTCACTGGGAATCATCTGTGACCATGAAAATAACCAAGGGCAGGATATGCCAATGCTTAGAAAGCTGAAAAGAAAAACCTGTGTCCTTGGCAACATCATTGAGCTGCTGATTGTACGAAGCTCTGAAGCTCACTCCAGGTCTGGAAAATAAAATTTGTTATTGAATAAGAAGGTTTCAGCACTGATGCTTCTCTCTTACTTTCAGTAAAAAGGATCCTCTGGTTTCACTAGAAGAATAGATCGCAGAAGAGTGCTACAAAATCTTCACTGAATTTAACAGAGCGGCACAGGTAACAGGGACGAAAGCTGAATGTGCTCAAGTAATACTTGACTTCCATGACCTGGGCTGTATTTCATTATAATTGGAACATACCATCTAATAAAATGAGATCTACTCTACAGATGTCAAAATCAGTAAAGTTACAGTCATGTAAAATATCATTTTGAAAACGAGAAAGGTGAACGCCTTTTTGTAGTGTTCATTACAGGCAATGCTATTAGACAAAACATCTCTTGAATCATTCTACCACTGAGTCCGGGTACTCCAACATGTCTAGATAGCCCTTAGATTAGTCATTTTGCTATAAGAAGTTACCCAAGGCAGTTTAATGTTATTTACAGGGCTTCATTCCCTCAAAGTTTCACTGAAGAAATATTTACGTTAGTGCACTAGGCACATTCTTAATTTCTTTATTGAAACATAAGAACAGCAACTTCTTATAATTCTTATTAGAGTACAGAAGCTTTAAACTAATTAAACTTACATCTTTTGTCCCTAAAAGACAAACTCACATTCATCAATAAAACAGAGCCACAAATCCACTTTTCAAATGAATGACATAGGTATATGTTGTTACTTCATGAAACTATATGCTGTCATTTTTTCACCCATGTTGTGTTGATCTAAAATGTAAAGTAAATAATCAGAGATTAGAATTGTGCAATGATCATCAACTAATTTGCTGGAATTCAGCCTTCCTTTGAAAGATTTAATTTTCACCAACAAAATCTCGTATTAAAATGACAGCCACTAGAAATAAATACTCAGAACTTACAGTGATAAAATGATCAAGTAGCAGCTTATTACCTCAACTGGATTTCCACAGAAGAAGGCAAGTGAAACAGGACAGACAACTGAGAGCCTTGAGATTCTCAAGGAATGTACTTCAGTAATCTCTACCCATGACCATCTGCAAAAGAGCTATGGATAACTTTCCTGCTGAGATTTGGTCCAAGATCTAGAATCAATCATTGACAGTCAATCAGACTTCTGAAATATTCTGCAGAATGGTGTTTTTCACACTCCATTATAATTATTTACTTGCTCATTGCTGTTATTAGCTTGTTTGCTCCTTAAGAATGTCTGCACAAAGTACATGTTCAATAAATGAATTAAAACAGAACAATAAAAAATCCAGGATTTTATAGTTCCCCAAAGCTATTGTCAAGGGTAAGGCTACTTCCCTTTCTTGTGTGTTTCTTATTGTTTGATGGTTCTCAGTGAGAATACATCTTGGACTTTCAATTTGGCTGCCTGATGATCATCAGTAACCTCAAAAGTGATTATTTTCTATGCAAAAAGGCTCTTGGAAACTACATATTCACTCTCAATTAACTATCCCAGTATTAAACACATATCTTGTGGTTTCCCTTTTGGCTAGGATTACATTAACCGAGCATAGCAATGTTCTACCCACATTACTCAGAAATCCTGATCAACGGTAACTTACATCATTAAGAAAAAAAATTGGCAACAGATTAGTTGTTACTAGAAAAGATAGTTTTGTAGGCAATACTTTTTAAAAACAAGAGGTCCATGTAGAAGACAGAATGTAGTTATTAAAGACTTGAAATGACTAGAATTTGCTATGAAGTTAGATACAATGTACAAAATAGGACAAGTTAATATCACTTTTATTTGAAAATTTTATATTCCAGGGTTTCACATAATTTAAATTTTCCTATCTTAGATACAGATCTTGAGTTATATTCCAAAAAAACTGCTATTGTTTTCAAAATCCCAACAGGAACCCTTGGAAAGGT
>NW_004955425.1:6497015-6503832 GCF_000276665.1 Chinchilla lanigera | reverse complement strand
GGTTTTTCTCCGGTACCGGGAGCCGAACTCACGACCTTGCACTTGCCAGGCAGGCGCTTTTGCCGCTGAGCTAAATCCCCAGCCCCTGGAAAGGTATATTAATTAGTGCACCTATCAGTTTGTAGCAAACTATTAAAATAAAAAACCAGACTTATTATTTGTGCATATATATATATATACACATTTACAAGCAAGTTGAAGATATCCCAGTGTTTTTATTGTGCATGAATTTTGTAGATCAGTTAGTGTGAAATGCAGTTTATACTAATTCATCAAGGGCAAAGGGAGCATGCAATTACCTTGACTCATTAATTTAGCATTTTCTAGTTATTTGCACCTATTGAGCATTTTTCCCAATGGTAATACTACTCACTTTTCATAGGAAGGAAGATAATCTAAGTAGCAACATCATGAACCTCTTCAAATCCTCAATTTATACAATGCTTTAAAGATCATAAAAAAGAGGGGCTGGGGATTGAGCTCAGCAGCACAGCACCTGCCTGGCAAGCGCAAGGTCATGAGTTTGATTCCCGGTACTGGGAAAAAAAAAACCAAACACATACACACACGCACACACACACACACACACACACACACAGAGAAAAAAAAAATCATAACATAGGTAAATGAGGACAGCTCATACCCAAATTACTTACTAGATCTCTCTCTTTCCAGTAAGATATCTTCTTTACTTTCATCTTGTAAATTGCCATTCACATGCATCTGACCCTAACTGATTATGCTAGAATCAACACCTACGCAGAACAACTGAGATCTGGGGAGGTTTACATTATACCTGAGTATAATCCAATATTTAAGCACTGAGTGGGCCCATGGGAGAGAAAAGTTCAGAACAAAGAACAGTAGTTAAACAGATGCAAATGCATACATTATCTAGGCTTTTGCTTTAGTGTAAGAAAATCTCCACTAGCTGATTTGCATTAAGCTACTTCACATTATGGAAGAGAACACCTAGCTACTTAGAATGGGCATTGTACTGGTAATACCTACTGGTAATGCAAAAACCTGAGTGGACAACAGGAATAATTACCTTCCCTTGGACCTTGAGCTGTAGATGCAAAGAACCAAGTCAGATGATAGTAGGATCTGAAGAAAATAGAGGCACAAGAAAAAGTACAGACCACAGGAATAACAACTCATTTTGCTGCAAAAGATTCTGTTATGCAAAAAGTAAAACAGTAACAAGAACCCAACACAGTCTGTAATCCAGCACTCTGAGAAGCGGAAGCAGGTTTGCAATTTTAAGCCCAGCCTGGGCAACTTGGAGAAACCCTGTTATAAAATTTAAAAAATTTAAAAAATGGCTGGAGATGTAGTTCATTGTAAAGGACCTGGGTTCAGTCCCTGATAGCACACACATGCACACACATGCGCACACACACACACACACAGGTAACATGGTACCTCATGTTGCTGTCAATTTTGGACACACACCCCACTAACAAACCAAAGTCTACTTAAATTTCACCTATATCAGTTTGCGTTCTTCCTGTGATGTCCATTTTAGCCCTTACCCCTATTTTCTTTTGCAGTATGGCCACAGGATAATGTTTGTTGGCTTAAAATATCCATATTTTTCATACATAAGTCCTTCCTAACTTTTAATCGAAGGACTTAATATCACTATAACTCAAAGAACCTTATAAATATTCACACACAAAGAACAAGTCCAGAACACTTATTATTCTTCACCTTTTACATAATGTAATGCTTCTTGCTGTAGAGCAAGTATAAATCACTAATGTTTTTGGATATACAGAGCCATTTTAATTCTCTGACTTAGTATCCATTATAGTATTCAGGGTATTCATAATTTATTGTGTAATATAAATCAACTCTGTTTTTGATGACAAAAGAGTGTAAAAGCAACCAGGATGAACCTTAGTCTTTATATGATACAGTGGACTTCAGAGATAAAAATATCAAATGTGCTGACTCAGCACTGATGTGGCAGACCTCCAGGAAATTCTGAATAGACAAACAAGCAAGTTCCCGATCTTGTCTCTGATAATTTATTTCATTTAAAGATAGTGCATGAGGCTGGGCATGGTGGCGCACACCCGTAATCCCAGCACTTGGGAGGCTGAGACAGGAGGATCATTGCCAGTTCAAGACCAGCCTGGGCTACAAAGTGAGCTCAAGGCCAGCTTCAATTGCACAGTGAGACCCGTCTCAAAAATAGAATAAATAAATAAATAAATAAATAAAGATAGTGCATGTGTCTCCAACTTTTAATTCCATATCTCTTACAAAAGTTCATCACATCTTATCCTTTCTGTGATTTTTCTCTATATAAAGAGGTGAAAAGAACTGAACTACTTCTTTTAATCTCTTAAAACCTTTCTCCATGGGATTGTTTTTGTAATCCTAAAATGATAATCCCCTTGTAAGACAGGTTGAACACAACTACTTCCATCATACACATCTATAAAGGCTCATCCCCCAGCTCTTACTGCCCATCATACAAATTAAGTGATACTATCATGTCTGGATTTAAGGTTCAACCAGAAGGCCTGTGACCTAAAAAACAGGCCATAGTCTCCCTCTGTGGTCTCCAGTGCTCTATATTCTGCCCTTGGTACTTTCTTGTTCTTGTAAATCACCCTTCACAGTTCTCTACTGAATCCCAAATACCAGAAGAAGGGTACTACATTAAATCAGTCATGACTCTAAAACACTACGAAATGAATCAGAGACACACTTTACATGCGTGATTTAAGAGCAGGTATTCCACTTCCTAGCCCTGACACTGTGTAGGGAGGGCAAGACAAGCAGGACAGCCCTGCGGTGTCAGGCACAGCTGCAGACACACAGAGCCCCAAAAGAAAGCAAAACAACGAGCTTCACTTCTGTGTACTTTGCCTCTACAGGCCACAGCCCTTGCTCTGCTGCATCACAAAAACCTTCTGTTGACTTTTACAAAATTAAATCTCAAAAAACAAAAATTAAGTTTAAATTAATTTAAATAAATTAAAATTAAGTTAAAAATTAAATCTCAAAAAATGGCTTCTTTTTTCTAATGCAGGTCAAGGAAGAGAAATATTCAAGAAAACCGTTCACTAAAATGCACTTAAAAAAACCCTACATGATACACAGTGTATAAAACCCCTTGATATATAGCTCTTTTTTCCTCTCTCAATCACTGTTTAAAAAATCCTTTTATTCCTTTAATTGACTCCAAGGTAATTTAAACATGAGAAGATGTATTTCAGGCTATGCACAGTAATGATAAAATATGGATACTTTGTAGAAATCCACCTGGTTTCCCACCAAGCGCATGGAGCAGACACTCTTTGGATAAATGGATACTTTAAATTAGCTAATGAAAAGAGGTACAGTGTCCATTTATTTTCCTAAATAAGCTGCATGTAGGTCTCTGTGAGATTCTAAAATCAATTATGGGAACTCTGGTTTTAACTTTCTTGACACGAATAATGGGAGTCCCTTACTTTTCCCACCACACCCAATCGTCCTATTCACCCCTTTTCAAGCATTTCTTTTTAACGTGACTTCAGATCTTTTCAACGCTTTTTTTATTGACTATTATGGCACTGAACTTTTTTTGAAAAATAAGCCTCTCAGCTATTTTTCTAGCCATCTCAACCCTAAAAGGTACCTTCTGATGTTAGACAGCTTTAACGAAAGGATGAGAGGTGTACTGGTCTGGCTCAGGAATGATTAGTCATAGGAATTTCTTTTCCTAGTAAGGAACTGTGCCGGGTTCATGACCTGAAAGAGACTTTGGAATTCAAATTCAAAGGGCGTTTAGTTTCTGCATGTTCATATATGTTTAACATACATGATTACAGTAGCAAGTACTTTGAAATGAAATAAACATTTGGAAACTTGTAGGCCTACAAAGTGTGAATCAAAATAAAATCTTAACATATGTCAAACAAGAAGAGGGAGATGTTTAAAAAATTAAGTTGTTGGAAATGAATATGGGAAAGCCAGAACCTTGTTCATCAGTTAAGCACAATAGATTCTGAGAAATAACCTCTCTGGCACATATGTGGAGGTAATAAACACGTTAGAATAGTAGTTCAATCTATCAATGAAAAAATGCTAAAAAGTCATAGATTTCTTTACCCAATAATTTGGTGTCATACAAAAATGTCTTTAATCTCATGTAATAAAATGAAGGCTAATACTACAAAGGTAGACTGGTAAGTATTCCAAAAAGTCAATGGATAATTGCCGTGAGAATAATTCCTCTATAACATTGCTGAAAAGCTGTGCTCTGCTAGCAGTGGGACTTTTATTCCACTTGAAAGTAAGGAAAGCCTTTCCACCTACTACTGATGGGAGTGTAAATTGCTGCAACCTTTTTACAAGATAAAAGCCTTAAAATGCAATAACGTCTTATCTCAGCAAGACTTTTAGACATTTATCCTTAGGAAATGATCATAGATGACCAGAGATTAAACAGATAGGCTATTATTCACAGAATTTTTTCAAACTACTAAAAAAATGGAAAAATTCCAAATTTTCAACAGTAAGATATTACTCTCACACATAGAATTCTGAAAGGGCACTAGAATGATGATACAGAACAATAATTACATGAGAAGATACTAATTATATATTTTGGATAAAAATTACTTTAAAATATTACACACACCATATGAATTCAGTACATGCAAGTGAATATCTACACAAATATAAATGTAGAAAAAAGATACACAAAATGTAATAACAGTCATCTGTAGGTGATGGTGCCTTATTAAATTTTCGTTTATTCTTTTACTTCCTAAATTTGCTACAATGAAGGCAAGTCTATTGTCTTCCTACTAAAAATGAAAATACCTTAAAATATTAAAAGTTTAAAAAATTAAACACTTCAAAGAAAAGTTGGAAATTGCATTATTTCTAAAATAAATATTATAAGATGAACAATGCTTTATCTCACCTGTCTCTGGGATATAAACATTTTTATACTTTCCTGAACTCCGCTAGATGAGAATTAAAAATACACAGCTCTCCTAGTATGGAATACATCATGTTCCAAAACCAGAAATCAAACTTAAGAGTATTTGATTACTCATAGCAAGTACTTCCTTCATGAACTCAAACAACTTGAGCCTTTAAATAAAGTGAAGGATAATGTCAAAGAAATTATAATTCACACTTATTTCAAGTGTTAAGGCTTTTGAAGGTATTACATAGAAAATACAACTTAAAAATAACTGTAGCAAATTTTCACAGTACTTATAGGGACTCCATTCCCCTAATTTAATGTATACTTACACTTACCAATGAAATAGACCTGCGCTACTTAGGACTTTCAGTGCATGGCCTATTATTAAGTTGGTTATTTCTCAAGGGAATCATATTTCATTCTGAAATTTTCTAGTTATTCTCCAGAACAAACTTAGCATTGCTCTAGATATTCTTTGTGGGTCATCCTGTGAAAATCATTTTACAAAAGATAGAAAGCAAAATCTATGTTATATTAAATGTCTCAACCTCATATCTTATTTCTGATGACACATTCTAACTGAACCATAGCATCACTAGCCTAGCATCCTGAAGATCCTTCAGATTTTTCTGAAATGATGCTGCTGAGAAGAAACAAATGGTATGTTCCTTAAAATAAGGGAATCCAAATTCTTCACTAGCCATGTATCTTGACTGACAAGGTATATGTGAGTATCTCACTATACATAATTCAGGGAGGTTTTGCTGGGTGGGAATTCAGGCCCAGTTTTTATAGTCCCTGACCAATGTTCTTAAAGGACAGCTAGTTCAGAAGCAGCAAAGTAGCTCTGTACCCACTTCTTCCCCCTGGTTTCTGTCTCAGTGAAGCCAACCACTGGCCTAGAAACTCTGTTTTGTTTTGTTTTTTTCCAGCTATGTTTGGTTGCTTTGCTTAAGACCTGCCAACCTGTGCCCCAAAGTATGCACTTATTACTATTTCAAATATTCTAGATTTTTCCACCCACAAGTGACAATTGTAAGTTTCATTTTACTTTATAATACTGCAAGCAAATGGCATCTCTATTGTAAAAAAAAATTTGTGCCAGGTATGACCGTGATGACAACAGTTGCCGAAAGACCTTGGTTTTAGGAATTTTGAGGCTGTGGGCCTGGTGCAAATGGAGGCCAAGGTCAATCAACAGTGCATGCCCAAACTCCTCCTTGTCCCATGGCAAGCTACACAGTCTCTGCTTCTGCACCGGAATTTAATATAATTTGAAAGGAACTTCTAAATTCAATTGTTTTGTAATTTCTCTCTGATTGATGTTTTAGTGGTCTAACATTCCTTCCTAGTCTCTAATTCAAACATATGTAGGCTATTTTATGGATTAAAAATAGGAAATCTAACCACCATTTATATTATTTCTGTGGTAAAATGTATGTGATTTTCCAAGTAACTGACTTTTACAAACGAATTATTGGAAAGTAATCCACTCATGAAGAGGCCTGCACCCGCACATTTTGTAACCAGCCACAGCTCTAGGTGTATATTAACTACCCAATTACCCTTGTTGGGTGACATTGAATTACATAGAACACAGATGCTGCTATAAGGTAAGGTAACATCTCTGTAATGCTAGAGGAATTTCTCTTTCCACTTTGTCATTCTAGTTTCCAAGCAGTCTTAGGTCAAATCCTGACTCAGTTTTTATTCTGCTTTAGAAGATCAAAAAATAAGAAAATAGACCAGAAGTTAACATGATATCTATGGAAAAAGGTAAGCACATTGAAAGGATAAGTCTGTCAGGGGAAGGTGGGCATTAATTGTTATCAGTGGACACCAGGACTGGTTAGAGACGATGGGGGTGGGGGAGGAGGG
>NW_004955425.1:6483933-6496915 GCF_000276665.1 Chinchilla lanigera | reverse complement strand
GCTTGGTCAGGAAGAGGACTGCTTTTCCCTTTTTTTGCTCCATTGTTGTCACTCAATTTCCTCCTCTATTCCTTTCTCCTAATCCCTGCTCACCTGTTTTCTCTTGCTTGTTTTCAGTTTCATCTCTCATTTTCTCTTTTCTCTTTCATCTTTCCTTCCTCCCCTTTGGTCTCTTTCCTCTCACCCATCATTTGTTCTATGGCTTGTCTTTCAAATGTCCTGCCCCCATCCAGGAAGACCTTTCATTCCGGTCTTGTGTCCAATCTGAAATATGTTTAAAGTGCATTAAACACTGTCAGTTGGGATAAAGATTAGCAAAGCAGAACATTACCAGCTGATGTGAAACACCCCACCGAATAACCTGCACAGTTGAAAGACCAAAGCGATCAAAATGAAAAAAAAAAAACCGTACCCAGACTACCAATTCTGTATCTTTGCTATGATGTCTGTCCTCCTGTCTGTCTCCCCCGCCTCCTACCTCTCTCTCCTTAGTACTGAGGATTGAACTAAAGGCCTTCACATTGAGCTATATCTCTAGCCCATTTTATTTTTTTTATTTGAGACGGTCTCACTAAGATGCTCAGGCAAGTCTTGTATTTAGCCTCCGAGAGTGGCAGGATTATAGGAATGCATCACCATATTGGGCTCAGATTTTAACTTTGACCACAATTTTGCATGTATATGTCCTTTTACTCCCTTCCTTGTTTTTCTCAAAAACGCTCTGTTCTTTGCATACTTTTAAACTTCCTCCTAGCCCTAGCCTCACAACCATTCTGAAGTCCTGTTCTAATCTACTCACTTTGTTTTCCAGTTAGTGGCGTACCCCTCATCCACTTCCAGAAAAGGGTTCTGAACCAAAAAATGATTTTTCAGGTTATACTTACAATAACAACGTTTAGACTCATAGCCACCTAGAGGCTCTGGAGCCTGTGTGTGAAACGCTTTAATTTTTAACCTGAAAATTGTGTAATGACTGTCTTTTGGTAAGAAATTTTCAAAATCATAATGGATAAGATTGCTATATCTATCACTATGATTTAGTTATAGCTTAGATACCCAAAAGTGGAAAAATTTTAATGGCCACAATGCTTTAGAATATTCTAAAAAAGAATTCTTGCTTCACTTCAGTTTTTTAGTAGTGACCTTTTTCTTATTATGAATTGAATTTTGCCCAGTGACATTTGTTTGATAGTAGACTTGGTTGGATTTTGTGTGGTACATACTAGTAGAAGTTTAATACTTTATAAGGATTCAAACAGTATACGAATAAAGCCAAATTTTTGTAATGAGAGATAGATGATATATATTGTCTTAGATGATGGGAATACTAACCTTATGATCTACATTTATATATTTCCCCTACCAAGACAATTACTACTGTAGAAATAAGAGAAAGTTCACTGATTACTGTTAGTTGACAGTGCTACCCATTTTTATTTTTGGACTATTCTTAAGATAAAGTAGGAATAGTTCAAAAAGTACTTTAGCTTTTGTGTATTGGACAGTTTTGCATGCTTCATGTGCTCCTACAGCCAGCAAAGGCTTTGCAAAGCTGTCTAATCCAATGCTACTCAAAGTGAGCTTCATGGCTATCAACATTAACATCAACTAGGAACATATTAGAAGCATAGCCCTGACTTTCTGAAACAGAAACATCGGAATTGGGAACAGGGAATATATATATTAAATATGTTACTACTTTAGAGGCTATGAAGCTTGAGGACCACTGCTTTAGTAGTAGTCCATGACTTTGCCTCCTACCCTTGTTAAGAAATTTCTCATTAATTCCATATAATCTTCCTCATAACCAATTTAAATTTTTAATCTCGTATCAGTGCAGTCCTTTCATAACTACAGAGATCATGGGGATCATTCACCATTCTGCAATGTTTCTGATATATATTAAAAGAGGATTGTTAAAGATTTATTCATTTAACTTCTATTAATAGCATCAGAACTTATTCAATGATTTTTTTAAAGTTAAAAATAACTTCCCAGGGGCTGGGGATTTAGCTCAGCGGCACAGCGCCTGCCTGGCAAGCGTGAGGTCGTGAGTTCGATTCCTGGTACCAGAAAAAAAACAAAAACAAAAACAAAACAAAACAAAACTTCCTGATAAAGAGTACTATTTAAAATTTAGTCAGGAATTCAGGTTAAAGATACTGAAGGAAGTATTTCAGCATAGACATCTAGAAATCACATGAAATTTTAACAGCCTAAATAAATATTTGGTAATATTTTAGAAGCATTTTAAAATTCAGTCTGCTTCAGATTCTTACACTTACTTTCATATAAGTGGCAAAAACTAAAGATGGCAAACACAATAAACAGTTGCCTGAGTACCAGACAACGATGGACTAAAATATTACAGAGAGCAGATTAAGAAACTGTCAGGAAATAATTCTCTTCCTATCTCCAAGCACTCATAGTTTGTTTCAAAAATGCATCGTCTCGTTCTTCCTTCCACAGGAAGAAAACGCTCAGCCCACATGGATGTGTGAAGGTCTTCTCTATCCTCTTGGGGACCCAATTTCCTCCACCTCTACTCTCCACCTGTTAGCGCTCTGTTAGTCTCTAATTAGGTTCCCATCTGGGCTGCTTAATCCCTGTATTGTTTCTTCTTCTTTTTTTTTTTTTTTTTTTTGTTTTTCTCCAGTACCGGGAACCGAACTCACAACCTTGCACTTGCCAGGCAAGCGCTTTTGCTGCTGAGCTAAATCCCCAGCCCCTATTCCCTGTATTGTTTCTATGAAAGCACAGACTGTTTCTAGTTACATTCCTTACCCTCTCTAACACAGCAAATTTCAGAGATCGGTGGGAGTTCACAGCAGACTCAGCCAGATAAAAGTTGGCCCTGGGAAACTGGTGACTGAAGCTGGTTAGGGGAAGCTCAAGTAGGACCTAGCTGAAGAGAGAGATGGGTGTGGAAGAGGAGCCGGAGGCTGCTAGACACACACTAGCACGAGCGATGTTCTGAAAGAAGGCGTTTCTGGAACAGATGTCATAAATTACTAATCACTGTTTCATTCTTCACAGCAAATGTTTATTGACTGTCTGCCCTATGCCAGGTGTATGACTCTTTTAAATGATCTACATTCTTGATGGGGGAGAAAATTAACTTCCACATACAGGGAGCACACATTTTTTTTTCTTTTTGAGACAGGGTTTCGATATAGAGATCAGGCTGGCTTTGAGCTCACTTTGTAGCCCGGGGTATCTCGAACTCATAACAATCCTCCTGCCTCAGCCTCCCGAGTGCTGGGATTACAGGAGTATCCACCATGCCAGGCGAGAGCATGCAATTTAGAGAGGCATCTGATTTGGATTTGGTGAAGAACACAGATGTCTTCCCAGGGAACATGAAACTTCAGTTAAAATCTGAATGGTAATGAGAGAGACCACCTAAGCTAAAAGTTTGTGTGTGTGCGTGTGCATGCGTATGAATGTGTGTGGGATGTCCTTTTTCAAGCCTAAAGCCAGCATGGGAAGAGGATGGTGGTTAGAGAAAAGAGCTCAGGTTCCATCATAAGGAAAACCTGAAGCAGTGATGACCTCTGCAGCTGGTAGTCGGGGAAGGAAGGGTGACACATTTCGTTGTTTTGTCTGAAAAATAACCCTGTGTGCAATCTGTAGCCTTGATAGGGGCAGGAGTGAAACTCAGAGAGTAGTTAGTGCACTGATGTTAAGGAGCAGGGACCACGTGTTGAGAGCAAGGGGAACGAGGCAAACCAAAGGGTGTGTAGGGAAGGGCTTGCTGAAGGAGCACCTTGCAGAGCAGGCTGCAATCCTTGTTCCAGCTGCAGCATCCCAAACACCGGTTATTGAAAGTACGTTCTGCAACGTGCTTGAGGAGCGTGGACACTGCTTCTGTCTCAGCACTATTTTGAGCTCAGGAACCTAAAGAGAAGACCTGAAATATTTTATACTAATTTTTTGCAAGTGCTGGGATAAACCCAGCACACTCTTTCACTGAGCTACATCCCAGTGAGAAGTATCTTCCTATGTTCCAGATAGTCAACATGCACTAGGTTGTTTACCCTGTAGAGGAAAAACACAGTAACAGTTCAAAAATCACACAAGTTTGAATTTCATGTCCATCATTTCCATTTCAAGTTCTATAATTTTCTCAGCTCCCTCCCTTAACTCCTCTGGACTTTTGTTTCTTCATGTAAAACAGAGGATGGTAATAACAAACTACCAAGCTAACTCATAAAGTGCTTGGAAAAGTGTCTGGCACATAGTAAGCACCAAATGTGAGTTATTTCTATCACCCTCGTAGATTAGGAAAGCCAGTGCTTGGAGGTTGAGATGGAGATTCTAAATCACAGTGAGTAGCTAATCAGGGTGAGATTGAAGTCTAAATTATCACAAAATCCCAGTGTATTGATTTACTGATAGAAATACTAGGACAACTATAGCTAAAAATTCTCTCCCTCTACATAAACAGTTTTTCAAAAGTCACCTGCCTAACTGCATTTTTATAAATAGCAACTAAATTTGTGATTTTTAAAATCCTTATATAAATAGATGTTCCCCCTACTCAAAACTACTCATTCACAGATCTTCATTTGAATCTAAATTTTGTCTTTTGAATTCTGTTCTTCGTATCCAAAGTAAATTTTACTACAATTCTGATTTCTTAAACCCTCCTCAGTGTGACATGCATTTTTTGGTAGAAAATTTAAATAGGTTACTATCAAGGTCTTGCACCAAATTCTGGAAGGAATACCTCAGCCCCCTTTCCTCCTTGAAGTTGGGAACATTACACTTGCTTTCACAGGCTCCTGGGAATTTAGCATCTCACTCCACTTACAATTAATGTTTCTGGAATCCACCCCCCAAAAAACACCCCCCAAAATTTCAAAATATTTTAACATTGAATTGGAAAATAGAAACTGTGTCAAGAATCTTCAAAAATATACCAGATATGTCTCCACACTTGCTGTTTGTTAATTCTATTTAATGGGCTTAAAGGATATCCATCATTGAGGAGGTAAGTTTTCTTTCATTAATATTTCATGCACAAAATGTTTACCACAGGAATATTTATTTCTGGGCATGATTGCATTTATTAGAACATGTTGATCAGAATGGGTGTTCAGTAAATATTTGTTGGTGATTATAATTACAATCCATGACAACTGTGACCTTTTTGTAGTTCCTGTTTAGGACTGTATTTTGAAAGCATCCACTAAGTCACACTGACAACTTAAAGGCATGCTGAAACCATCTAGTTTAAGAGATAGTTTTTGATTATTTGTTTAAACATTTTGTCCTCTTATTTTACTTTTCTTAAAACTAACAATTTGATCATTGATGGTACTTTTCAGAATGCAAGTTATGTTCCTTTAGGTTCTCTATTCAGATAGAAAATTATCTTCTAAAATCATGTATATTATTCATTCTGATCTTACTAATATTCTTATAATGTTTCAGAGTACAGATACTATTTTTATAAGCAACACAACAAATGAAAGATGAACACACTGATTTATAAGAAAGTAGGAAAGCTCACCAAGTATAATATGATTCAAAATATTTACTATTTCTTAACCTCCATGCACTAATTCCAACTAGTGAAAAAAGGCAAGTTTTGAATTTGTAGAGAAGATGTCAGATATTTAAATTGTTAGGGTGAGTAACTTAATCTATGCTCCAAAGACAAAACACTGTGAAATATATTCTTCTAATTCACCTAAGTCATTGAAGGGAATCTTGCGTTTATGATTCAAAAATCCTTATTTTTGTATTTATTCTAGCCAATCTCTTCTTGCCTATATATCAGGAAAATAACAATTACTATTTTGTTAAAGGCAAAGCTTGCAAACTTAAAATGCATCTTTCATATTCTCTGAAGAAATTACTTGGATATTTCTTTTCTATTAATTTGATAATTTGCAGGATACCAATAAAGAAAAATTACTTCATAACTGACATAGTCATGTCTCTGAAATCTATTTACTCTCATTTTTCAGAATCTTCTGAAGTATCTGTCTGGAAAAATTTAAGAAGTCGAGCAATGCCAGACCTCTTATCCAGGCCCGTGTTGATAAACCAGTAACTCCATTATCTATTAAGGGCTGTCACTTCAAAAATATTTGAGTTGACTTGAAAATTGAAATGAGGTCAGTAGCTGCATTTAAACTTTTACCATTTTGCTCAAATAATTTAAAGTATGAATAGTAAAATAAATTGAAAATTTACAGACTATTACATTTCAAATAAAGATCTGAGTACTTTATTAGAAATACATCATCATGAATCCATTCATCTGCTCTGGGTCTTCTGTTACTAGGCAGTCCCAGGGCTAGGGGTGCATGCTGGAAGTACCTCCTGCAAAGGTGGGCAACTCTGACACAGGCAACAGGTTGGGAACAAGCAGCCTTCAGAGGTTACTGGGCACCTCCTTACTATTTGTCAAATTGTATCCCTTCTCTTTCTTCTTTGAGATTGAAAAAACTGTATTTTTCCCAGCATTATAGACCTGTCATAGAGTGAAGATATATGATTTTAATAGTAATTACTGGTCTGTGAGTGTTTTTCAATGGTAGCACATGTGGCATTCATGAAGCCCTAAGTTTGAGCCTCAGTACAGCAAACTTAATTAATCAATTAATTAATGCAACAAGAAATGTCATATTCACAGAGGGCAGATTATATACCTGGCATTATCCTAAGAGCTTTGGATACAGAAACTCTTTTAATGCTCACTTTCATCTCTTGCAGTTATAATTCCCATTTTACAGATAAAAAATTGGGGTTAGGGCAATTAAGGGACTTACTATAAATTCCTAGCAGGCAGTTACTAGGGATAGAATTTGAACCTAGTTCATCTAATTCTAGATTATTGGTAACAGTATTCTCACAAAATACTTTGAAGGTTTTTGAAGATTAAATTTCACTCCACCAATTAGAATCTTGATGAAAATGAAATAAGATGTTCTTGGGAATAGTGATATCACCTATTTTCCCTTATGTTAGTGAACATAACAATAGTATCTATCATTTAGTTTTTATACAAATTACAGTAGATAAGGTATGTCAATGCTTAACACTTATTATTTGTTCAGTGAGTGCTTATAAATAATAAAATGCCAATAATAATATCCAGTTATTAAGAACAATGTAAGGAAAACAGAACTTCTATGAAAATGAGTTTCAAGAAATAAAAAGGAAAATATGTTTTAAGAAAATTCTATCTTATGTGGTTGAGGATTCAAGGTAATATCACTGTATATAAGGTAATTTTGGGAAGTCAAATAATATTTAACATTGGTTTTTAATTCTTCTGGGAAAATAACCTCTAATCTTAGTTTTTTGAGGAATCTCCACACTGATTTTCACAGTGGTTTCACCTGTCTACACCCCCACCAATTGTGAAGAAGAGTTCCTTGTTCTCAACAGCCCTGTCAACATTTGTTATTGGCTGATTTCTTGATGATAGCCATTCTTTCTGGGATAAGATGCAATATCAGTGTTGTTTTAATTTGCATTTCTTGAATGACCAATGTTGTTCAACATTTTTTTGTATACTTATCTGCCACTTGTATTTCTTCATCTGAGAAGTTTCTATTCATCTCAGATGCTCATGTTTGGATTGGGTCTTTGGATTGGGGGAAGTCTAATTTTATTCAATTATTTATATGTGTTAAATAGAAATCTTTGGTCTGAGGGACAGTTGGCTAAAATTTTTTGTCACTCTGTGGGTTTTCTTTTCATTCTGTTGCTAACTTCTTCAGATGTGCAAAACCTTAAGATGAGATCCCAGTTGTTGATTCTTTGAGGTATTTCCTGTGCAGTTTGTTTATGTTCATGAATTCTCTGCCTACCCTTATGTTTTCAAGATTTCAACCTACTTCTCTTCCAGTAGATTTAGTGTTTCAGTTTTAATATTTAGATCTTTGATCCATTTTGACTTCAGTTTACTGCATGGTGATAGACACGGGTCTAGTTTTAGTCTTAAGTATATGGAAAGCCAGTTTTTCCAGCACCATTTTTAAAGAGGCTTTCTTCCAGTGAACATGTTTGGCCCCTTTATTAAAGGTGGCTGAGTGTGTTTGTAGTTGTGTCTGCATCATCTATTCTGTTCCCCAGGATTGCCTTTGCTATTCTAGGTCTCTTCTGTTTCCAAATGGATTTTAGGAAAGTTTTCTCTAGATCTGTGAGGTATGCTAATGGTATTTTGATTGGGATTGCATTAAATCTGTGTAACAGTTGTGGGAGTATGGCCATTTTCACTATGTTGAGTCTTCTATCCGTGAGCAAGGGCTATCTTTCCATTTTCTGATATCTTCTTCAATTTCCTTTTAACATTAATTTTTTTTTTTTTTTTTTTTTTTTTTTTTGGTTTTTCTCCAGTACCAGGAATCAAACTCATGACCTTGCGCTTGCCAGGCAGGCGCTGTGCTGCTGAGCTAAATCCCCAGCTCCACATTAATTTTTAAGTAGTCATCCACATGGTTTTTTTCTGTAAACCCTTGAAAGATCTAATTTCCAAAATACTATAGTCTACTGATTCGAATTACATATATGTATGCTTTAACACACTTCTGGGTATGTAGCCCTCAGAAAATGGTAGAAAGTGTGTTATTGATAATATGGGTGTTGATTCCATTACTGTTTTTTCTCCTTGGAAGCACTACAATGAGAGCCATATAACTGCCTGGAAAAGTAAGTTCTTTTACCTGGGGAAGCTGTAGCAGCAATGTCAGGGACAGACAGTTTTGTTTGATTTTTTACAATCTGGAGAACAAACTCATGTCAAACTGCAGAAAGAAGTCCTTTCCAGATTTATACAAAGGTGAAAGAGTGACTACTTGTCCAAGTTGGCTCTCTCAGGACAAGAGATGTGGGATTTTCTTTCTCCCCCTTTTACCTCTTGCAGTTTATTTGGGTTTTGTTTTGTTTTTTCATTGACTCTGTAGATTCTTTCAGTAACAGAAAGGCGCAGCAGCTGTCATGGTCTCAGGACTGAGGAGCAAGGCCCCGAGGGTCTGTTTTCCAGCTGAGTTCATCTCCAGAAAAAGGATTACTCAACTGAGAGCAGGAAAGTGGCACTTGGACAGCCTTGGACAGTTCCACAGCAAGGCTTCTAGGTGTTTCAGCACTTAAAATGAGGCTAATCTGACTGAGGTGCTATATGTGGAAGTTACAGAGTACAAGGAATGTATAAGAAAAAACAGAATTTAACGTAATGCAAGATTTTCTATATGACTTACCATCTGTGGTTTACTAGCATTTATACTGCATAACTGTGATATGATTAGTTTCCCTCGGGTCTAAAAAGGAAATTCATTTCACTAACTTTAAGGATAATGATAAGGATGGATAATAGGGCAGGCTTCCATGTGCCAGCCACTGCACAAAGCATGTTTCATTCATTATCTTATTTAACTTGCTCTATAAAAAGTTACACTATTAACTCCTTTTATAGATGAGCTGGCTGAGCCACGGAGGATTTAAGTAACTTGTTTTAAGATTTCACAGCTGAAGCCTACGTTATATAAAGGGGTCTGTCTGATTTCAAAGGCAAAGCTGATACTAACTTCTTTCTAAGGCTTCCTAATGAATCATTTGAGGATAAGTAGTGAATTGCATCATATATAGAAAGATAAACAAAATACATTTAAAAATTCCTCTAAATCTCTGTGGGGTAAAAGCATATCATCTTCCAGATGAAAAGTTCTTCTAAAGCATTTGACCTCATCTTTTTCCCAGAAAATGCAGTCAAGTTGTGAACAAGATGAAATGTTTTCTTCTGTTATTGAATGCAACAACTTGGGTCAAATTGTCCCTGCAGGTATGTAGAATCCAATTACATTTGATTTATTGTTAAATCACTTATGTCCTTAACTGAACCTATTAGAAAAAAGATTAATTCTGAAGTATTTAAGGATACAATGTTGAGTTATAAAATACATCTTCCTTTTGATTTATTTCTGAAGCTATTTACGTGCTTGCCAAGGGAGCAAAGGTCTTAGCCGTGGTTGTTTGGATCCTTATTTTACTCTAGGAGAGGGCAGTGATTAGGAAGATAGGCAACAAAGTTTGGTAGACAAGTGTCTGGGAGATAAATTCTAAAGTGATACTTGAATTCTATCCTTGGCAATAAGCTTCTTCTAAAAGACGGATATTGTTTGAGAACTGAAAGTAAAGCATCCCTTTTCTGTTTGTCAATTTAAGGTGTCTAAAATAGTGGCATGAAATTGACAGTGGTTCATAAAGCACAAAAGAAGGAAAAAAACATGCAAAAATACAAATGAAATACAATATAAACCTAACCATAGCACAAAGCAGGCCGGAAACTGTTAACTAGGTCAAAGAATTATGTTCTCTGTTTCTTTCTTCTGGGGATACATAAAATAGCTCAACGATGTTGTTTCATTTTTCTGAACATTTGTTCCCTGGAGTGGCTGGAGAGTGGTAGTGATTCTCACTCAACAAGAGGTAAAACCAAAGCAGGAACGAAGGAGCTGCCTTGGTCCAACTCCATTAGCTGGTTTGTAGTCACCAGTCTTAGCACTCCAAAGCTCATCTGAGGGGGAGCAAGTCGAAGGCTGGGAGGACATCTAACACTCGGCTAGGATGTTTCAAAGAAGATAATTCAAAATCCACAGAAATTTAGTGGAAAACAATTTTGAGACATCTATTTGTAACAAAAATTGTCACAAATTTCCATGGTGCGTGATTACCAAAAGAAATTGCAACGATCATACTCTAGTTAACCAGTTTTTCTGCATCACATACTATTACAGAAATTAACTGTTGTGGGAAATGTTCTGACTTCACCAACATTAAAGCAAATCTATAACGTGAGACTTCTGTCAGTAAAGGAGCCAGAAGAAATTTAAGATCAGATTCTAAGCAATTTTTCCAGGATGACCCCTAATTTAAAATATGTCAAACTAAGCAGAGAGGAAAAAAATTAACAAAATATTTTAAAAATTCAGCTTATTTTAAGCATAATATACTCAGGCTTTCCTCTCAGCTGAAATTTTTTATAAAAGGAAATATTAATAAAGGAATCATTATGTCCTCTCAGCTGGTGCAATTATTCCCCATCACTAGAACTGTCCTCTGGTTTCTGTACCCTACATTCGGACGCCCGACTTTGATAACCCCTCACAGGAATCCTGCCCATCTTTACTTACTCTCCTGAAGTATTTCTATAGCATTGATTGTCTTCATCATACACTAATTTTTATTCTTATGTAATCTGCAAAAGCCATCTATACTGAAGAACGTGTGATACAATGTATGGTGAAATATCCACTGGCTCCTTACCAATGGGTTGACACTATGTTAAAGATTTGACATGTACATCTCATTTAATCTTCACAATAACCTTTTAAAGTAGGCTTATTTAAGACAAAGGAAGGGTAGTTACAAAATCCATTACAGGAGAGGGTCTGGGTCATTAGAGAGGCCAGGTCAGGCACGCTGGACAGAAAGGGGTCAAATCATGGAGACTCTGGCATAAGTGGCCTGATGAATCAGGACTTCATTCTGAAACGGATAGGAAGATATTCATGGACTGTGAAGTAACAGGGAACTGCAAAAAAGGAGCACCTTGACAGGAATGGTAATGTCCAGAGTGGATGTCAGGGTGTCCTGGACTTTTTTCTCTATGATTTCCTATCATTTGTCATCCTATCCTTCAAGTCTGCCCTGCCTTGACTCCCATATTACCATTGTTTCTTCATGCTCTTACTTCTTACGTTAGTTGCTACTTTCTCTCTGTACCACTTCAACATAGCTCTAGTTTACTCTGCTTAGGACATTATGCCTTTATAAGTCACATACACTGAAGGTTATGCTTCTCTGAATGTAGTTAGAGGAGTGAAATGAACAGCGATGAATACAACATAACTCCTGGCATTCCAATAAAAATGAGAGTTATTAAATTTTTATCTTAAAAGCACATATTTCCAAATCTTTTATATTTTTTTCCCTTGGGTAATAAATTATTTTTAACCAGATGTAATTCTCAAATGACTGTAAAAACATCTGTGGTATGTAGATCATAACAACAGAAATAGCTCTTACAAAAATTAAATACCCTTACACATAGACCTCCTATATGTAAAAAGTAGAGCACTTTTTGGGTGTACAATTGGATGTGAGTAAGGCATCAATCCCTGTAATACCTGCTGGGCAGAAACGGGGGAGAAGAAATTATGCCCTTGAAGCAAGAGGGGCTTTCCACACCCATTAAATTACACCCCACAGGCAGACACCTACCAACTGACCCTGATCATGAGAGCACCAGCTTTTTTCACCCAGGGCTGTAGAATGTGTGTGGGAAGATCCCTTGGTTAGCAGATAAACCCGGAAGTTCATTTTATGTACCCAGCTCAAAAGATGCTTACCTACCCACTCATTTTTGTACAATGACCCAAGTCTTATCCAGAATAAAAAAGCCTATGTACGAGTTGGCAACTGCTGCTTAAAGTTTTCTATATGAGGCCTGAGAAGAGAATTGTGAAATGTATTAATATTGGAACCTAAACGTCTTGAATTCCAGGGCACTAGAAACAATATCATTATTACAATTTTCCTTATCCAAATTTGTTTTTAGAGAAAACAATACATTCCCTATATGATCTAACAACCTATAGCTCTATGAAGTAACAAAATCACAGATTTGTCAGCTTTAAGAATATAAACATAATTTTCATTTGATTCATCATAATTACATCTTTTGGGTTAAGCACTAGAGTAACACCTCATATAATACCTGTCAGACTTCCCATCTCCAAGGGGGGCTTTTGAATAAACTTCCTGAAGTTAATCTGTTTTAAATTTTCTTGTGTTCATTTAAAATGAGATAAACTCAAAAGGTTATTGAAAACAGAGAAGCTATTTGTATTCTATCCCTTTGCTAGGCCAATTGTAAGGATTCTGTAAATGTTACTGGTTAGTATTTTCATTGCTTCTGTTGCAATTGATCTCATCTATCCCTGACATGGAGGGAAACCCCAAT
>NW_004955425.1:6453405-6483833 GCF_000276665.1 Chinchilla lanigera | reverse complement strand
CTTGCCAGGCAGGCACTTTGCCACTGAGCTAAATCCCCAGCCCCCGGAAGCCCCAATTATAAAAGATTTGGAAAAAATCAAATTAAGTATGATATGAACAGGCCACAAATTGCTGAAGACAGAGATCAGATGAAAACAAATGAGTTATCTAAGCAGAACCTACTCATCTCTACTCAAAATTTTATCGCTGTTTCCTCTTGACTGAAATGTTCATCTTTATCTAATTGTGTAATTTCTCTCTCTGAGTAACTATTCTCGTACAGTATTTGATCCCTTTTAACATAACATATTAATGCAAAACTTCTAGGACTGTAGAAATAGCATTGAAATTGATCCACAACTGAATATTATTTTTACTATTTACAGGCAGTATAACCTCAGGGAAATTTATTTAACAATCTAAACTGTATTTTTTCACAGGATTTATGGAAGGAATGAATGAGGTGAACCTTCCCTAGGCTAAGTTCAACATGTAGTAAGAACTCAATAAATGACCCATCTTACTAATGGCTTCACATTAGTGATCAAGAAATTTCATCCTTCCATGAAGATTCTGTGAAAACAACTTTATTTTGTTATAACCTTTGAAATGAACTTGATCAAGCATAATATATTTTACTGGAACAAGTGGCACCCGTTACACTTGCTTATTTGCCCATACATCCAAAATACCCAACCACCTCTTGCTCAAGACATTATAATGCTCACGCATTTACATTTCTGAGGTCAAGGCCACTGTATTCTATGATACGCCATTGTGATTTGCAGACATATCAGTAAGAATTGTTTCCTCTTTTGTCTCTTGTTAAGAAAGCTAAGGAAATTAATCATTCATTTTCTTTGGTTTAAGAAAATTCTTTTATTTGGACATGATTTTGAAAGAAGATGTCAGAATATTTAAGGCTGAATACTCATTTCTTCTAATTGCTTTGAATAATAGTACAACTGACTCTTGCTGCAAACCTTGTCGAACACTGTAAAGTAGTTTGAAAACCACATTCCAGCTAAGCTAATATTTGCTTATTTGATTTTTCTAGTATTAAAGTTGTTTTAGAAAAATGGCATGAGTAGAAACAAAGACAAGGCCACAGATATGAAACCAATGGGGATATAAAGTCTGAATTGCAGAATTTGATGAGGGCCTGTGCATTGCTCACAGGTGAAAACTTAAATACACAAAGATACTGTCATTCATAAAAAAATCTGAAAATTCCACAAAGTCAGTGCCCACAAGGAAAGTCAATGGGCATCTTACCTTTTATTCCTATAACTTGTACTTTTGGAGGTAAGTGCTTATACCCTTTATGATAAATGTTGAAGACTTTTTTTTTCAGTCGTAAGTACATGAGCAATACTCATGATACATGAGCAGTACCTAAGCAATACTCTGAAGATGGAAACTAAGGGAAAAGAGTTTAGCATTGTAACTCAAACTTTACTACTGTAATTCAAGCTTTCAAAGAGGTGATTTGATGTATATTTCATCATCCACATAACTTATTGTACTTTCTAGTAATTAGGTGTGAATGATAAGAGATTCATGTAAATGAGCATACTGCAACTGTAACGAATATAAAAAATAAAAATTTTTGTAAGAGCTTACAATTTACAAACTATGTTCAAGTATATTATCCAATTTAATTAATTTTATCTTTTGCTTTTTTCTTAACAACTTCACTATTTCAAGGGTCAGCTGAAGGGAAGGCAAGAGAGTACTGTCAAATTGAAAAGGAACCCTGAAATTTTCAGTGTGCTTTAGGAAAGTATATGGTTTAAAAGTACTGAGAAATGTTTGAGAGTCCTACAACCTGAGTTAAAATCTTGCAGTACCTTGACTTTATTCTGTGGTCTTTCACAGTGTCCCAGCATTTTCTGAATCAGCATTGTTTCATCTGTAAAGGAGTGGCCAAACTGCCATGGATCAACAGAGACCAAATGATCCTGTTATATTTCCTGTTCGTGTCCCTTCTCAGTTGCAGCAAAGATTGGACATATTTTACAAGCCTATAAAACACCTAAGTCAGAATCAAAAACATGTTCTTTGACATTTCATCTCAATTTTTAACCCAGAGGAAAGAGAATGTTTCTATCTCACATCCAAAGGTTCTGAGCGTTCCTGTTACACGTGCTTTGGAAAGCAGGACATAAACAAAAAGCATAATGAGGTCTACTTTTTCTTGACCTAGGGAAAGCCGGCCTTTACCGTTTCTAGGGAGATTCATCCAGAAAAATAAACTGAAATAGGATGGAATAGACTGTGATAGGAAGAGGAAAGGGGGAAGAATGAAGAGAGCTGCATAAATTTTTACTGCTTCAGAAAGACACTAGATATATTGAAATTAGGATCCAGCAAGTTAATTTTCTTATACAGCCAACATGACAGAAGATTGGAAGTCTTCCTCCAAACATTACTTAGGTTTATACTTTGCCCAAGACTCCACAAGTTAGGATTTAATCTAGGTCATCAGTTATGAAGAAGAATTTTCTATACTTCTCAAGAACAATCCCACATCCACAAACCCCCACAATCAACACACATACACACACACACACCACAGCTTATTGAGAAATATATTTCACATACCCACACAGTCACCAAATACACACAGACACACACAGAGCTTATTGGAAAATATGCTTGCTTCTAAATATCTTTCATTATCAGTGTGGAATAATGATATCAGCTATGTCATAAGATTATGACAAAACTAAACTGAAATAATAAAACACTGAAATTACCAACTGCTAAAGGAATGGTGTTAGATAATATCACCCATAAATTATCTTCACCATATGGCCCTCAGATTAGCTGCATGCTGGAGTCCTTAGCAATATGTCCCATCAATGAGTTATGTTTTTACAGTTAGAACACAATTGTGCACTCCACTGTTTTGGAGCTGCAAATAGTCTATTGGTGAAGGTTAATTCACCAAATATGAGTCTATAAGCAAATGTAGGTTTATATTCAAACACATACACTAAAATCATTTAACCTTTGTCTATTTATGTTTGCATATCTCTCTACACAGTTAAAATTTTAATATGGTTTTTCAGTTCAGTTCAGAAACAGCTGTTTTGATTATCCTTTCTCATATAACCCCTGTCTCATGTGGCATACAATGTTATACTTCATCTCAGACTATACTCTTCTCAGATTGGTAATACCCATAAAACGATCCTTCCCTCCCACTGGAGCCTCTGGGTCAGCTTGGCAGTGAGTTGGCTCTCAGTTCCTGGGGCTGTTTTTCATAGCTCAGTTTTCCTTAGTAGACACAGTTTTACCACAAGTATTAAATCCAAAACTATTACAAAATAATTAATGAGAGTTATGTAACTTTCATTTCACAGCTATTTTCCACTCTATCATGGATGCCAATGAATGACCGTATTACAAGAAAGATAGGGGCTGGGGATTTAGCTCAGCGGCAAAAAGCGCCTGCCTGGCAAGCGCAAGGTCTTGAGTTCGATTCCCCGTACTGGAGAAAAACCAAAAAAAAAAAAAGAAAGATAAGCACACACATATAGCTAGGTCCTCAACACAGAATGGTGAGCTCACTCACAATGCCACAGAGACGGAGGGGAATACTGTATCAGGAAGAAGACCAAAAGCCATGGATTCCCACCCAGATCCTCCTCTCTCTAATGTGCTAAATTTTCAAGGGAACATCTATTTATAGTGTATTCTCAGGGCTTGTGCTGTGGGCAGATGCTCATCTTCTTGAATAATGAGATGGAGACAAAGAGCAGGGAACAACAGGAGGCAAAATAAAATGATAAAATAAAATTGGTTAGTTGAACATAAATTTTGCAATGTTACAGATTTCCGAAAATTTTAGGGGGAGATAGCCATTTAGTATGATTCATGTAGATCTGAAGTACAGGTCTTCAAATCCCAAACTCCTGTACAGTAAGTCCCCGACTTAAGAACACTTGAGTTATGAACTTTCACAGACATCCCATCACCAACATTGGTAGATGTGAACAAATAGCGGAAGTGACGCACATGTCTGCTGGACACTGTCACGCCTGTGCTGCTGTGCACTCACTGTGCAGCGCGACAGTGAACAGCAGTACAGCGCTCAGTCAGAGCCCAGGATGTCTGCAAGCAGGAGGAAGAGCAGAGGTGATGTGGTGGGGACTGCTAGGAAGTGCAGAGCGTAACCATGGAACCAAAAGTGAAAATAATTGAGAGACTGCACCAACGCGAAAAGATGGGAGACGTCCCTCCCCCATCGCCCACCTATCCTCCCTCCTGCAGACAGTCACTCTCTTCTCCTCAGTTCACTCCACGCAATCTCCAGTATGCTGGCCATTGTACTGTGCGGTATCGCCATTTTACTGTAACTATAAAGTAAAAATAGTTGATGTACAGTATTTGTGTGTTTGCATTTGGCTTTGTCTTATGCTTTACATTGTATATTTGTGTCAAAGGTCTATAAGACTTACTTTGCCAGACTTACAAACGGATCCACCTTAGGAACATTCTCCAAGAATGGAACTCATTTGTAAGTTGGGGTCTTCTGGTATTTTTCCCAAAGTGGTCTGGGGCATCATTCCTTACCTGCTACATGTACTTGACAAGTGACCATCTATGTCCCCCAGAATAATTCAACATGTAGTGTGCAACATTGAATACAATAAAGGAATAGTTACATGACAGCAAAGGCTTCAGCATTAGCAGGCACAGGAACATGAGACCTATTCAGCAGAAAAAAAAGTTTTGAGAACACATTATACCAAGGGATATAAAGAGGGACAGGAGACACATCCTGATGTTTTGACACCTATAGTGAAGAATGGACAATCAGATTTGTACATACATGAAGAACAAAGCAGACATTTCAGTTGAAGTACTTCAGGCAGACTTCGTGGTCTGAGGGGATGCCACTTCCAAAGGTTCACATTGAAAATGGTGCAAATGCAGCTCCTATCCATTTCCTGCATGGATATTGACCTTATTTCAGATTTACACTCTGCTCATTCTGGCCTGAAGCTCTGCAAATGGCAGAAATAGGCTTTGTCTCTCTTCTCCTTTCACTCCTTTCTCCAGTTTAACCGCTATACATTATTCCTTGGGGAAGCTTTCTGTGACATCAAACTCAACTTGGTCCCCCTTCCATCCCAGCAAGTGTACCCGGCTCTCTCTTTAACCAAGGTTCCTAACTTTGGACTGACTTGCTGACATTTCAACTTAAGAATTTCCTCCTTTTCCGGACTTCCAGGTCCCTCAGGAGGGAACACTGCCTCATTTCGGCACTAGTTTAAGGCACTAAAGACTCTCATTCGAGACTTTCAAGTATGGTTGGCCTGGTATCTTAGTAATCAGGAAGAGAAAAGTATACAAGTAGAAACACTGAAGGTTGAGTAGGGGAAAGTTGCACTTTATAGTTAAAAATTAAAGACATGAAGAGAGTGATGAGTGATCAGTGGACCTCAAAGGGCCGCACTTTTGAATGAATCCATGAAATTCCATGAAATCCCTCTCAATCCTACCAGTCAGTATTTCTTCCATGTATTTTCTTCCTCTGTTGTGGAACAACTTGTGCCTCAATAAATTGTGTGAGGACAGATGAACTTCTGCTTCATGTTTACATCCTACACAGCCCAGAGCATAATGTTCAAAGTAGGTTTTATTCAAAAGGAAGCGAGGGAAGGAGGGAGACAGAGCGAGACAGACAAAGAGAAGAAAATGTGCAAATTAACTTAGTGCAGGAAGACAGGAAGATACTTGTGCAGGAGGAGCTGTGTTCCAGGTGGTACTGTGGAAAAATTACTCCAATAGGATTTTACCAAAGAGATTAGGATAGTGAAGACATTTGCATTGATTACTAAGCTACTGTCTCTCATATTTAAGCCCATCCTTCCATCTTGTTTTCTGATGCTGACCCTGTGGCTCACTCAGCAAACTACACTTCTCCTTTGCCACCTGCAAACTGTTCAGCTAGAGAGGGGCTGGGGAAGGTTAAGAGGCTGGAGAAGCAAAAGGGAAGTCACTCCTTCCTGCTTGGCAGTTCTTTCTGACTGCAGAGGTCAGCAACAGCACTTCTACTGGGGAAACCTTTCAAAGGTGTCCAGAACCAGCTTCATCATACTCCTAACACCATCAACAGCTAATGGCACCCTGCCTAAAAGGTCTCAGATACTCACAGAAATCAGTTGGTACCCTGTTATGGTCTGTGTCTGGATATCCCCCCAAGGCTTCATGCGTTCACAGGGAGTGGACTTTTCAGAGGCAGCTGAATCTAGAGTTTGTGATTGATTCACGGTCCAGTGCTGGTATTAAGGGTGTGATTGCTGCACCCACCCTAATGCAGTTAGTATGCACACAGTATGAGGGACAAAAAGAGGCTTGTTCCTGCTGTTTCTCGCGGTGCTTTTGGTATCTTCTACCTCCATAAAATGTTACTCCTCTTCCATGAGCCACCCTGCCTTGGAGCTAGCCAGTTATGGACTGAAACCTCTACAAACTATGAGCTAAATAAACCTTTCATCCTTTAATTTTGAGTGTTGACCTATTTTGTCTCAGCAACTAGAAAAGTAACCAAGACACATCTTCTCCTCTAGGCTAAATCCCAACCTCCTCTGGGCTTCTGGGCTCGAAAACCTACCTTTTCCCTTTAATTTGCCCACACTTGTGCAACTGCCTCTGGCAGTTATTAGTTCTGTAACAACAGGGTGCTTTTTACAGCACCCACTTCCAAATCTGTTTGAACAATTTCCCATATTAATTAATCTCTGTTAAAATAACTTGACTGATCTGGATTCTTGGCCACTGATATAGTGTGATAGTTAGAAGATGAGTTAGGTAGCTAATGCACCAGTTCAAGAAGTCCTGAATGCAGGAGAAGACAGTAATAATGAAAAGAAATTAAGAAGAACATCAAGTAATGAGCAATATACCCATATGTTTTGTATGACATATGTGATTTAATTGTCATAATAATTCTATGAAGTTAGCAATATCAATCAGCCCATTTACATGCAAGGAAACTGTTTTTCATGCATAAAACAGTTAAGTAATCTGCACAAGATCCCAAGAGAGTAAATGGTGAAGGAAAATAAAAGAAACATGCTTCCACCCAAGCAAAAAGCCAATGCTTTAACATATTAGCACATAGTTCTCTTATCCAGTTACCAAGCTACAGCGATTACTGAAATAACAGAAAAATCTATGAAGGGCGATTTAACAAACTACACAGTGGCATACGTACAAGGGAAAAAAAATCATTTTGACAAGGCAATGTAGAAAAGCTCCATGGATAAGTTAGCACATAAATATTTAATATATCCTCGGCACTTGAATTCACAGTTGTTAATTGTTTTCATTTTCTTATTTGTATTTTGAAATACTTTTCTTTCATTTAAAAGGGAAATAAATTAAAAGGTTCAGCTGAACAGATATAATCTACATACATTTGTATTTACCGAGTGGGTGAAGTTTAACAACTAAAAATCTAGTGGAACAAAGTGAAACAAAATAGATTTTCTCATTCAATCCCTCCTTTTTGGGGGGGATTTATTAAATGCTATTAATACTGAAAATTAAATTATTTTTTAAATTAAGTTTATTAGTACATTTTAGATATACACAATGATCACAATCATCATAGGGAATTTGTACCTGTTCATGATATATCTTGATTCTTCTTTTTTTCCCAATCCTTTCTCCTTCCTTAACCCCTCTTCCACTCCCTACATAAGAGCTTTGTTTCCACTTTACTCTTTTTTATTTCTCTTTTGAAAACTAAATTTAGAAAACTATTTCAAATATATAGCACAACTTTATAAAAGATAAACAAATGTCAGACTCTGATGTTTATGTTCACACCTGTCTACATATTGAAATAACAGGTAAGTAAACCTAGAGAATAGAAGTTCAAAAGTAAACATGAACTTGAGGAAAATGTCAAATGCATCTGAAATATTTAAGTATCAGTCAAGTAAAAAGAATGTTACAAGTTACAACTTGCCTTCCCGAATTTTAATCACTATTATCAGAAAAATACAAAAGAGTCAGTAAGATGTAGGGGTAGTGGCACACGCTTTGGAGCAGCTCATCCTGGAGGCAAATCTTGATGCCACAGGTTGTTGCATCACCTTACACAGTTATTTAACCTCTACTATCCTAATTTCTACAAAACTAGCATAATAATACCTCACGTAAACACTGAGGGGAATATATGGAATGTGTGAGCACTCAGCACATTAACTCCCATTTACATGGAAAACATGAAGCTTGTAAATATACCTGTATGTCTAGTATAAGGGTTATACCAATAAGATTTATAATCATATTCAAATATTATTTTAAAATTGAATACAGTAGCATTACTATTAGCAGCTCTCAAATCTTTGTAGGAACAGCAACTTTTCTATCTTTCCCTATTTTACAGGGAAGCAATTCATCCTTCAAACCAAACAGCCTCCTTTCCATTTCTGCATCTCTGCAAAAGTAAAAGCAGCTAGTGCTGAGTGGTGGCAGAGGCAAACGAGCCCTGGACTGGGAGCCAGAAGACTCTGTGACCCCAACCAAGTCACTCTGGCCTTTCTAACTTGGAGATTCTTCACAGGAAAACAGAGATACTGTCAACTTTATTAGAGTGCTTTGGAGAGATTCAATGAGGTAACACTTGGCAATGTATATGAATGCACTTTACAAAATACTTTGTAATCTCTTTTAATACTTTCTGCTGATAAGGTCTTTAATGGGATCAATTGGTTATGCATCCTGTCTTCCCAGAGAAGGATGACTTTAATTCTCCTTTACTAGACACTATATATGGAAGGTAAAGCAGAAACTTCTTTCCTAGACCGCTGAATTCACAAATCCAAATACTGGAAATATACTCCTAAGCAAAAAGAAAAAAAAAGCTTATTAGTAGCTCTCACTGAAAAGGCCTTCAGAACGGTATGTTTATTTATTCTGCCCCAGCTCCAGCATGCACACCATCCATGAGAACAGCAGATAATGTATAGGAGAATAATCACACTCACATTTGGTAAAAGCACAGCTTTGCACGGATGGTTGGAGAGGGGATGCATTGCAGTTTCAAACAGGTACTGTAATTCTCAAGCCTAAAACTCACTCTTGAATTCTGAAAATATACAACTTACCAATATCTCCAAATGAAAATGAAATAACAAAAAAATACCAAAAAAACTATAAAACTTGGGCACAGATGGTATATTCTCCTTATAGTATACTCTCTGATCTTTATCTAGATCAGAGAAAAAAGAAAGCATTAATTTGACTGGCTAAACTTGGCCTTAATCTAGGTTCAATTAGCAGTGCGTGGCCTGAAGTCATTAAATTGTCCTTATTTTAGCACTATTATCACTAAATGATAATTGTGATGTATACTTTCTTGAGCTGTTGCAAGGAGGAATAGCCATAAGGTTCAGAGAAACTGAGTCCAGTAATGCCTCTACTCAGGACACTCTCTGAGGAGTAATAACCTGTATAACATCTCTAGTCACAAAAATAGAAACTAACTACATTGAAGCTCTTGTTCCTCTGTGGCATCTAATATGGTTCTTCTGATTATAAAGCCCTGCAAATCAGAAACATGAAATTAACTTACCAGTCAAATGCTCTAAGAGGAGAATGTTATGTTTTCCTATCTAGAAAATCAGTGCACATTGGTATATCTTGCAGAGAATTAAAACAGTTACTATCAGCTTTCCTGAAAGCTGGAGCAGGAGGAAAGGATTCCTATTTTGGTGGGTACATGGACGTGAAGACGTTGTTGAGCCTCTTTAACATAGAGAACTCTCAGTGTACAGAACATTATGCATGTAAGGGCACCTGAAAAGCTTCCACGTGGTAAATAGGTTTGGAAAGTTTAAAAAATACATTTGTCTTTAAAATGGTATTTATTTATTTATTTATTTGGAAAGAGGCTATCATCCCTGTGATGTGGTATCCACTAAACAAACTTCATGATAAATAAATTGGTCAGCCCCTCCTCTTCCCCCAACAACTATCCTGTGAAGGAAGTTGAGGCAAAGGAACATTGATAAGCCAAATTGTAAAATGACATGTACAGTTTGAGTGCATTTCTGAAAAAATGTTGAAAACAGTATAGATGAAGGTTTAGCCCATAAGGATACTATAATATATCCAAAATGAAGTTCTTGGTACGTGGGAGAAGGGTTCCTCTGTTTCACAACTCCGCTCTTGGCACAGGAGGGATCACTGTAAGCCCACAGCAATGGCCTCGGATAGAAGGGCTGCTTCTCCAGGCAAAAGTGCTCCCAAAGAATACAGGCTGTGCCTTGACTCAATGTATCCTGATTTTTAAATAAAGGTCTGGCAAATGGGAGATGCCTAATTGTCCATTGATGAAAGCTGCTAAATGTTCAGACAAGTAAATCTGGATTGCCTACCTACACATATAAAGAAGGGTCATTACTGATGCCCCTGGTTGGAAGCATAGCTCCACCTCCCCTACCACTTACAAGTAAATAGACTTAAGGAAGTGACAACCTTTCTAGTCCCTCATGTCTCCACCTGGCATATAAAATGTCTCTGGGTCTTATGAATGTTGAGCCCTGATACACAAGTGAAATAGATTTTACATTGTCCTTTGGATTCAACTTAATTATTATATCAGTCATCAACATGCGCTTTCAATTGCAGATATTTCTAGTCTATGTCATGCTTTCAACAATTTCATTACTAAATATTATGACAATATTGTATTTATGACATGAATGTTTCCTGTTGCTCTATATTCATCTCTCCTAACTTGTTTTTGTGGATTTGCATTTGGTTTATTTTTATTTTATATTTCTTTCAACATTTTTCTTCCAAAGAAAATTCTTACTTGGAACACTAAAACCCAGTTACCATTTATGATATTTTAAAATATTTTGGATTTGGATTTAATTTTAAAATTGACAGATAGTCTGTGACATCTTGAATAGAAATTCAATTTCTAAAATATGTTTTCTTTGGTGTTGCTGTTAGAAAAATGCAATGACACTGGAGACAAAATTTTAAGTTTAAAATTACTATCATTTCCAGAAAGTAAAATGTATTTATACTTTTGAGATTTATATTAAAATCAAATAGGCTCTGTCATGCTCAGTAAGCTGAGAATTATCAAACAAATTTACAGCAAAGCCTTCTCAGCCAGCAGTAGTCTCTAATCACCGAGTTGAAAAAGGAAAGGAAACTGATCATTTTTCCAACTAGCAGAAAGTGGGGGCTTTTCTCCCAGTTAAGGCATGGTTTTTGGCAGAAATCACTGACAGCTCACACAAGAGGGCCGTAGTATATGAATGGGCTTGTGTAATTCCTCTATGTGGCGACTCATCTGTTGATTGCTACGAAAATTGGTAGTGAACATTTAACTCACAAAATCTTGAGACTTCAATCAAATGGTAGTTCCTTGAAGACTGTATTATACTACTCATATCTGAAGAAATTTAGACAATTTACTCTAAAACTTGCAAAGTCTTTGATAAAGCCAGACAGGGGAAGATATATCTTCTCAAAATTCTATTAAACCAAAAATTGAATTTTGTTAATATCTTCATGTCTTTAGAGAACAGCTTTCTTCCAGTGTTTCCTTACCTGCCCCCTAATATTCCAACCCTAACCAGGTTTCAAGACCTCGTTTAAATGGCAGCTATTCCCCAAGGCATACTTAACTGTTTCTGTCCCCTGTTAAAATTAATCTCTTTATTCTGTGGGAGCTCACAGTTTTTCTTTTCCAAGTGGCTCCACCAAGCACAGGCTGCATGACCTTGCTGAAAACACTCTTCTGAACTTAAACCAAAGAAATAGACTCTAAGTCCCTGTTTTTAAGATGAGCCCAATAATAATGCCTAATAGATGTATTACAGAAATTAAGGTCATATTTATAGTAGATGATCAATTTATAGCAACAGTTCAGTTCAGCTGCTGCTTGTAAGAGAGCCTGTAAGTTGTGAGTGCCATGTTAAGAGTTTAAATAAACAAATAAAGTACATCTCAAATGCTATTCACTGTCCTTATCCTCTCTTCTAGCCTTGAAACTTTTCTAAGAGAAGCACAGCATCTTCTCATCTCCATATTTATCCAGCTATACTTATTTTTGGTAGCAGTTATAAATTTCTGTGGGGTAAGAAAAAGGTCTCTGGGTTGTACTGTTCACTAGTCATTAATACACAAACATTAGCCTGCAAGATCAACATGGGAGGTTTTCGTATTTGTCCAGATTTTCCTATACTACTAATTATTAGGCCTTAACTAAATCAACAGTGCTTATGACACATGCCATTTAATAAACATGTGTCAGATGAATACAAATTAGACTTTTTCTTAAAATAGTTCTTAAAAACTTGGTATTTTACCTGAAATAATGCTGTTTCTGTATTAGCATGTTTCTGTATTGATACTAATATTTATCAAGTAAAGTTTTATTCAAATTTGCATGAAGTTTTAAACATCTTTAGAAGACCTATCATAGGTGCTACTTAAATTAATTTACCAGTTAGTCAGCAGGCGTCAATTACACCCCTAGTGGTTCTCAGCACTAAGCGAGGGGCAGGATGTATTTTAAAGAGGCGACAACCTCAAGGAGCTTACAGACTAGAGGGGTCAAGGACGCAGCGGACTCAGCTGTACCAACACTCTGACTGAAGTAGACAGTGAGTTGCCAGGGATTGGGGAGTAGACCAGATTGAGGACGTCTCGCAGAAGACGCTGATGGACAGAAGGATTCATACAAGTGACTCTTGAGAAGAGCGAGCAGGGACGCATTGGTGTCACCTTCCCAATCCCATCACGCACAGTGTCAGTGCATACCCAGCACTTTAAACTACACTGAACAATCACGACCAGTAGCCAGTATCCACGAAGGTAAACCCACAACGCCGAGTGGCAGAGAGGGGAACCCCGGAGCTAAGACCAGCTAGAATCGGTTTTCTTAGGGGGAAACAGACCCCACCCTTATCCTCTAGGACGCATGCGCACAGCCTGTCCAGGCCAGCTTGCCTTGTGGTGGCTGCCGTCCTACCAGGCTCCGTCACCTCATCTGGAGCTATTCCCAATCCTTTGGTCTTTTTCTGGTCCTTGTTCCTTTTTGTAATATAAATTTCTACTGCTCCAATTGACTTAAAAACCACAGTAGTTTCCAGCCAAAATATAAACTAATTCTCCGTACATTTTTCAAGTGGTTGGCTCATGGCTTTAATTATTTAAGTTGGTTTTTCTCAGATGGTTCTGTGTGTTTTTCCCCGCTCCCAGAAATGATTAGGTCAGTTAGGAGACATCTTTCTTTCAGGCTTTTTTCCCTTTAATTCCCTGAACATTTCATTACTATTTCATCTCTCTTGAGCCTAGCCAGAAACTTGGCCTCCTTTGACTCCCAAGCATACCAAGTTATTAAAAATACCCTTCAGCCAAAGTTAAGGAAGGGTCAGTGAAATGAACTCCACGTGGGGCTGGAGCAGAGCACAATGATTTCTTTGACTTAGAGTAGGCAAGGGATGGTGATGATTTTGGACAGCCTTTTTTGTTTTTTCTCCACTAATCTGTTACTGGATTCTATTAGACATGAAAGTTTCTCCTTGTCACATTCCCTAATATCTCTCCATTTTGCTGTCACCAAAACAGGAGAGTTAGCTAGGAAAACAAAAGCTTACCTCATTCAAAACAAAACGCAAACACAAACTCAGCATTCCACAGAAAGACACAGCATCTTCTACTGGTACTAAGGGGAAAGTAAAACAGTATAAACTTGCAAGGTTTAGACGGTAATAGACAGGCAAATGCAGTGTTTCCAGCCTGTTGCTAATTGAGCCTTATTTGGACTGGAACCTCTGAAAGGAATCAACACATCAGGAATAGGTCTGCGAGCAGGGAGGAGACAGTCCCTGGATGTAATTCAGGGGACAGTAGTCCTGCCACTTATATCCTGGATCACATAGAGCTTGAGTATCTAACTGTGCAACAAAAGGTACATTGTTTTGAAAATGAAGGCACTTTTACTGGGGCCCCTTGAAACTGTTAAGGCTTCTTATCCCTAAGGGAGACATGTGTTTAACTGTGGTTTTCAGATTCTACATTTCAAATTTATATTTATTGTAAAAGCGAGTTGCATTCAAGAAAAAAGTGAAATTCACCAGAAGGCTTTCCTTTTGCTAAGAAAAATAAGAAGACTGTATGATATTTAAATAGGAAGGCAGCAGCTTCAGAGAGTTTGTCAAAAAAAAAAGGAAGCAAATCATTAAATTTGACCGCCCACTGACATTCATGTGGAGGGGTGTTCCAGGTTGTTCATAAATTTCAAATTTAAGATAGCACTGTAATATACTATTGCCCACATGAGGCAGCCAAGGTGTAACTCATAAGAAGTGTATATCACCTAGAAGTTGAAGGAAAATAAAAGCTGAATAGACGTACAGTTGCTCTGGCTGAGTTTACAGGGCTTTGCTGACCAAGGCACAATTCAAAATCAAGTCTCAGCAAAAATGGTAACTTGCCAAAAACCATACTTTTATAAGTTCATCTAAAATAGATAATAATCTCACATTTAATTCATGAAAACAAGATTTTCTCCTCTTCCTGAACAGGCAATCTAGTCAACTGTGGTGTAGTTTCATCAGCTTTTGAGGGAAGGCAATTTCCTTTCAAAATTTGACACCCTTTGTACCCTTTGCCTCCAATTCCAGATGGTGGGTGTAGGTGGCAGAAATGCTAGGTTGAACAGAATGGTTGCACCTAAAGAGGAATGAATGGTACCAGGAAATGCGTGACTCATTGTATTCTCATTTTCTTGAAGTTCTTTTGGATGGAGGTTTTTCACAAAATTCATTCTTAACCTTAATTGTAATGTCAACTTAAAAGTCTCTGTTGAGTTTCTATTATTGCAGAACACTTCTACTACATGACTCAAAAGGAACAGAAGAAGCATACAACGTCATTTGCAAGGCTGAAAACACCCACATATGCAGAAAACAATACACATAAAAAAGGATTTAGAAGTTAGGCTATAGGGTGACTACAGACATTCTACTACTGGCTTTCCACTTCAATGAATGGACAAGGAGAACTAGTGGTCCAAATCTCAAGCAATAAATCTAGCAAAAGCAGAAAGACAAGTCAGTGCGTGGAGCTTTAAGAAGTTATCAAGATGACCACCTTGGAGTAAAGGGCTCACTTTAAAACAGGAGCAAAAATGATAGCTGGAGTAATAACAGCCCTTCACCCTACTGAAACACCAAAGAACAACACTGACACATTTATGTAAACCATAAAAACCTATGTATATAGATAAAAGTAATCATGCATCCAGCCTTTTATTACATACCTGTTATGTTCAAGGAATTAGCTTAGCACAGATTTCCCTCTTATTCTTCTTAATTTTAATGACTTCACTCTCTGCCAGTGTAACAAAAACTATAGATTTCTTTTACTTTCAACCCCTATGAAATATCCAAGCCCAGTACTTTTATTTCTACCTCCAAGATATTCTTTCATCCATCTACTCTTTCTGCTTTGAATTCAAACCACAGTATTATTCCTACATTTCCTCAGACTCCAGTTTTCCTGTACTCAAATTAAACCCATCTTTGCCCTTTCTCCAGAGATGAAGAGGAGTCTGAAGTGTGATCAAAATATGTGATGAACACTTAAATGTTTACAGTTTATTCCAGTAAAAGACACATTGCCAGTAATCCCTCTCAAATACTCCCCGTCACTTCAACACATGAAGTGTGTTTCACTTTGCTCGGCACTTTCTGAAGCAGTTCTGGAAGCCCTCTTTCTTGTCTTCGGGATACATGTTCAACACTACGGTGAATGCTGCTGCCAAGTGCCGTGAGGGAAAGGCAAGCTCCTGAAAACGTAGAAGCATGTCCACGTCTGCCTTGTTTACTGGACCTGCCACTGAGTCATTATGGCTTTTCCTCGGAATCAAACCACCATGAAAGGTAATAAATTGAATTGATTGAGGACACAGAAACAATCACAACAGCATAACTGAAGACACACTAGAGGACCTCCAGAGCTGCTTCCAAAAGCAGCAAGAATGATGGGATAAATATTTACAATGAGAATGGGAGTATTTTGAGGGGGGGTGATGATAATATGTCTTTTACTATAGTACATTTTTAAAAATTTAAATATCCACTGTAGTTTTGGATCACAATAGATTCAGGTGGTGAGAAAATAATGATAGTAACTAATATCTAGTGGTAATAAAGAATGCACTACTGTATGTGCTACCTACGTAAAGCTGCTTCAGGTAATACTTTCAGCAGCACTGTTGAAAAAGAAGCCCATTGGAGAAGAGAGGAACTGCACAGCTCCCACCAGATTCAAGGAATTAGTAGACGGTAAAGCTAGAATTTCAAATCACATCTAACTCAGAACCCAAATCTTTTAAAAATCACAAGTCTAGTCACAATATTTAATTCAGTGCCTCTTTTTTGCTTATGAAATAAGGCACATTCCTTTGAAGTGCTGGTATTGGGACTCTGGGATCAGCCTGCATGGGTTCAAATTTCAGCTCCATCATTTACCAGCTGTGTGACCTTGGACACAAACATTAGTACCCATAAGCCTCAATATAGTATCTATAAAATAGAATCATGGTTTCCTCGCACAGCATTATTGTAAGGATTAAAGGAGATAATACGTGTAAAATATTAATATACAGCTTGGCATACCATAAGCACTTAAGAAAAACTAATGACAAAATGAATGGCTAGGTAGATACATGGATGGAGGAACATATACCTTAACATACACCTCTTTAAAAATATACATCACTCACAGGTAAGATGGCTACTCTGTTTCTAATTGTTAGGGTTAAAAACCATGTGCAGTTGTTTTTTGCAGGAAGGACAATAAAAAGTGCCTTTTACTAAAGAAAAGATAATGAGATGCACAGCCATTATCATAATCATTCTAGTTATGACTAACTATAACAGCCATCAAAATTGATGACAACCTATGTGTGAGACAGTAGGGTTAAAAAAGAGGTGACAAAGGCACCATCCTTAAACCTATATCAGAATGCAAGTGCATGTGTAGCTTGAATGGTGTGTAAGTAGATTGGGCAAGTGCAGTGGAAGGAAAGTTCTGCCATTCACACGCTCAAGGCACAGAGCACACATGTGTCACCTACATCCTTCCTGCTTTGCTTCTGCTTCCTCCCCACCTCATGCCCAAACCCACAACATAAATTTCTAGAAGCTAATAATTTTCTTTGAAAGATACTGTCAGTGCTTCCTTTCATTCATAGTTTAAGGTGCACAGAAAGCCATAAACATTATAATCTAGTAATTCACATGTTTTAGGGGAAAATCAGTAGCAAAAAGCTGTAACAGATGGTGATTTAGCAGTTAGAGAAATATACACGGTGTTAAAGTATGTCTATATATATATTCTTAAACATAAGGTTAAAATATAAAACTACTAGAAGAAAACATAGGGCAAAGATTTCTTGACATTTATCTGAGCAATGATTTTTTGACACGATACCAAATATAAAGAGGAAAAAAATAATAGAGAAATAAAATTGCATCAATCTAATAGCATACGCAGATCAGAATAGTCAATATAGTAACAAGGAAAGCTATAGAATGGGAGAAAATATTTGCAAACCACATATTTTGTCAAAGGTTAACACCTAGAATACATAAAAATTATGTGAAAGAAGTCATACAGCACAACAAAACAACCCAATTTAAAATAGTCATACAGCACAACAAAACAACCCATAACATAAGCAGGCATTTCTCAAAAGCTATACAAGTGGCCCAAGTATATATGAAAAAATGCTCAATGTAACTGACTGACAGAGAAATGCAAATCAATATTTTAATGAAATATTACCTCACACCTGTTAGAATGTCTGTTATTAAAATGCACAAGACAGGTGTTCAAGAGGATGTTGATAAAATAGAATTCTTTTATTGTTCTGGTGGAAATGTAAATTGGAACAGCCATTGCAGAAAACAACATGAGAGTCTTGCAAAGGTTACAAATAGAACTATCTTATTTTCCAGTAATTTCACCTTCAGGTTATTTCCAGAAGAAATGAAATCAGTAGGTCAAAGAAATATCTGCATTACCATATTAATTTAAGAATTATTGACAACATACATCAAGGTATGATGAATGAAAATACGATGTATATCCACAATGGAATAGTATGAAGACTTAAAAAAGGAGGAAATCCAGTCATTTGTGAAGACAGAGGTGCACCTAGACAACACTATGTTCAGGTTCAGAAAGATGAATACCGCTATGTAAAATTTTAAATCATTAAGCTCATAAAGGCAGAGAGTAGAATGGTGGATGCCAGAGGGTAGTAGTAGGAGCAACAAGGAAGACAAAATATCAAAGTGCACGAAGTTGCAGTTATGCAAATAAATATGCTCCGGAGATCTAGCATACAGCATAAGGACGATGGCATAAGGACTGTACAATGGATATTTTGTGTTCTTGAAATTTATTAAAAAGGCATATCTTAAGTAATCTAACCACAGAAAGAAAAAGTAAGAAAAAAATGTTAGTCATATAAAGTAATGGATATGTTGAGGAACCTGACAGCAGTTATTACTTCCTAATGGATAAGTACATTAAAACTTCAAGTTACATACTTTAAATTCAATTTTAGTTTTTAATTATGCTTCAGTAAATCTTGATAGGGAGAGAAATAATAGCAAATATGTAACGTTCTCAGGTTGTATCTATCCTGAGCACACTTGTACCCTAGAATTTAGCACATTTTCATCTTCAAGTAAGATTGTTGATTGTGTAAACTTGAGGAAGACATGCCTAACTAACTAGGATTAGCATAGCTCTGAGTGTGAGTGAGGGGACTTACTGAAGACAGAAGACATGCCCTAAGGTGGACTGTCCCCTGAATGGTACAAAGGGGAAATGAAGAAGGAAGGATAGCTGCTGTTTCTTTGGAGGAGCTCCTAGCTTCACCTAGGAGGCTGTCTTCAGCTTTCTAGTGCTGACTTTTCAGTGTCCAGCACAGACCCTTCAACCTTCCTTCTCAGATCCTTCAGCCTCCTGATACAAACTCTCCAGGACACTATAGTGAGCTCCAGGCCTTTGACTGGATTCTTCAGACCTCCCGTGCACAGGCAGAGCTTTTGCACTCTTCCACATCTGACTGTGGGAAGCCACTTTAAGCCAATTTGTATACACACACACACACACACACACACACACATATCTTGCATTAACTTTGTTTATCTAGCAAGCGGTAATACACTTAAATGTTCATTAGAGACATAAATGAGAATAGGAAAAGTGGCTGGAATCACTGAGTGCATTTCAAAGGGCTGAGTGTAAAAAAGTTTGTCTCAGAGGACTTCTAACTTACAGTGCAAAATCAAAAGTATACAGAATAGTAATGCTGTTAATATATGCAAGTCTATACATAGAAATATTGGTACACACAAGGTGCTTTAACACCCACAGGCATGCCTAGAAAAGGAAAATATTTTGCCATAGATGAAAAATGTGAAAAGGCCATATGTGTTTACATCTATAGACAAAATCAGTGGGACATAACCAACACATTTCAAAAATAGTACTTTTAGTTATTGACTAATGTAGAGAAAAGAACTCCTTTTGCATTTAAATTAATGGATCTCATTTTAAAAATAAATATTTTTTAAAAGATATTGAACAGGAGTCAATGCTATTTTGTACTTTTAATGACCAAAAACAGAGGTGAGGAGAATAGTTCTGTTAAACAAATTACCATGTTAAAAAAGTCTTTTCTTTGTTTGCTGAAATTGCAAGCCTATCTCACTCATTGAACCCCCACCAACAACATCACCCCCCAATCAAGTGGGTCTCACTTATCTCTGAGCCGTGATGAAGCAGGGAGAAAAAGAGACATGTTTTAAGAAGGTTAATCTTTGAGTGGAATTGTGGACAGTCTTCTCCCAGCCCATGCTAGACATCAAGGCCAGAAATTTCTGATCCAGCTAGAACTTCAAACTGTTGATAAATAAATAATGTTCAGGTCAGCGTAACTAAAGAGGTATAGTAGCAATGCTAGTTGTGGTTGTAGATTATGTTCATTTCTCAACATTTCACAAGACAGAAGATAGTTTAAAACAGAATTTAATAACTTCCAAGTTGCAACTCTGTCTTTCTCAGGCTTCTAATAACAAAAGAGATGGACTCTAACAATATTAACCGAAGACATCTCACCACATAAATGTTTCCACAAATGATCAAGATGTTTTAGGGGCCAAGAATCAGAGAAGCACCTAAAGAACATCACCTGGATGTTTTGCAAAGGCAGTCAAATAGTGTTGCAGGAACCAAAGCTTTAGAGTAACCAGGCAACCGGGGCAAATGGTAAGATCTAAATTAGGTTTTACATTAGAATTTAAACACATCTCAACATTGGAGGTATTAAGGATATAAGCCCCCAAGAATTTATTTGCATAAACACGCTAATGGCCATCTGTTTTATGTATTTAAAATCTATACCCCTGTTTTAAAAGTATGTTTTTTCATTTGAGGGAGCTGTTCATTAATCCCAGATTGTATGGCTGTGGTGGGTCAGTTTTAGGTGTTTCAGCAAATCACAGTGACTCTTCTCAGTGGTTAGAGTAAGAGGTCCAGATGTGGACACAGGAGGGATTAGAGCAATGGGATTCAGACAGGAACTTTGGTTTGGCTTTGAAAAGAGAAAGGAATTCTCTGTTTTTCTTTGGACGTGGTAGCAAACTAGGGGAAAGCCAAATGTTACTCTTATCTTACTACCATGGGAAGATAAATGGGGGAAGATGAGTTAACAGGGATCCACGCAGAGAAACCTCTCAGTTACTTTGAGCCTGTAGACGAAGTCATGTCTCAAGCCAGCTTATCTTTAGACTGTATAAGTAGAAAACCAATAAATTCACTTCCAACTTAAATCAACATGGGCTGAATTGTCTTATATTTATGTATTAGAAAGTTGTCTTCTGAGTTCCACAAAGAGACATCTGCCAGGAAAATTTTCAGAAAGGACTCACATAACAAAAAAAGACTACATTTTTATATATATTTCTTTTTTTCTTTCTTTTATTCTTTCTTTCTTCCTATTTTTGCTCTTTCTTTTTTTTCATTTTTCTCAGTGCATACATGGAAAATACGGAACCATACTCTTTTCTGCATTTATACTTTTCATGTATTAGCATAACACATTTAAAGGCAGGATGACAATTAGAGATACATGCATAGCAATTTCTAGAGGAATTACTAAAAATAACACAGAGGTAAAACTACAGACTCCACATAACTCAAATATACATCAAAAGGACAATGGATAACCAAGTGTTACACTCATAAAATGGACTACTCAATACCAAAAATAAAAGAAATATACACATAACTACATATATAAAACATTTTACTGCATGAAAGATAGAAGATGCCAAGGAATTCATACTATATGCATACATTATGCCTTAGATCTATAATGTCCCCCAAAGTCTCATATATTCAGAAGTGAGCTTTTGGAAGGTGATTGGTTCATGGGGACACTATACTCTTCAGTGGACCAACCCACTGATAAATGTAAATCTAACTGTGCCATCAGGAGATGGCATGGCTGCAGGTGGGTCTCTAGAGGAGTGACTTCAAAGGGTACATTTTTTCTGGCTCTTTGCTTCTGTCTCTCTCTCTCTCACACTTGCTCTCTCATTCTCACTCTGTCTCTGCTTTCTGGCTGCCCTGGGGTAAGCCATTATCCTCTGCCATTCTCTTCCACCATGCTGTTCCGCCTTGGAACCAGCCAACCATGGACTAAATGCAGTGAAAACCATGAGTCAAAACAAACCTTGCCTTCTTTAAGTTGCATGTGTCATGTAATATGTCCCATCAACAGAAAAGCTATGACAGCATGCTACATGATCCACTCTACATAATTCTTGGATTAGCAAAAATCATACATTGCTGTGAAAATTAGAAGGTGGTTCCCCAGACAGACTGATCAAGAGCTGAGAAGGTTCTCATGCTGAGGAACCAGAGGCCATGTTTTGAGAACATGTCTATATTCCCACCTCAGCTGGGTATCAGAGGAAAAGGAGCAAACGTTTTTGAGCAATAGAAATGAGAACAAAGAGCTAATTTGCTGGGCTGTTATGTTCCAGTTTCGGTATTTCATCCATATATTCTTTAAATCTAAATAACATTCCTGCAGGAATAATATGTTTTCCACCAGTGTATAGATGAGAAAACTGCATTTTGTGAAGGTGAAATGACTTACAGTCATACAATTAGTAAATGACGAAATTTGAAACATTCCACCTGGCTCCAAATTCCCTGTTCTTTCTCCACCATCACAAAAAAGGAGAACTGGCCACTCAAGTTTCACAGTAATAATCAATAGTCAAGAAAACCCAGAAAAGTAGTGTTTTTTGAAAAACTTTAAAACCCCATAAAACTTGCCAATAGATTTTTTGGAAGACAAAGAACAGAGGAGTAATCTAAATAGAATAGAATTCAAAAGATGGGAAAAGTGAAAAGATATCTCGTTGGCTATTACAGCTTCTCAGTCTGACACTTGCCACCAGAGAGTTTTAGAATCCTGAATTTCTCACATCATTTGTATAAAGCCACCTCCTGTTGTCCAGCAAGGATGCCAAGGCTAACACAATAACAGCAGCTGAGACTGACAATGGGAGTTATTTATCAATCTTCAGTGTGAGGGAAAATGCTTAGGTCTCTGCCTCATGTGGATTTCAGGGACAATTGCAACCACCTGTGCCCATCACTTTCTTTTTAATCATGTGATTTCAGCAGCACGAGGATCATTAGGATCACTGGAGAGCAATATGAGGTTCCAGGATCTATATTTCCCCAAATTTGAAAACCAACCTCTGATCGTATATTTCTCTTAAATCACTTGACAACAGCAGACTATCAGAGGGATAATGCTAGAGTCTGGTGCTTTAAAAGGTTTCTAATTCAAAGACTGAACCTGAGAAAGAATATCCTCCAAAGGAAACATTAACATCGCTTAAATCCAGAGGTGCATGAGAGGATCGTAACTTCATCTCAGAGCTGTAAGTGAGTGTTAGTGGCCCAGTGTTAAGGGGCTCTTAAGTTCATCTAGACTTGTACATACTTTGTTAGAGAACCTGGTATTTACACACACACACACACACACACACACACACCTTTATGAAATCTACCAAGATTAGGATTCAAAAAATTGTAGGTATAGATGAAAAATGTGCTTTCCAAATATGCTAGGTAACCTTGGCTCCTACAGGGCTAAAAATGATAGCTCTAATGCAGTCTCCTACTTAGCAATGCTACTTAAGGTTATACTTCAGTATAAAGGTTATAAGGGATATGAAAGGAAAGAGAAGTAGTGGTGTGTTCTGCAACAGATCACTGGAAGTTATAGTGATGGGAGGCTCTAGTTCATTGGTCTCAAGCTTCATTGTGAATTATCAGCAATGACAGGATGAGGTGGTACCAAGCAACAGCACTAGGGATGATAGCCACAGCAGAAATAATAGTATTGCCCTTATGAAGTGATGGCATCCACTATGGATGGTATCAGAGGTGATCCCACACAGAAAACCAGTGCTGCCCAGCAATGCTGATGGGTAACAGCAAGAAGCAACACGGCAGGAAGGCTGGCTACATGAACTCACTCAGCAGTTGCTAAAAGACACTTCAAAAGCATGAGTATACTGCAGCACTTAAAAAAAATTCAAGGGTAACTATCTAGTACAAATTTCTCTTCTTGTTCACTCACACTCATTGATTTTTGGAAATCATTTGGTAGTTTTTCCATTCCAGATAATGAGAGGTTTTCAGTAGTGTTAAGCACATGAATCTATTGTATGCACAGAACACTCCATTATTCAATGTATGATTGTGTGCATCATATATAATAATGTATGTGATACAAAAGTATAATAACACCCTACAAATGAGTGCTTATGTTAATAATCCACTTTTAATTAAAACTAGAAACATATGAACTGCACAAACATACAAAACTGACAGAATGCCACATAAACATTTTAGCTCCCCACTGTTCTTTTGTCAGCTTTTCAGCTTATGGAACTCATTATTATTCTAGTCCATGGGAGTGTGTTGAGATGCATAAGCAGTTAAATATTTTGTAGTGACATATCCTCATCATCACAGATAAGACAATAATGGAATTTCACTTCCTACTCACTCAGACCCTCCTTGAACTATCATAATGATCAACAGCCCTGAATGCTGGGGAATTGATGACTACAGACCTTGAGTCATTGGACACTCAATGACTCCCTTTAAAACTGCACTGCAAATGAACAGTTTAACATTCACTTTCAAGTAAAGGAATTAGAAGAAACATCAGTAATGAATCCAAATGTAGAAAATCAGGCTATGGTAGTTTCTTAACCTTTCACTGAGGTGTCTAGTATTTGGAAATACGTTCTTCTCTAATGCATGTATTCCCTCTTTCAAGGTAATAATGAAAATTTAAAATCCACACACAGTAAATAGCATTTTAGCTTCTCCATATCCCTCCTGCAGAGCACACCCACCTAATTATATGCAAGTCAAAGGCAGAGAAATAAATATCCTCCAGCAGTGTAACTGGAACTATATTATTATTGAAGTTAAAAAGAACAGATGAAGAATAACGGATCAGCACATGCTATTTTAATTATCTGTGAATACAAAGTACATGGGCTCCAGAACTAGTTTATGGTATACTGCATATCTTTTATAAATTCTTTTATAGTTTACTGAAATTTTAAGCTTGATATTTTAGATGTCATTTAGCATGATTCTTTTAAGGTGTAGAGCAAACACTAAACAGTGACAATATAATTCTTAAAGTCCTTCACAATAATTGCAAAGAAGGAAAATCAATAAGAAAATTTATAATAAAATAGTTTAATGACTGAGGAGGATACGGCTTCAGTAGCTTTGTACTGCAGCCTGGTTCAGAGAATTAACAGACTTCTTTTTGTCTCTATGCCAATCTTGCCTTAAATGTCTCCCCTGTAATGTTTTCCTGGCCATCCTCTCTAAGGCAACGCTACCTAAGACATTCCTTTCACAGATTTACCTTCAACTATCCTGTTTATAGTTGGATTGCTTGTAACTTATTCCTAGTCTTCTTCTCTTCTATTTTTCTTCTGCTAGAATTTAAGTCTCATGTGCACAAGACCCTAATCTGTATTGCACATAGCTCTTTCTGCAGTACAGGGTCCCAGAACAAGTTCAGGCAGTGGACATAATCAACAGCATGATAGGAACTTTGGGAAGAAGATACTACAAGCCATGCATCCTATCACACACACAGGCAACTTCTTGAATAGTTTAAGGGCATTCACATAGTTTCTAAAACCAAATCAAGGAGCTCAGGTTGAGAGCCATTACAGTGAATATCTACATACCACTGACCCTTAGTAAACACTTAAACAAACCTGAATGAACGAATGATGGGATCTATACCTTGTAAAGATTGTGTAAGATTACGTAAATATGCACTTTAAGCCACCCATTATGAATATAATTTCAAAGCATTAATTCCTTGTACTTAACAGCCTGGAAGTATCTGTGTTAGCCTTCCCAAGGGAAAAGTTCACCTCTCCTTTGTCTAAACTTGAGCCTTTTGTACAACATTCTAGGAAAAGTATGGGTACCCCCTTATGAGCAGTTTCATTATTTGCAGTTTAATTACCTGTGATTAATTATGATTAATAGAGCAAAGTAGTATATTTTGGGAGAAAAAGACCACATTTATATCACTTTTATTATAGTATATAGTTTATAGTTGTAATTGTTCTCTTTTATTAATAGTGTTGCTAATATGTTTCTGCATCTAATTTATAAACTTTAACATCGGTGTGTATATTTAGAAATAAACATAGTATCTATAGGGTCTAGTGGTATCTGTAGTATCAAGGATATATTGGAGGTTCTGAACCTTCTGAGATAAGGGGGTTTATTCCTATTCTCATGACTCAGTGTGGGATAAGAATGATCATGTAGTTTCCACTGAGCCAAGTTTTAAATGGAACACAGTATCACTTCTTTACCCACACCAGTCTGACAATCTCCTTAGGGTCAAGAGCACCAACACTTGTGGAAAGTAAACAAATTACAGGAGGGAAGCGGGTGGGGAGACAAAGAGAGGGGAGGTCACCTGGAGAATTCATGTCCCCTCATTTTTAAAAACACATCATACATCTCTGCTTCAGTGTTACACTCTGAGAGTCTTCCCTGATAGCATATCCAAAAACGGTCACCACCAATACCAAGCCATATCCCTTTTCTAATTTTTTTCTTAGCACATGCTTTCAGTATATATTGATTATAATTATCACAGTGAATTGGTACATGTATGTAATACATCTGAATTCTTTTTTTTTTTCCAATCCCTTACCTTTCCCTTGCCTCCTGCTCCTTCCAACTCTTGGTCCCCTTCTCATTTGCAAATGATCTATTTTTATCATTTTTCCTTCAGTTCTTTTTCCATCCCCTTTTCCTCTCCTTCCTTCCCCTTTCCTCTATCTCTTGTTCCTCTATCCACTTGAAAAGGACCTCCCTACTTCCTCTTTATCTACCTTCTAGTCTGCTCTGTATGAGACCATAGTATTGTGATTACAAGATTCCTCTTAAAGGAGAAACTCTCTTTCTCTCCCTCCCTCTTTCCCTCTGTCTCACTAACAAGGAGGGAGAAAGACAGGGCAAAATTGAAGACAAAGAAAGAAGTAAGGAGATTATTATTTTTATAACTTTTATCATCTTTATTATTTTTATGGCTATTATTTTGAAATTACACTATTTACATGTTTCTTACTGGCACAAGCTTTGTAGGGGAACTTTACTTCATTCCCACTGCAGCTCACAGAAGGTTCTCAACAAACGCACTTGACTTAAAAGAATGAACATAGGTAACGCTTGCTCCAGGCCCGCCTGATTTCAGTTCCCACCCTTCCTTTCTCTGTGATTCACACTTCATATACTGCATGCGCTGAAGCAGACAAGACCACCTACTTCATTGTCTGTATTTAAAGTTGCACGTCTTCCAGTCTCTATCTATATATTAGTGACACACAGCACATTCTTAGCTCATGGAAACAAATGTTAGGAATAAGCTAGAATGCAAATATAGCTAAGAAGGAAAAAGCAACATAGAAGAAATTAGAGTAGAATACAGAAAAACTTTCAAAGGAAAACAAATATCTAAAATAATGGGGACAAGAAACAAAAGTCATGAAAAGCAAAAACGTAGAATACAGAAAAGCAAGGTGACCCACTGTGAAAGATGTAAGGAAAAGCTATGCTTCACTGACTGTTCCTTTTTTCTGTCAGCAAATACATATTTGAGGAAGTTTAAAGAACCTCTGAAAGGCTCCTGCTGTGCCCCCGTGCAAGCCCCTTCAACAGAAAGCTGTTTCTGCATTCAGCCCTTGTTCTGAGTGCTTCTAACATTTCTGTAGGCCTAGGACCCCTATCCTCTGTACTAGGAGTGTATGGGGCACCAGCTTCTCAGCCTGGGGCAGCTGTGTCATGGAAGGTTACACCCTCCTCATACTCCAGGCAGGCCAGGGGATTCTGAACTCCTTAGTGGTGCGCATTACTCTACCTTCACCCATTTGCCTCTCTCTGTTTGCACTAGTAGTGGGGATTTTCACACCATGCAAAGCAACACCCTTCCCAGTCTCTCATTTATGCCCTGGATGCCCACAGCAACCTCCTGTTCTTTACTTCTCAGCTCCCCAGTTCCTGGAGCTTACTGCTCTCACTCATGGCAGGGCAGAATCAAATCATCTCATGCAAACTGCATCTACCATCTTTTCTTTGAAAGAAAACATACTCTAAATGGACCATATTGCCTCTGCCTGTGGGTAAGAGATGTCTTCTCAAGAGAAAGTTCACCTCTCCAAATGTCCTGAACAGAATATGCAAACCAAAATCATGGAATCATGGCTTAGGGGAATTTCAGCTTCATTTTTTACAACTGAAAGAATATAAACAGAAGACAGAGTTGTAAGCTTAACAAGATATACTATTTAAATTTGGCTTTATTTTGTGCTAATAATTCTTTAGATTACGGGGAAAACATGTATTGAATGAAAACATCTTCAACTCAAAGCCTGTTTTCAATGCAGTTGAAATTTAGGAAAGGCTTAAAGAAAAGATTTTTTAAAAAAAATTATCACACTGGAGCCACACACAGAACACAATATTTTATCCATCTCAAATCCAACTGCAAGACTATGAAAAGAAAAAAACCAGAAGAATCTTTTAAAAATATTATCTTCTATAAGCATGGTCCTATGGTGTGAACCTATGAATGGAAACATAAAAAGTCTGTAGTTTAACTATAAAGTTGTTGGGACTGAAATAAGGCAATGATTTGCATTTCTGCTTCTAAGCTGGTAATAAGAACAGCAGCCTTTAAAAATGCATAAGCATTACACTATGATTTTTTTCTTCAAAATGTCTTCAAACATGTGTCTTAAAAACAAAAATCACAAAGCACTAACTATATGTGTGTTAGAAAGAATTTCTTTGAGATACCATTATGAAACACACAGACCTATTTCAATAATTAATAGACCGGTGTAATGTAGAGGAGAGTTTAACCTGTGTTGTGGCTCTGGCTACCTTTTGTGTCTTTGGTAGTTATAGAAGCTCTCTGAGCCTCAGCTTCTAAGTAAATAAAGTTCATCTAACAATAATGTCTTCTGAATGTTCTTATGGGACTAACCCATCCAGGACCTGACATGCACCAGACACTCCCTTTTCTTTTATGAATATAAGCTTCTTTTTGTTTTGAGGATCCTCTTCATTTACTCCCAACAAAGTGAATTCATATCCTTTTTACTGGTTTGGTTTTGTAGCTCTTAATTTAATATGAACAATTTGAAAAATTCTTCCTATTTATTGCCACGTGGCATAGACACTGTATGAATATTTTATGTCCAAATCCTTCATATTGTAGTCCAGCATGACAGTCAAATCCCCTTCTTCATGCCTCAGGAATTGTTTTTATCAGTTCTTAGGTTAATAGTGCTGTTTACAGATGCACTACATTCTAAAATATGTTCATAACTCAGCTGATTAGAATCAAGAATTAACTTATTTAAGTGATTGCTCAAAATCAGTTAAATTCAAGTTCAATGCACAAACATTTCTCAACCTCTACTTTAGTGGATGTTAATAATGACATTGCATGTTGATCTAAATGTGGAGTCTTTGGGTGGATGGTACAAGAATGGCTTGAAGTAGATTGTGGCAGAAGTTATAAAACACTTTAACTGGTTAGTTAGAGGTATACTTTCAAAGTAGTAGGATTATTATTCTTGGCATAATTATATTCTGTATATACAGGATACCATCCAAGCCTTTGAAGATCCCTTGTGCTAAGGTATTTGCCATGGCACTTCTGGCACCTTTTCAAGTGAGGTGCTCACCATCTAAATCCATCACCCTAAACACTCAGTGGTCTCAAATGACCAATCTCCCATTTACCCACTCATATCTTAGAGCCTTATGGCCACTGGTCTCAGTCAAAGCTTAGGAGGAAGACAAATTGATTAAAAATACACAGAAATATAAAGGTCTAATAGATCTAGGATTCTTGCAAAAGTTTTACTGATTTCAAACAGTGCAACTGCTTACCTAAAGTCACTGCCTACCTTATAAAATTGCAGACCAAGTAAAAAAAGGAGGAGAATCTTCTATTCTTTCTGGAGAAAAATATTTCCACATAACTGGAAGGCTATTTTCATCTCATAGTAGGCAAGGCTTTGCAAGGAATCTGTCTCTCCAAAAGGAGTTCTGCTTCGTATAGTTCCTGTGCATTCCCTGGTTCTTCACATTTTAGAGCTGTATATTTTTGTGTTTGTGAAATAACAGCTCGTAAAGTGGCAATAGTCATGTTTCTGGCAGTTGGACCTTTGTGTTCGCTTTTGGGGTCAGGAGATAGAAAATAGGGCACAAGGCACGGGAAAGAGCCTGTTTATTATATAGGTTATTTGTATCTAAGGCAACTTTGTTTTTTCCCCTTGAAACGAGGAAAGAAATATCTATCCTTGTAATTCAGCCCAAGAGAAAATAAACACAGAAATTCTTGGGTTGAAAAGTTTACTCAGTGTCAGGAGATTTACCTTTTTGTATTATTTGTAAAACAATGTACTTCGTACACACACAAATATGAATGGAATCAAATGAAACTTGTAAAGTGTGTGAGCTATTGGGAAATGTCTGCTAGAAGAATGTAAAGTAGTGTTTTTTAAATGTGCAGTTCAAGAACATATTGTTTTAGAAATTCTGCATTATTTACAAGGTCTCCAACTGAACAAAGTATAAATTTGCACTGGTTGCGTTTTAGGCAACCGTTACCACAACTGGCCTCTAGTGTGACCCTTGCTTGCTCTTTTGTGCATTCTTCTCCCTTGGTTCTTAATTACTGTTGTTTTTCAGTATGCGC
>NW_004955425.1:6376314-6453305 GCF_000276665.1 Chinchilla lanigera | reverse complement strand
ACTGAACCCCTGAGCTGTACGATCAGCCAGGCCCCTCCCCACCATGGCTCTTTAATCACCCTTTACTCCTCCTGATGCTTCAGTCCCCATGACGTGCTGGTCATTCAACCTATCTATACATCCAAAATGTCTCTCCTGCTTCATGCCTGTACAGCTAATAAGCAGATGTGTCTCGTAGAATTTCTGGCTCAACCAGGACAAAATACTGTTTTCCTCATTCTACCATGTGCTTCTCACATTTACTACTTTGTTGAATTTAACCTCTATCTATTCCCTGCTCATGGAGCTGTCATTCTCTCCTGTGCCAATGTCAAAGCTTGTCAGCTCTGAGCCCCCAGTTCAAAGTGTTAGCTTTATACCACCTTCCACTCTGCTTAATAACATTTAGAAGAGTAGTTCTCAACTAGCTGCACATTAGAAATCATCTGGGGAGATTTTTTAAAGTATAATGCCTGAGCACCATTCTGAGAAAGACTGACTTAATTAGTCTGAGACAGACTCAATCACAGAGAGTGCTTAAAGTGTTTCACAGGCGATTACAATGAGCAGAGACCCACTGCTTTAGAAGTTCCTCATTTCCTCAGGATAAAGCCTACATGAGGTTGCTAGATCAACAAGCCTTTGCACATTCTGGTCAATTTCATTTCTGCAGCTGGACCTCTGCTCCCTACGTCCTTCTACCTTTGCCCTGGGCACCTTGAGTGGCACAATATCAGACTGCGTAAACTATCTTCTGTGCCTTTCTTCTCTTCCCTTAATGCCTTTGTATATTCTTTTCCTTTGTCCACAATGTCCTTCCTTTATTTCCTTCTCTGGATTGTTTTTACTGGATATTTTCCTTCAGAAAACATCAAGATGCCTTTCCTGACCTACTCCAACCAAACCAGGATGGAAATACCTCTCTTTATAGCAATGTTGGCCTCTTATTTGATAACTGAGTGTAATTATCACCTGGTTTATTTATACAGGTTTATATTACTGATTCAGACTCTGTATAGAAACCAAATCTTTTATATTTATTTTTCTCATCAGTACCTGGCACAGTAGCTTCTGTATGTGTGTTTGTCAAATGTTGTAGGTGTATTTACAGAAAGATGTGAAGTTGAGCTTTATTCATAAATTTAATATCATTTAGAAATAAAGGTGTTGGTATCATGTCAATATTTTTACAGTATTTTCACCCATTCTCAAACTCAACTCAGTAGATTTCAGCTCATACTTGGTGCATCCAACACTTCATGATACAAGGAAATACATCCTTAGGTGACATTCAAAGATATTTTCTAACTGCAAAATTAGGAGTCTTCTAATTTCACTATTCTTATTAAAATAATTTTAATAAATATGTTTTATGAACAACTTTTATGAAGTATGGTTTACCAGTATACTGGGAACAGACAGGTAATATTTTTCACATTTTGGATTTATTTTAAACCATAAGCTGCCTATGTATGACCTGGAGAAGATCATGGTAGACAACACAAGCACTGCATAACCTGGAAATAAAACACACAGCTTTAGCTTGACACATATGTGCCTCAGATGAACAAGAATGCCATTTCCAACACCTTACCCAATTCTACTTCTGCATACCCACAAATTCCAGGGTGCTGACTATAGAAGTTTAGTTCAATTTTACTTTCAGAAAGTCCAAGTCATGTAATGACTTCATCATTGAATATTAATGCTTTAGGATGTCGAATTTTGGTGCTACAGAAACAGCAGCAAACCAAGAGCAGCCTACCACTTGCTGAAGATACTGAGAGTCAGATATTGTCATAGACACCATAAGGAATATCACAACCTCTGTGGCACCACTGGTTGTGGCAGAAACAACCAGCTGTCTACTAAATGTTTATGCAAAGAGGAGGATTATACTACCAGTCCCTGTGCATTCGGATATATTCCGAAATGAGCATAATGAGGTACAACCCTTCAAATCTTGATCCATAGTAAATTTTCACATAACTTTTCCTATGGCATTTCTTCCTTCAGCAACTAGGAGTGATTAAGGTTTTAAGATGAGTGTCTGAAGATGATATCAGCAACTGCACGGATAAGAGCTATGCGGTTGTTTGTTCAAACACTCAATACTCTTACCTAAGTGAGAAACAATCTACCATGTTAAGCACTGATACTGAGGATTTTATTTCTTGTTGCGGATAGCATTATTTTACCATTTGGTGAAATACTGTTACCCCTATTTTATGACTGGGGAAATTTGAGTTTCAGCAAGCAAGATTAGTAGACATAATCTTTTCTGTTTGTTTGTTTTTCTGGTACCGGGAATTGAACTCATGACCTCACACTTGCTAGGCAGGTGCTGTGCCGCTGAGCTAAATCCCCAGCCCCAAGACATAATATTTCAAATATAATTTGAGCAACTATTGATTTGGTCTATTTACACATGAGGGCATTTTTGTTTTTTTTAGTGTGCATCAACCAAACCTCAGTGGAAATCCAAATCAAACTCAAAACGTACTCCAGGAGACATGAAAGTTGTGAGGCAGTGTGATATCCATTAACAAGTTCACAGAAGACTGCAGGACATAGGAAAGGTGAAAGCAGCGATAGTTCTCAAGGACAAGAATGTTATATTGTCACTGGAAGGGGTGATAATTTTGAGGTAATATCTTAAAAGCAAATTTATAAAGTTAAAAGCACCAAATCCTCTCACTTCAGTATATAGAAAAAATTTAGGACTCCAGGAAAGAGGAAGGATAATGCATATTCACCAGTATTTAATATGAGGAGGACCTTGATCTGGGCTTTATTTGTATATTTTATTTAAAGCTCAAAAGCAAACCTTAAAAGAAACCGTTCATATTGGAAGACATGAATACCAAAGCTCATGGAGGCTCAGAGACTTGTGCATGTTTCATCATTAAAAAAGGCAGGACCTGGGATTTACTACAGATCTGACATGCTCATGTGTCTCATGCTATGTACTCCAGAAACATTTACACTTGGGGGTCAACTGCCTAAAACACAAAGCAGGCAGTGTAAATATTTAAAGCAGACCCGGTGGCTAGCTGTGGGGTATATAAAGTGCACATAGCTCATATGTTGAGGGGACTCAACTTCCCTTACTCAAACACTTTCATGTAGAAATCTGGGCCCTAGATTGCCCCACCTTCCAAATTTTAAAGAAAAACAAGTCTATCTTATTATGCAAGATGCCCAAATGTTTAAATGTTGATGACAGGGTAGATGTAACTACTGGCCATCAAGTACATCTTTAGACTGGATTAGGTATAGTGATTGCCAGTTAGCAGCTTATGATTTTCATGGTCATTTGAGTGTCACTGGAGTATTCAGCAGCAAGAAAGATAAAAAAGATTCCATGCAATACTTTGAGAACTGCAAATGTTAACTCTTAGTGCTGGGTAAGACTCCAAGCCCAGTGAAATGAAGGCAAGGAAATTTCTTAATGAGCCACAAATGATGCAAATTCAACTCAATATTTGTGAATGGAAAAAATGAGTAGCAACTCTGTGTTTTCTGCCTGACTATGTTAACATACAGGAGAATTTTGGTATGAGTGCTTTGAGTTTAGACCTGGTGAATCTAGATTTTAATACAAGTCATGACAACAATATATTATTTCAGAATTAGACCCAGAGCAAAATCAGGGCTTCTGGTTCACGCTCAGATGGATCTTGTTTATCCTAAGTTATCCTTATTAGAAGGGAGGAAATTCCCCATGGAGACCCTGGAAACAGTTCCATCTAATTAGAAAAGGGATCACCCACATAGAGGCTGGGCAGGGCCCTCTGAGACTGCCAAGATCAAGCAAATTTCCTGAGCCACGCTATTCCAGTTGTGCACTGGGCTGGGAAAGAGGCAGGAGCCTAGAGCATGAGGCACGCGGTCATGTGTGCTGCTCACTGCTCACCCCCCCTTTCTATTAATTTTGACTTTAACTACATTTATTCATCACCTTAGAGTAGAGAAGAGCCTCTGGCCAGCCCAGACCACTTTGAGTAAGTACGCAGAAGAGCACCGGAAATTAATAGCTGAACTTTCCTGCTCACATTATGTCAAACATTTAACATCTTTGGAAATATTCAGTGAAAATCAAAGTTTATCTTGATCCAAAAACCCTATTTAAAGTTAATCACTGCTGCCGAAGCCCAGTGTGTAGGGGATGTAGCCTATATCCACGTCATTATGCACATCAGCTAGTCTCACTTTACAGACTAAAAACTTTCCACCAAGTTGGTCGCACAGATTTTCGGCAAGCAAATCCAATTTCCTTTCGGACTTTGTTATAAAATTAGAGCTTTGTGTATTCGAGGGGAAAACATCAGATGGAACTCTAAACACTTGTGGCAAGCAAAGAATTCAAATAATGGCCAGGGGCAAAGGGATTGTAAAAAAAAAAAGATTTCTTCCTGACTGAGAAAGAATGTGGTATTATTTTTCTCTATTAATCATCTATGTTATCTGACTAATTATCTATCTTTCTATCATCTTCCTATCCATCTATCTATGTCTCTTCTTTGTATCATAAACATTTCATGAAGTGCAGAGACCTTCGTGACAGCTGAAAGGACACAGGAGAGACCTAAGTCCTCAGGTAGCTCCCTGGGGAACTACTTCGGGATCCAGAATGAGTTCATGCCTCTACACAAAACGAAGCAGTTAAGGAGGAGGATCTCTGAATTCTTTTGAAAGCCATTAATTCGCATTTCTAAGTAATTGCTAAAATTTGCTATTTTCTTCCTGAATATTTTATAATGCTCAGTAGAATCAATGCACTATTACATATTGCTCTTACTCATAATTTTGTAACCTAGATTCCTTGACCTTTCCCTTCAAAAGAGACAACTCTCATTTTCCCACAGTTTCATGAGCTCTAGAGAGCAGAGATTTGTGGACACTCACACAGGGAACGATGGGATTGACTTTGCTGGAATACTACCAGGAAGCTTCCAAATCACAGAAAAGATGTCTGGAACTGGTTTTTCTGAATGAGAAACACAACAGTGAAAGGCAGAAGAAAGATTTAAATACTGCATGAATCTTCAGAATCTACTCATGATTTCCAAACTGTTGAGGATCCCAGGAATAACTCATTATATAATTCACCCTAAATTTCCTTCAATTCATGTTATTAATTGGATTTTAATGAACAGTTTGAAAATCTGCTAAGCCTAGTTAACTTTAACACGTTTACTACGGAAAAGAATTCGAAAATTTAAAATGCCAAAAAATATAATTGTCTAAATTATCTAAATCATTTAGATCCTCCACCAAATTAACCTCACAGATTCCAAAATAAATGATCAGAACTTTATTTTATGAAGATAATTTGCCTTTTAAAGTAAGTATAATAATTCTGCCATTGAAAAAGTAATCAATATTTTAACTTCTCCTAAATACTTTAATCCTATAACATAAATACATTTTACAAATCTAGATGTGATAATATATTATTCTGTGAAAGTAGTCTACCCAGTCAGTAACCAAATTGATAAAATATATATGAATGCCAAGCACACACACACAACAAAAAAACCTTGATAACTTAATCTGAGTTTCTATAAGGCCTGTAGTTAATGGCTGAAGACAGTCAAGGTCATGACCTCCTCCAACTCAAGCTATAAGCTGCATCTATGGTTTCTATGTGTGGTAAAATAAAATATGTAGGAGAGCCCTGATCTACAGCATGTATTAAATGTTGCATCTAACTTTAAATTATTCATCCATCTTTTTCAAGATAGTATTTGATCGTCTCTATAGTAAAACAAAATAAAACATCTGGTTATGAAGCTATCTGATGGAAATAAATTGTAAAGAAGAAGGGAACAAAGTTTCAGGTATAAGAATATACATCACAAAAAAATTTAACATAATAAAATTAAAAATCATGTATTATTTTAAGTTCTGGAGTAAAATTATGATATTTTTATAAGATGGTAATTAGCCAATATAAGCTACATTTTAGGAGAATAATAATTGGCATAAGAAAGTATAAATTATATCTTATCAACAAATCAAATTATAAAATAGTATACACTATAGGAATACATTATATGTCCACTAATGTGTTGAATATTTGGTTAGTAAGATTATGTAATTAAATGATCATTATGCTTTTCTTTATATTTTCAGGATTTTACCATATTTTTCATTATTAAACACACATTTTTCAATAAAAAAGCAGTTAAAACTTACTTAAAATGGGTAAAAATGAGACACTAAGCTCCATGTGAGGAAAAGCAGAACTAATTTTCAGTATTATTAATAAGGTGTCGGTGGCATCTGTGATAAGTATCCATTCTGATTCCTCAATGCCTTTTCTGTACCAGTTCTTAGCAGATTTGGATGTCACTCCAGGAAAGGACTTTTTTGCTTTTTTATATCTCTAAACTAGATCCTCTTACAGGTTCTGGCAAATACCAGCATACAAGAAATGTTATACCTTAATGTGAGCTAAAGAATTCGCTCAGTATGAAAATAAAGCAGCACTCAGAAAAATGTCTCAAAAATCTAGGTTGCATTCCTTATAACTTAAAATGGACTATCAGTGATGAAATTACGGAGCATGTCTACCAAGTGTCCATTCAGCTTTATCCACTAACCTCTTGGGCTGTCTGGAAATATTTTAATAAATAGCAACTCCTACATTAACTGCTTACTTTGTAAATGAAACAGACATGTTGCTTTAACTGAACAGGTAAGTTGTCTATTTAAATCAAAAACTTCAGTATTTTTTCAACATTTGCAGTAATACTAAAATGTGAAATTTTGAAATTGTCTTCTTGGGAGAAAAGAGTTCTTTAAAGATAATCTACCATCTGCCCTTCCAACATAAATAACAAGCAATGCTCTACCACAACTCTTCCTTCCAATCTGGATGTTACCTCACCACTCTGAGATTTGACTTCTTGTTCCCTATTCAAACAACTGTTCAACCAGCCTCACTTCTCTGGTCTATCAGTATTTTCAGTCAGTCCGACACAGTGATTTATCTAGATCTCCTTAAAGTACAACTCAAGTGGGTTACTTTGCTTGCCGGGTTTTAATGGCTCTCACCTCATGTTAAACAAAACTTAAGTTCCAGAGACAGATGTGGCCCTCCAGATACATTTCCCACCTTGCAAGGATCAAAAAATATGATGGATATCAAGTTTATAAAATAATTTACTAGATTAAAAGATACATTTCTATCAAGCTCATTAATGCAGCTAGTTGCACTGTCATGGCTGCCTCAGTAGCCTCAATTTATTCTAAACATTTACCTTTCATGGCCATTTTGACTTTGGAAGAACACCAGAAGTTGCATAGTCCCAGATCTGGAGGGTGAGGACACACTATAACATTATTACAAGCCTGCATGTCCAGTGGTTGGCACTCAACAGCAGTTTTAATCATAACCTCAAAAGACTCTAATGAAAGAGAACTTCCAGAACTGCGTTAGAAAGTGGCAAGAACAATGGGATGAGCACGTTGTAAGGAAGGGGGCATATTGTGAGGAGAATTCATAGCAATATGTCTTTTACTATAATACATTTTTAAAATTAAACATTCTCTGTATATTTTGATCACCCCTTCTTTCACTAGTCAGCCACAGCTGTACACTAGGGTGTCACCAAAGTATGTGGTATGAATGACAGAGGTTGGTTTACACTGATCTAGAGCAAGAAACTTTAGGCAGAGGAACTCAGAAAGCTGTGTTTTTCACCCTCTAGATCATTCCAAATGTGTGCTGAAGTTCAGGAACCACTACTTTACCAGTCATTTTCCCAAATTCGTGCTATTCCTAGTGCTAGTCTCTGCCTAAATGTACCTTTTCTGTCCTATTTGTGGGTAGGCAAAAATCTATCCTTTCAGGCCAAACTTAGTGTCAACTCAAACGCATTTAGTTTCATCATATAGAAGTAACCTCTTTATTCTTTGAAAGGGCATGGTTCACATCTTTCCTGGAACACTACAGTTTTCAACTGAAATATAGTTATTTGTATATTTCCTTTTTCCTCTGCTGGAGTATAGGGACATAAGTTTGGTATCCCTATAGAGGAGGTGTTCCACAGAGGATTGTCAAACAACTATTGATTATGGTTTAGCTTTTCTAGATTGAGCAAATATATAAGACTTCTTATGTCTGAATTTCATAGTAACAAATATTTTTAGTATATATATAATTAAATATTGCTTGAGATGTGCTTTAAAATAGTATATGTATTTTATCTGGCAAACCTATGAATATTGTCCATAAGTTACTTTCTTTTTACTTATATTAAACTTCTTGCCACTTCTTTTCCTGAGAAGTATAACTAAGAAAACAGACCAAGCTTATATACCCAAATAAATGCTTTCCTTAAAAAAGTCACTTTGGAAATCCATGTACTTATTTACTAATATTGATGCCACCAAAAACATGTAAAATGCTTGTTTTAATTGCGTGAACATCTCACATACTTGCTATATAAGAAAATCAACCTCATTTTAAGCCCTGTGTGCTTAAAATATATATAAACCATAAACTACCTATTTTACAGCCTATCTTATTTTTCAACATTAGCATCCAGTTCCATTTCACTCCTTTTGAAGATCAAATTTATCTCAAGGCTTAATACTTGCCACTACAGAAAATAATTTTAAAGTGTACTTACAGCTTAAAAGGGCGATTTCCAAATAAATGCAAAACTGTTCAAGAAAGCCCTTTGGATTAAATATATAAGCTTCACAAGTGTTATTATGAAGAGGATATTCAAAGAAATGTGTCAATTCTGTTTGATTTTTTTTTGAAAGTCATACATCCTTATCGTCACTCTTTCCTAGGATTCCAAACTTACACTTACGGGATATACTCATTTCACCAAACACGAACTTTTAGCAGAACAAAATGCAAGCACAACAACATCCTCTCAAAGAGTTCCACAGACAGCAAAATAAAAGCCACACAGTAGAATCAATTCACACATACCCCGTCTGCCACAGAATATTATAATGTGAATGTGGTATCAGTATATGTTCCATATTTACACAGCACATTTTATTTCTATCCATGCACATACTGTTATTTATGTTTTTACTTAGATCTTGTCTTCAAGGTTGAAATACCTTGAAAATAGGAGCTTATCTACATTCTAAAACAAGCTTACACAAGATGTAGTACATAATATATGAAGTGAGAGAAGGATCAACTTATAATTAACAATTATAGTCTTTTATTTTCTACTTTACTATAGTTAAAATACCTGAATGATCCTCAATTAATATTTATGCTATCTCCATATATCTAATGGAGAATTTACTTATGTTTTAAATACAAGACAATTTCAAAGCCATTTGGCTCCTTGTTACTCCCTATTCGCAACCTCACACCGGGAGACAAAGAGGAGGTGGAAGGACGACGTAAGCCACCCAGAATATTCTTCTTCCTTCCTCAAAAACCAAATGAATCAATATGACGATTATGATGGAGGTTACAGGAAAATTTGGAATTTAGAAACTGAATTTAAAAGGATTCCATATCAATGTTTAGTTCTTTGGAGCTGTTCAAGCTCACTGATCCAAGTGATAATATATGAGGGGTTACTACGCTCCTTAAGAAAATTCCCAAAGAGATGTGACACTCTAAAAGGTGATTTTCACAGGTAATACCTTAACCACTGCGGTAATATCTACATTTTCTCTTTCAGCTCCATACGAGTATTTTAATAGGTCATCTTACTGATGTTACCAGTACCAACATTTAATCTTTAATAAATCAGTAAGAAGTTAAAAAATATAACTCCCTTTCATATATCAACTGGCTATATTATAGGGAAATAATCACCAATCTACGTTTTCACAAAAGCAATAAGCACACCAGTTTTTAGATTAAAAAGTTCACTTGAACTGCATAAGTACAAACAGACAGAAAATTTTATTCCTCTTTTCTTCCTCCCCCAATGATAAAAGCAGTTCCAAAAGCACCGTTCTCCCAAAGGCTTTTACCTGACATTAAAGACAGGATTAATTAGGACAGCAACTGGTAGACCAAGACATACAAGACAACGTTCTACCACTAAGGCAGAAAGAGCTGTAATTAATGAGAACAATTCAGCTAGGCATGTGGAACTCAGAATCCAGGAAAAAGAAAAGAAAAACTAGACAGGCAAGTCACTGGAATTAAGGTGATCAAGAAGGAACAGGAGACATTGAAAAAAATTATTATTTAAAAAAAGAAGCAATAAAGATTAAGGAAGCCAGGAATTCATCACTGGTAAGGTCTGTTAAACAACAGAATGACCTAAGCTATATAGGTACAGGGGAATTGAGGTTTGATATTAAACCATGAGAAAGTTTATCAATGTAGCACTCAATCTTACAGACGTTTGGATGGTGGATATGCTTTTAGGAACAACTAAATAGGCAGAAAACAAAAGATTGAAAGTGGAGTATAAGATATAGATTTTGTCTCAGAAAGAAAAAAGAATCCTTGACAACAAAATTAGACTAGTAGCAAAATTAGGATCCCAAATGTAGATGTTATGTTATACCAAATTCTCGCTTTTTATTTCAAAACAAGGGATAAAATGGACAAAGGTAAGAAAAATAAACTCTGAAGCAAAGAACCAGAAGAGTGTACCACTTCTAATATGTAGAAGATCTGCCAAGAAACCCACCAGAGATCTCAATAAATATTGCTTGATAGATGTCATATGGCGTCATGCTTGAGCCAAGAATTGGCAGATCAGTGACTCTCAAATCACATGTAGCTCACACATGAAACTTTTTGTCCTTCAGATTATTTTTTAAATTGAATTAGTTTATAGCATATGAGAATAACTTAGAAAAACCGTTATATTTTACAGTAATAATAATTGTTGAAATAATTTAGATTTTTCTTTAAAACAAAATAGAAAGTCCTGATAATACTGGCTTTGGAATTCCACAGACTAGCATTTTGCTGAAGCTGAGCAGCTGCCTATCCCTTTAAACAGAGGTCAATGTGCAAACCACTGTCCCATGACTTTCCTGCTAAGCTGTGGATATTCAAGTTTGCAACTACTGCTTTAGAGAATGGTGAGAATAAAAGAAAATTAGAGGCTACTGCACTTTTCATAGAAAGTTGCCAGGCTTTGGGTGCTTTTAGGCTATACTAGAATAATCTTTGCATTGGACAAAAAACAAAAGAAATAAAACTTGATCTTCACCCAGCCTCAATATGATAAAGCTAGACAAGACTGACAATAGGTAGACACGTGGGAATTTTTCTTGCTTATATAAATACAAGCTTTGCTTCAACAGTTACACTTCATAACTGAAACTGTTGCAAGTTTACAACTATCTTAAATTTCAATAATTTGGTTCATTTTTAGAAAAGAAAATATGGTGAATGAATGTGTGCTATATATTTTTCCTGGCAGTTAATATACCGCAAATAGAATTAATGTAGAGAAATGTAGATATTTTATTTCAATCTCCAGGAATATCTCAAAATGTAGTATTATAATCCAAACTTTTCCAGATTTAATGTAACAAATCATAAAAAAATGCTTTATCTTTGTTCTGTGAAATACAGTGATCCACTGAAAACAATACTAAAATTCTGAATAGGGAAGAAACATTTCAAAATAAAGTCCTGCTCAGTAATTTCAAAATACTTCTCCTTTGTGTTTAATAAAATTATCTTTTGGGAAGCCAAAGGAAAATACTCTATCTTTTCTCTTCAAAAAGGCTTAGGATATGTTCCAATCCCTTGAAAACTTGCTGAAGAACATTTGCCATACTGCTCTTATATATGTTAGTTTAAGTTTAGTTATGACATATTTTGCAAACTGCAGAGTTTTAAAGTAAGAAATCACAGTTCTTGTCAAATAGGAAACAGACACAAAAAGTTCTTGTTTTATAGACTAGGGTAGTTTCTGGAATTTTCTTTCCAAATATTCTTCCTTAGAAAAGAAATAGAATTAGGGTTTTTATTTAAATGCTGTCTCATCTAAGCCACTTAAACATTTTTTAACTTCTTGGTAACCAAAAGTTGTCAATGCCTGTACAGATTAATCACCTCACATTGATTCTAAACTTGGTATTTGTTATTAATCCTCAAGAATATGCATGAACAAAATTGATTTCTGAAGCTACAACCTTGGAAAGTTAACATTCCCTGCAGACCTGGATATTTCAGCAGAAAATTAGAGCAATTTACATTTCAGCACATGCATTTTTTTGTTTGTTTGTTTTTGTTTTTGTTTTTCTACGTTACTAGGAACCGAACTCATGACCTTGCACTTGCCAGGCAGGCGCTTTGCCGCTGAGCTAAATCCCCAGCCCCAGCACATGCATTTTTGCAGGGCATAATCTCCAGTCACTACAATTCCCAGTCATTAGTCCTATTCTGAAAATATACCATGTGCACAATATGTCCAGACTATTACATATTCCCTAGAGAAACTATCACTATGACCCAGAGGAACAAGAAGAACTTTTAAATTATAATATAGCATAAAATATAAATTATCCAGGAGAATAAAAATACACATACAGATATTTCTTCAAAAAGGAGAAAATGGGGCTGCGGAAATAGCCCGGTAATGTAGCACTTGCCTAGCTTGTATGAGGCCCTGGATTTAATCCTTGGGACGAGAGACAGGATGACAGAGTGAGAACAAGAGAGACAAAGACAGACAGACAGGGACAGACAGACAGATAGTTATTACTTTGGCACAGCAAAGTCTTCATGTAAAGGTTTATTGATTCTAATATCTTAACATCAGGACACTCAATCAGAATAGCAATACAATAAATGATTTTTATTGGTGAAAAACCTTCTATGAAGTTTTTTGGGGGCTCATGTGGATTTCCAAGTGAAGTATAGATATTTCCAGTACAGCTGAAGAGCAATGGAGTTGACAGGCAGTGTTATGTACAGCTGATAACAGCTCAGTCCCTGGAAACACACATTCTTCATGCAGGTCCTGCCAGGGTCTAATTCAGATCTCAGCTCTTTAACTGCCACACATCAAAATGTGGATCGTACCATGCCATGGAGTTACTGCAGAGGTGAAGTGAAATAAGATAATGAACACAAATCACTTAGCAGAGACGGCAGCGCCTCGTAGAGCCACAGGAAATGATAACCACAGTTATTGCTATGAGAATTTTTCAAGAAAAAGTAAATCTTTGAGATGTATCTTCTAAATGATCTTCTTGACAAGAAATGGTATGAACATCACTTCATTCTCACTAAAGCTTTCCGTGAGCTCGGATGGTGGCACATACGGGAAGGTATACTATATATAGGTAGGTGTGTCTGCACGTAGTCTACACATATATATAGCAACGTAGAGATGCGTATAGTTTAGATTTTACATTTTATACAAAATAAATGTATTTTGCAAAATAAATACAAGCCCATAAAATGTAAAACCAAAATCAAAAAGCACTGAAGCAAATAAAGCAGAAGCATAGAGATATTCAAAAGAGTAAAACAAGAGCAAAATGCGAAGTTCAACTAAGGAAGGGTGCCCTAACTAACATTAACGGAGCTAAATTTTCGCTTGCAGGGTTATTTTCTAGAGAGAAATAAGATCTTCAAACAGTGGGTTCCTACACAGAGCAATGTGCCAATTGCTGACATTTATCCCGGGACAGATTTATGATAATAAACAAGTAGGATATTAGTGATAACAGCATATAGTTGCTAAACACCTACTTTCTGCCAGGAGTATCCTTCAAGCTCTGCTGAGTGAGCAGAGCTTTCGCTGACTGAGTCCACGTGGGCCACTGAGATAGAAGTGCTGATCCAGCCCTTGCTGACTCTGTGGTGGCAGGTTTTACACCTCACAGGGGAAGAGGAGATAAAGTGCAGAGTCAAAGGTGCAGGCCAGAGAGACAGCTGAGCAAGTTCTGCTTCTGCTGGCCTGAAGCAGTGACTAGAGAGACCGTAGAACATGGAAAGAAAAATTGAACCATTAAGTCATTAGGCACTTTCATTTGTTCTGACCCCTCTACTTCTTTTGAAAACTTCTTTAAAACTCCCAACTATAAAATACATGACCCAAATTATTTACTTATAGCAATTTTTCATCTTAAAATGTCTAAGCTTTGAATCTGGGAATGAATTACCTGAAAATGGTAGAAATAGCTATTTCACTACAGCCTCTGCACTTCTGAATGTCTTGCTGTATTCCTAAATTATTGAGAAGACCTGCACAGCAGAGAGGGAGACGTTGCTAGGTTTAATCCAGGGAAATAAGCCATTTGGAGTAACACCTCCAGAAGCCATACATCAAGAAATGGGCCCGATTAACTCCCACCTGTGCTTCACAGTCATGGTTCATCCCTTCCTGCTGATTCATTTATTCTTTACTGACTCCACTTTCCTCAATGCCCTGGAAATATATTTTCCCAGCTCACCCTCAATTGTTGTCTTTTCCCATAATCTTGACAGAGGACACGTATTATATTTACTATACTCTTCTCTCATGGGAAAAAACTTGGCTTTCTTTAAATCTATTGTGATCCTTATCCTCTCTTAGGCTGTTGGAGTATTTTGATGGGCAATACAGAAACCTCTGACTCTAGAACAGGCTTGGATCATCACAATCACAGTGATTGGTTCAAAGATGGTGGAACATTTCAAGATTTTTCAGGCAGAGTGAATCTCTTTCCTTGGGGGTGGCAAAAGGGGTAGAATATGCCAGAAAATAAGGGACTTAACCTGAGAAAAAAACATTAACACAAAACAAACCAGAGTTGAGAGTTAAAAATCCAGGGGCTGGGGATTTAGCTCAGTGGCAAAAGTGCCTGCCTGGCAAACGCAAGGTCATGAGTTTGGTTCCCGGTACCTGAGAAAAACCAAAAAAAAAAAAAAAAAAAAAAAAGAGAGAGTTAAAAATCCATAACAATGAGCACATATTGATCTTGTCTTGCTGAAAACCATTCCTGCCCCCAAATTATTCAGTTATATGGTCTGATACACTCAAGCTGTAAGTCAACTTATGATGGGTTTCTGTCATTTCCAACCCAAAGTATTCTGGTTAAGTTTTTATCTCCAGTCAATAAGAATGAATTGTGATATGGAAAACTCCAACCCAGACATAATTTTGCCCCTCATCATTCACATGACATTCTTTCTAATCCATAACACCAGCTTTGCTAAACTGGAAAATCATTTGCACATCTCCAGCTGCCTGATATACAGCTCTATGCATCCCACTGATTTTGAAAACCCAAACCAACCATTTAAACCAAAACTAATCACCTCCTCTAGAGGATGTGTGTGTGTGTGTGTGTGTGTGTGTGTGTGTGTGTTTATAATCATCTTCTCTGGGATATATATATATATATATATATATATATATATGTCCCCTAGAATTTGTTAATGATTTTGTTAGTGATTCCATCATGGTTCAAGACTCATCATCCAGGAATTTTGCTTTGTGCTATCCTAGCCACTATACTGAATCAGTTATCTTGTCCTATGAATTAATTCTTCAAAATTTATCTTCATGCCAGTTTCTTCCTTTTTTGGAATTTTTATTTATACTCAAGCTGCCTGACTGCTTTTTCTCCCTCATGTCCTATTCTACACATGGTTTTCATTTTAATCTTCATAAGTATTGATTCCTTTATGTCAAGACCATACTCTGAAAACTGCATGACCTCACACAGCCCGGTGCTTTAGCCCACACTGCCTGTTCCCCTTCACCTTGCTTTCATTCAAATGCCGCCATTTCCTCCCTTTCCATTCCCAGTGACAAACTGCCTGCACCAAACTGGCCTATATCCTACTCCTAAAATACACCTACCTTTTCATGCTTAGTTTCTCTTCCCGAATTAGATTCCCTCCAGTTCACTCATCTCAGTTCTACTCTATTCTTGGTAGTTTTCACTCCTGTGTGCAGTCTCTAAAACCACAGTTAACTGAAGTTTCCAGATTTGGCGCCACTTACTGTCTGCAATGTTCACCTAGCATATGACACGGACTGTCTCAAACTGTGATCGCTACGTATCCCTTGGATATCCTATCTACAATACTGCTAGGTGCAAGAGACCATGTCTAAATGTTACTTAGCATATTTTATGGTTATGAAATTTAAAAACATCAGGATGTACTTTTCATTCTTTTCTTACATGTCAAATTATATATAGGGGGAAGGAGTAGAGGGAAAAGAGATGAAAAGGGAATTAAGATGTTACATACATGTACCAACAGCACACACGGAATGTAAATATGTACTGCAAATGTACAAAAAATAAGAAGGGGATCAAGAGATGAATGAAAGCAGTAGGGAGGAAAGAAAAGAGGATGCAAAAAGGAATTAGGATGCATTATGCACATTTACCAATTTTCCACGTGGAATGTAAGGACTTTGTACTACAAACATGCAGTAAGAAAAAATAATACTGGACTAAACAGCCTTAAGATTATACCTTGGAAACATTATAATTCTTCTCTGGCCATTATTTCCCTATCTGCAAAATGAAATGGACCTAGGACTGATGATTACCTACACAGTATCCGTAGCTCCCTTTCTTCCTTTCACATGGAGTACCACTTTCATTCCACTGGAGTAGCAGCCCCCACTGTGTGGGTCAGGAGACACAGACCCAGTTCACAGCTTCAAAGATAGTCAGGATACCTCTATATTGACCATAATAATCTCAAATCTCTGGTAAGGACCCCAACCACCAAATGAGAGTACCACTCCTGAGAATAACTTGAGGAAGGGTTACTTCCTCCAGGAAAACAAGTGCACGGGAGAAATGCCCTCATACCTTCCTCAAAATAGTGGGTACCTGGCCAAAGCAGCAATCCTGTTGCCAATCTGAGTGGGAAAACAGTACTTTGCAAAGACCAAATCTAAATCCCAGAGAGCTTTAGGGAAAATATTATACTACATCCAGGATCCAGCCTACTTTAGAATCTTTATGTGAGATGATAAAAAGGATGACATAAACTAAGCAAATGATAAGATGAACATGTTTAAGCCAGTTAGAGGCAGTTTTTATCTACCTGCAGCAAAAACATCCTGATTGATGTCTTAGACTCCATAACCCATTTCAGATCTAAAATTTAGTATTTACAAATAGTCACATCATCTCTCAGTATAAAGAAACAAACCATGAAATCAATTGCTTCATCTTAGAAATTAAGATATTTGTAAGTGAATAAATTAGTAAACTCCTAACTCTTTCCCAGGCATGCCTAGATAGAGAATGATTTGACCCAGCTAGTTCCCTTTTTGTTATCTTCCCCAAAGAGTTAAAACTATCATACCACAGCAATATATGCACATCTATCTTTATAGCAGCACAGTTTGTGATATCTAAGTCTTGAAAGTAACTCAAATGCCCATCAATAGATGAACAGATAAAGAAATGTGTTTTTTTAAATACAATGGAGTACTACTCAGCCATAAAAAGAATCAATTTAAGACATTTCTAGGTAAATAGGCGGACTTTGAGACCATACTCTTTAGTGAAATAAAACAGACACACATGCTTAAACATTGCATTGCTTCTCTTGTGTGAGAAACTGGAAGGGTAAACAAGGGCCAAAATGTATAATAAATATTGAGAAATCAGGAGAAAATGTTCATATGGGAAAGGGAATAAGGGTAGGGAAAGGAAAAAGAAAAAAAGAGCAGAAGGAAAAAAATGAAAACAAAGCTTTTGTAAATGAGGAGAGGAAGAAGGGTCGAAGGCAAAGGAGAATAATGAGAAAAAAAGAAGAACCAAGATATATTATGCACAGGTGCAAATTCCTTATGGTGAATGTGATCATTATGTATATCACAATTTTATATCAATAAAATTAATTTTAAAAAATAAATTTTGACATTCACTGTCATCAAATTAAATTTCACATATTATTTCTATCTTTAAAATTTTATCTTTATATAAATTATTTACACTACTTAGCACTCAAAATTATTTTAGCTGAATGCCAAATATTATGGCATGATAGACGATCACTATATTATTGAACAAATTGTTTTTGAATTGTCACATCTGTACTTGTAAAAATATGAAATATTCTAATTTCTCCTAAAACAATTCCATGTTATTATTTGAGACACTCTTTCCTGAATTTCCTTCTCTCCTGTCCATCAAAAGTGGCAGAATTCAAATGTATCACATTATTAATCTAATTCAGAGAACATGCCATTGATCTATATTTTGACTGCTTCTTGTCAATTAAATATGCGAAGTCCAATTTCAATGAAAATCCCAGCCTTTCTTCCCAAGTCACTTCTTTAATCATATTTTTAGTCTAAAGAAATAAATAATGACTTAACTGCTTTCCCTCTTTACATAATATCTAGAGCCATTATGAATGCAAATTAACTTATCCCAGGGCAATCAGGCACTTTAGCTCAATGAAGTATAAATCCAAATTCCCTGAAGAAAAATACTGAATTAATTAATTTTGCCTTACATGGATTTTTTTGCAATGTAGGGTGCTGTTATTGTTTTACTAATCTATGATTATAAAATCAACTACTTACTTTAGCTTATTGCCTCTTACAGGTGAAAAGGTTGAATAGAATCAGTAATTTGGTACTCCATAGGAAGGTTTGTATCTGACTGAGAGTAATTAATCTGTAGCTCAATAATTTTCCCATCTGACTACTAATTAATACAAAAGTCTAATTTTTTTCACAATACCTTGTAAAAATATATACACTGGATACCACTGTGAGATGTTTCATCTGCAATTGCTACTCAGTGGAAATATTTCAGGTTCATGAGGATGAACTGTTGGACTAATTTATAACAATCGTAGTTTGTTCTGCTGCTTCAAAAACACAGAAAACATTTCTTCCTAACCGTTTGATTTATAACAACACAGAAACAATCTGCAGCTATTGATATTGCAGACTTCTTTTAACATGAAAAAATAACTTCAAATCTTTTGATGCATAATAACATAAAACCCTAGGTTTCTTTGATACGATATATTTTGCATTTACCAAGATTAAAGGGATGCAAATCTCAAAAGTCGTTCCATCTGATGGGATAATCTGTGCTCCGGTCATCTCTGCACCTGTCTAATGACAATGACTTGAAGACAATGGTTTTGAATGCTTCAATGTGAAAATGAAGTAGAATATGCAGACAAAGTTCTCACCCTCTCTAACCAACCCTGACTTCTCTGAGACTTACTGCTCAGGTTCAGAAAGTAGAATTTTCACATCATTGGCTCAGAGATGAATGAAATATGTAACTTCTAACTCAAAGGTTAAATAAACCTCTTTGATCCCCAAATCAGACTGGATACCTTCTGATAAAAGGAGGGGTCTATCGAAAGAGAAAAGAAATGAATTCTTTTCTCATTGGAAATTCAACCTGGGAAAGGAAACTTGATAATCTAACCAAAACTAACCTATTATAAAAACAGTTCCATTCAAATTTCATCACCACAGGAGTCTTACAAGCAATAAAACTGCCTGTAATTTGTAGTTTTCTAACCTCTGGAAATATGTAGTGAAAGTTCCTCCATTTTCAGACAAATGGTGGTCTGAGTAATTAACTGACTTCCCTTTTTATTTGCGTTAGCAACGTGGTGCTATTCTTCTGCAAACAAAAGTGAGAAAACCTTAATGATTTCTACACTCTCTGTTTTGCCACACTAATGTTATGAAGTGTAACTCTCCCAAAGGTGGATGTTAGGGTTTCCATGTGAAATATCCCACAAAATTCCCATGTATGTGGAGTGTGGTTGGGTCACAGGGGCATCAAAGCTGACTTGGTGTTAGGAGTTGGGGCCTAGGTGACTGTGGGTCATGGAGGACATGATCTGCAAGGGTGTATGTCTCTCCCCAGCTCTTCCCTTTCTCTCCTGTAAGCAGCTTTCTTTCTCCACAGCCTTCCATCATGCCTTTCCTGTCTTGGAGCGTCAACTATGCACTGAAATCTCTAAAAGTCATTGGCACAAGTAAACATCTCCTCCTTTAAGTTGTGTGTTCTGGATATTGTGTCTTAGTGTCAAAAAAAGAAGTAACAAAGACAGTGACAAATCAAAATGGGGCAGTATTCTGCATCCACCAAATTTTCTGCCAGCAATTTTAACTGTGACTACTTCTCTCCATTGGACTAGTTTGATCAGCATAGATGGCTCATTTGCCAGATCTCTACTCACTTTATCAAAATCATTCCCCCCTGTTTTTTCCTGTTTCCAATGCAGCCAATTAAGGCTGCCAAGTTTGAGTTTCTACTTTATTCCAGATATTACAGTTGGGGCCTTGCTATGCTTTCATTTTAACCTTGAAGATGCCATTATGGTATGATTTTATTTTATTCAGGGAAGAAAGAACTGCAATTCAGCAGAAATTCATGTTCCATTCCTTTCCCCTCTCCTCCTCCCCTCTTTCCCTACTGGAGCTGAGCTGAATCTCTTTTTCTTTTTTCCCTCATCCCAGGTGATATAAATTTATTTAGGATTTTTATATCTTCTTGATTCAGCTTTGGTAATTCATATGTATCTAGAAATCCGTCCATTTCCTCTGTGTTTTCCGTCCTATGAGAGTAAAGATTTTCAATGTAGGTATTGACGATTTTCTGAGTTTCTACAGGATCTGCAGTGATTCATCCCTTTCATTCCTTATTTCATGTATTTCAATTTTTTCTTTCCTTCTTTTAAATAAAGTTGGCAAAGGGTTTATCAATTTTATTTATTTTTTTCAAAGAACTCTTTGACTTGTTAATTCTTTGCATTATTTTTAGTTTCCATTGCATTAGTTTCTGCCCTGAGCTTTATAATATCCTGCCTTCTTTGGGCTTTGGGCTTGATTTGCTCTTCTTTTTGTAGAAATTTGAGATACAGTATAAGATTATTTGTGATCATTCTTTTTTCCTGAGGTGGGATTTCACCAGTATAAATTTCCCTTTGAGGACTGCTTTCATTGCATCCCACAGGTTCCCATAGGTTGTATCTATATTTTCCTTTGATTGTACATAGTGTTTAATTTCTTCTTTGATTTCATCTGTGACTCATTGATTGTTCAGGAGAGTATTGTTTAATTTCCATATGTTTATGGAGTTCTTTCAATTTCCTTTGTCATGAATTTCCAATTTCATTGCACTATGGTCTGATAGTATGCATGAGATAATTTTAATTCCTTTGCATTTCCTTAAGCGTGTTCTACTTGCTAGTATATGTTTTTCATAGGTTTCATTTAGTTCTGTTATTTCTTTGCTGATTTTTTGTCTAGTTGATCTCTTTGTGGCAATGGAGTATTAAAGTCCTCTGTTATGATTGTGCTGCTGCTTATTTCATTTTTCATGTCTGTTGAAATTTGTCCTATATTGTTAGGTGTTCCTGTGTTTGGTGCATACGTGCTTATGATTGTTACCTCTTCCTCTTGAAGTTTTCCTCTCACAAGTACGTAGTGACCTTCTTTATGTCTTTTAATTGTTCTTGGTTTGAAGTTCCCATTGTCTGCAAACAGAATAGTTACATCCACTTTTTTCTGGATTTCTGTCCCATGGAGTATTTGTTTTCCATCTTTTGATTTTCAGTCTATGTATTTCCTTTATGAGTTAAATGTGTTTCTTGTATACAGCATACTGCTGGATTTTGTTTCTTGATCCACTCTGCCAGTCTATTCCTTTTGGTTGGTGAATTGAGGTCTTTTACATTAATGGTTATAACTGATATGTATTGGCTTATTTTTGTCATGTAATTTTCCTGCTATTTGCTCCTCTTTTTTCCCTCTGTTTAATTTCTTGCTCTGCTTGGTGGTTCCTTTCTGTTGTTTTTCTTGAAGTTGTGGTCTTTTTTTTTTTTTGTCTTCCTAGAATATCTTTTATTGCTCTTTGTAGTGCTCTTCTAGTGCTCTTTTGGTGCTCGTGAAGTTCTTCAGTTGCTCTTTATTGTGGCAATATTTTATTTCTCCATTAATTTCAAAGGATACTTTTGCAGGGTACATCACTCTGGGTTGGAAGTTGCTTTCTTTCTGCACGTGAATTACTTCACTCCAAGTTCTTCTTGACTTGATGGTTTGTGTTGAGAAATCTGCTGTGATTCTGATGGACTTTCCTTTATAGGTGGTCTGTTTCCTTTCTCTAATAGCTTTTATTTTTTTATTTTTTATTTTTTATTTTTTTTTTTGGTTTTTCTCCGGTGCTGGGAACCGAACTCACGACCTTGCACTTGCCAGGCAGGCGCTTTTGCCGCTGAGCTAAATCCCCAGCCCCTCTAATAGCTTTTAATATTCTGTTCTTTTCTTGGAATTCTGAGATCTTGATTACTATGTGCCTGGGTGTAGATTTATTTTGGTTAGGGCTAGTTGGAGTTCTATGTGCTTCACGTACCTGAATGTCCATTTCTTTTCCCATGCTTGGGAAATTTTCTGCTATTACTTCTCCAAATAGTCTTTTTATGTCATTTATGCTGGCACCTGCTATTTTACTGATACCTTGTAATTAATCTTACATTGTTTAAATACCAATGTAATTAATCTTACATTGTTTTTGTCTGCTTTGTCTTGCAGGTGTTGAATTGTTATTTCTTGGCTTCTTGTTAATTTTAAGAGATCCTTCCTTTCACGGTCATTAGCTGCAATGCTGTCTTCAAAGTCTGAAAGTTTATGTTCAGCTTCAATCAAATGGTTTTGCCAGCTTTTGATGGGAGTTTTAATTTTCTGGGTATCTGTTTGAATCTGTTTCATGCATTCCAGTTCTTCCCTATATTGTTCATTCAAGGTTTCCATTTTCTATGCTCCTCTACGTCTTCTTTTGATGTGCTAAGCAATTCTTTCATTATTGTCATTTCTTTTTTTTAACTCAGAGATTATTTCTCATCTGATGTCTTCTATACCTTGATGCAGTTGTTTCTTTACTTCAGCTGCTATCATTTCAGAAATTTCAGGTGTTTGACTTCCAAGCTCTTCTGAGTTGATATCTCCTGGACTTGTTCTGGGTGGGGTGGGGGTCTGTGACTGCATTTTGCTCCTTCATTTTGTCATTTTCAGACACCCAGAGGTTCCCTGGAGCTCAGCCTCACTCCCAGAATGATGTTGGAGTGGTGGGGCAAGAACCCAATGGTTTCCAGTGCTCACTGTGGTTCCCTCAATGGTGTGTTTGGGTGGGGTGCAATCCCTGATGCTCCCACAGCTGTCCCAGAGTCAGCCTGGCTCCCACTCAGGGGTTCCCAAAACTTTCCAGGTTTCAGCCTTTTTTCCACAAGGGTGTAGCAGTGGGTGGGTCATGGTCACAGAGGTTCCAGACACTGCCTGGGACCCAGCCTGGTTCCCACACCTGTGGGGGAGGGATAAACACGAAGTCACTGAGGCCACTGAAGCTGTCTGAGGTTCAGCTTGGTTCCCTGGAAGGTGCAGGGTGGGGGCAGGGTGTGGCCCCGAAGGCCCTTGAGGTTGTTTGGGGCTCTGCCTGGCTCCCAAGCTGGTGGGGCAGGTGCAGTCCAGCTCACCAGTGTTCCCAAAGCTGTCCAAGGCTCAGCTCAGTTCCAGTGCAGGAGAGGGGCAGGACGTAGGCCCTCCAGGCCCCTGAAGCTGTCTGGGCTCTGCCTGGTTCCCATGCTTATGGGGGAGGGGCGGGGGTGGCTCATCAATCTTCCTGGAGCTGTCCAGGGTTCAGCTCAGCTCAGGAACATCAATTTCATAAATGAGTTTAAAAACCAATATTGAGTACCTAACAAGTATTTATTTATGTGTTAGTACATTTTTTAAAACATTGCTGAAAATCAATAATTTTTATTCAATATACTTTTGAGGCCCAGACAATGATACTTCAAAGTGTGATTCTTTGATATTTTGAGCAGAACAGAGCTCTCTCACCTTGAACTGCCTCAATCTCTATAATTCTCTTTCTTTCCTGAAGCACAGGTAGAGGCTCTTTCTAAAATTTTCATGTTTACATAAAGACTAGATCTACCAAAGAGGAACACAGTTATCTTCAACTTTCATAAAATTTTGCACTGACATTATATTCACATCACAGAAGAAGAGATTGGGTATCAAACACTGCACAGAGTCCAAAAGTACTTAATCGCAAGCAATGTCTATTCTCTGAGCACACTCATTTCCTCTAAAATCATTTACTACCTCTCCAAAATACTCCTTCCTTTCCTCTCCCCTATGAAGACGGGTATTTAAGCTTCACTCACATGGCCCCTTTTTTTCAGTTTCACTCATATTTGTATGGTCCCAATGTTTATGTAAATTGATACAATGTACATGTTTTTCTACAGTTATTCTCTCTTCTGCCAGTTAATTTTGACTAACTGTATTTGACCCACGAGAAGGAAAGTTTTAATTTTCTTTAATACCAAGAATTTCAGCATATGAAGACACAATTCCTAGTCTATTTAAATGGCAAGTGGTATACAGCATCACACTCAGGTTCATTCATTTGTTGTTTCCTTCTTCTTCTTCTCCATCTTCCTCTTCCTTCTCCTTCTCCTCCTCCTTCTTTCTTTTCCTCTTCCATTCCTTCTCCTCTTCCTCTTCCTTCTCCTTATCTTTCTTCTCAGCCTCCTTCTGCTTCCACTGCTGCTGCGCTTACTTCTCTTTCCATGGGGCTAAATGTGGTAACACATATCCTGATTTGAGATACCTAGAGTTTTCCTCTAAACACATATGCATACATGTGCACACACATATTTGGACTAAATTAGGCTATTAAGATATAACTGTAGTATCCAAATTATTGCTATTTCTCATGTATTCCTTTATTAATCATAATAGTAAACTATGATTACATCGGTGTCTCATGTTTACCAGCAATACCTAGAAGGCTGGAGAGAATTTTTGGCATCTGGTAACTAATTCAAGGACTAGGAGAAGTATGCACATTTGTGAACCATAGAATCATCACACGTATTCTGAGTGAGTTATGATTCCTAATTAAGGTATATGAGAACCAGAGATTAGTTCTTCGCAGAATTGTATGTACTCATTTCCTGATGTATACTAATTGACTACTGTGTTATCTCTTCCCAAGATGTGAGTCCCTAAGAGGTTGAGTGGTTAATAAGCCTCTTAGTTTATATAGTAGGAATTATCATAGATTTATTCTGCTAGTGTTTTTATATATTTCTCCACATAAGTTAAACTATATACAATAACTATGAAATTACCATTAAGATGAGAGATCTTAGTAACATAGATGATAATTTTTAGAATTATAATTTGTAAATATAAAGGAACACTATCCTTCTACTGAGTACATGGCAAAAAAAATTTACTGCTCTAAACAGAAGTAAATTATATTTATATACTTTCAAGTAGTATTTATTTCTTGTAGATCAACTCATACCCATATAGATTTCATCGCTGATGAAACATTTTCAAGAGGATTGACATGTTGTAGAAAAAAGCAATCCACAACTTCCTGCCAAGGCTTAATGCTACCAGAATAAAAAAAACAATTTTCAGATGTCTTTGCCAACTCATAAAACAGTATCTGGTCAACTTTAATAGGAAACATACATTTCTTTACACTGAAGCATGGAAAGCAAGCAATGTAAAGTTGTCCTTATCACAAACTATTAAAGCCAATTATGCTCAACAAATATTGATTTATATCTACCACCGGTATGACACAGTGGGAAAATCTCTTATAAAAAGTGAAATACATGCATTTATATGTATCCTAAAAACAGTGTGAAAGCTGTCCCTTATTTAAGGTATATCTGTTTATAGAGATGAATGGAAGGCAACAAACACTGATATAAAAGAGAAACACAGCATGACAGTTGAGCATTCTGGTTATGAGTTCTCTCTGAAATGTAGCTTTCTCGGCTATAAAATAGGCAGGGCAGCAATACCAACATAGAGATGTATTACCAAAAGGGACAGGGCTCAGAGAGGGCTTTGCACACACTCAGAACTAGTTCTTTCACTTCCTCTCCTTCTTGCAAGCAATTCTATGACAAAGCAAGTAAAAGCATGTGAACAGCCCACTGGAGAAGATGTGTTTCCCACCCTCAGCTGTTCTGCAGTTTCATTTCCTCCTAGTTTTATAGGTACTTGTCAGAAGTAAACAACACGGTGCTCATCTAAGCTGAGAAATACACACACAACAAGAAGAGATGGTCTATCCCTGACTGATTCGTAAAAAAGAACTTCAACTAACATTCCTGCTTTTTGTAGTAAGCTATTACTACTCAATAAGAGAGAAAACAGCTGACAAAGTCATCCATCAAGTTCAAGACTGCTTTAGAAGATTCACCAGTTCCTAGGAAAAGGTTCTGCCTTCTATGACAGGTTACTCCATCACTCAGAAGCACTCCTCACGCTTTCCACTGGATACACTTATTCACAGGTGTGCAGTCTAATTCAGATTTCAGACATTCAGTCACTCTCTGGTCTATCCAATGACAGCAACTGATATGCTGTTTCTCATATAGGTTTTCCTGGTATTAATCAATGGTATTTTTATGTCACCACCTATTCATTTTTTCCCTTATCACAAACGAGACAAATTTAGACATCTGTTCGCTTCCAAGGTACACTGAATAAATTAGTCTTGTGCCACACTTCTGTGTAGGGTGGTAACAGTAGTGGAAGTCAAACTACAACATCTCTGGAACTAGAGCACAACCTGCACTTGTGCTGTTTACTATTTATGAGACTCACAAGCATCAGGAATCCTTTCAGGGTTTCAGCTTCCTCCTCTGAAAGACCAAATAATATATATGTTGAGTACTGCATAAACAAATGTGAGTATGTTTAAGCACTAAAACATTATTCAATATAAGATATTACTTGCGCTTTTAAACCCACTTAAGTACAATATGACATTTTGGAATCTGCAATTATATATTTATCACTAGAATATTCTGCCAACCACCGGAAGAACACTTCACAAATAACAAACACTAGATGTTACTGTTGAATGAATGAAAAAATAATATCCATTGTTAAAGACAGCACTTTAAACTATACCAACTCTGACTATAGTATTACAATAAACATTCAGTTTTTTTCATTTATGTTCTGTTTTATTTGCTGATGGAAACTGATTTGTTTCACAAATGAAAATTTTGGAAACTGAGTCTGTAACACTACTAGAGTTACAAGTAACACCCCAAAATACATCTGATTATAAAACATCAATTAAGTGCTAATATACATAGCAAAGAGAGTATGATCAATGTGAAACAATGTAAGATAGCAAATAACAAATGGCTTAATTAATGGTTTTAACTAATTAACCATTTAGTTAATGGTTTAATTTCTTTTTTACTTGTCTTTTTGAGACAGGTTCTCACTATGCAGTTCAGGCTCACCTTGAGCTCACTTTGTAGCCCGTGCTGGCCTGGAACTCACAATGATCCTCCTGCCTCAGCCTCCCAAGTGCTGGGATTACAGGCAGTTTAATTTCAATGTTTATATTTTCTACATATTTTGAACATTTTACTACCTTTGCATTTTTTGATATATCCTGCATGTAAAATACTCTACAAATTAATATTCAGAAGTTTTCTGCTGTTAAAAATACCACAATATACACTATTTTGCCCTAATATCTGCTGCTATGGAACCACAGAAGTGCTGTCTTCTTAGCTTTCTTTTGTAAGATATTCTTTATAATCTTTATTACAATGTTTTTTGCTAAAATATTTATCCATAGTTTGGAGAGAGTTACTGTAACACATGAATTAAGCATGGCTGATATTTTAAATAGAGCATTAACTGTGTCTCCTCTTTAAAACAAAATCCAAAAATGTTATCATGTTTCTAAAATTAATAAATAATTTCTGTGAGATCTATCCCTTTTAATCCTCTTTGAGCCAAATAAAACTTCACCTTTGGGTATATTTATTTTTGTCTTTAATCTGATCTCTCTCCTCATTACTCAGTTACCAACGTCTTAGACCAATTAATAGTTAAATTGTCTTCAGAGCACTGGAAGAGGTGCTTTCTGGTAAGTAAGAAAACAAATTTAATTTGAGGTCATTTATAAAAGACATTTTCCCTTACTTGTAGTGATCATTCATTTTTCTGTTTCTGTGAATATTCTTCAGCCAACTGCACAATAAATAATTTGTTATTCTGTAATTTCCAGTAATGAATAAATTTCAGAACTTTAAATAGCACTTCCACATGCAACTTTAAATCCTACTATTGTACTTAACACTTCTTCAAATAAATAAAAGCTTTTCAACAAAGTTTGCTATGGAGCTCATTTCTGTGGCCATAATTTCCTCATCAAAAAAATGAAGTTAATGATCTAGATGGATTTTGTTACTTTCAGCTCCAAAATACTGTGATTTACAAATTCAATTTTATTGTTGACCTCTTTTCTACAACTGCAGATATACTTAGATAAAATAAAGTGATGTTAAATATAATAATGCCATAGCTAAAAATACACAGTCAATTTTGAAACACAGATAAAAGAGTATTTTTCAAAAAAATGCTTACAATATTATGCAAACTATTCGTCTCCAAACAAATATTACAGACATTTTGATCTGTATCTGAAAATTTAAAGGAAGTAAATTAATACAATACATCTCATCAGTTTAAGATGTGAATATTTAACACTTACTTTCTCACATTATGTTCAGAAGGAAATTAATATTTATTGGATGTATTCTAGGCATCAAGAAGTATATTAGGCAACCTAAAAGCACTTATTCATAGAAACCCTTAATGCTTAAGCAATCAGATTTTTACTGACTCAGTCCGCCTAACTTTCTACCTGAGAATTGATTAAAATTCTTTTATTATTGTTGTGGAGTATTTCCCCTTTTACTGTATTGCTACATTTGCTATTATTGCTGTTAATAGAAATGATAATGAAATTTATTGGAATGCAAGCAGTCAGTCACAAACTGAAGAAACATGAAGGAGTTGAGGAAAACTCCAAGTTGAAACAAACTATACACAAACTGTTGAAAAATGGAAAGTTAGTAAATGGTTTGGTCAAAATTGGAAAAAATATCACTCACTTTAGAATATTAAAAATGGGAGAGGAAGACAAGAGAAATGGGAGAGATTATTAAGATCATAGGGGCAAAAGTTGAGGTCAAAGATGGTAGACACGAGACATGCAAGAAAGGGAACATGTGGAGCTTACCAGCAGGTACCAACTGTTGTGTTTCATAGCGTTAATCAGAATAACCAAGATCTTGTCCTAAGGAGTGCTTAGCGGAAAAGTAACATGTTTTATTGTATATGTTAAAGTATCAAAGGTATAAAGTTTATTGAATATTTATTTAAGCCTAAGATCTCATGGAAATATTTGCTCTCACTGCTTATCCTTAAATATTTCCTTCTTAAATGCATCTCAAGGAAGCTAAGAGAAATATTTTGACACATAATTCTTTAATCTCATTTTTCCTATTTAAAACACATCTAAATGCCACATACATCATTAATTCATTTTTGCATTTTAGAAGAAGATATGATGGGTTAAAGAGGGAAAATTAGCCCAATAGATATAGAGCTGTAATAAGAACTGCCATTATATCTGAATCACTTCACCAATGCTCGGAAAGCCAGGTGCACCTTACCACAAACTTGACCAATAGAAATATGCGAGGTACTTTCATCTCCCCGACAGCTACCTCATCCACAACTCTCTCTCACTCTCATCCACAACTTCACAGGCAATGGAGAACCATATGGAGAACCTACTCTTCCATTTGTTTTTCACACAACCCACTTCTTGTTTGTGGTCTCAAATTCAGAATCCACAAATACAGTTACAAAACAAATCAAGGAAATAGAAATGTTACTTCTGGCCCCTAATATTTAAAATTTCTCATTGTATCAGCTACCAATAGTTAAAAACTGAGACATATCACATAAATGTCCCACTGTACAGGTTCTCCTGAAAATGGGAAAATATGGCGACACGGCATCACGAGGGGCTGAAACAGTCTGAGCAGCAGTGAGCAAGAGCTCTCCAACTCATCACTGTCCCACTCTCCAAAAATGCCGAATTCTAAGGCCAAGGGACAGTGGACAAACACTGTCATGTTTGCTCTACCATTTCATTGTTGCAAAATATCTCCTGTACAAACATCCATCAGAGAAGTTGAAAATAAAGATTAATCAAATCAACTCACTGCCTTGTATTTTCCATTCCATGGATTAGCAAACATTTCTGGAAATGATCTAACAGTAAATACTGTAGGCTTTCCTGGCCACACTGCCAGCATCTAAACTACTCCATTCCATTGTTACAATGCAGAGCAGAAGCAAATGTAGAGAATACATGAATAAATGGACCTGACTTTGCTCCAGAAAAGCTTTATTTACAGAAGCAAGAGGTGGGTCTCATAGACCTTTGTTTTATTCTAACTCTGCGGATGACGTACGCATATGGATTTTCTTTTTTGTTTCCCTTTGGTGCTAGAATTGGACAATGACCTTGTCAGGCTAAGCATACACTGTACAACTGAGCTACATCCCTGACCCAGGCATATACATTTTCAATATCTGTCCCAATCTTTTTTCAGTTTCACTGTCTATGAAACTACCTTTTTAAAAGTTTCTTTTCTTCACCATTTGGACTCTTTTGTTAGTGAGATAATCTGTTTCCATATAGTTATTAAAAGATACTGTCAAGATTTTCTATTATTTTTGGGGGCTGGAGAAAGTTAGCCTGTGTTACGAAGCAGCAAATGTAGATCTCAAAAATAGTGAAATAGCAGAGACATGGCTATGAATTTGTTGTTCCGTTCTTCAACATATCTGATGTTTCTCTGCTGTCTAATGAAATAATGTGCTCTGACACCAATTTACTTTCTGAGTTGTGTTTGTCTTCCCCTGTAGAACCCATGAATAATTTGCTCTAATCACTTTGGATTATTTGTTATTGTCTAACTATAACTCACCTTCTGTTCACAAATCCTTTGATCAAGCTTACTACCATCTAGGGCAGAAGGAGGTTAGTTTAAGGGGAATCTAGTGCTACCCATACTTCAAGGTCTTTCTTATATACTCCCGATGAAACCTTCCCAGATTCCACAAGTAATACTCAAAATCTTCAACCTCAATGCTCCCTCACCACAAATAGAACACATCTTATTAGGGTGCATATATAAAATTGTTAATTTATAGGCCATAAATGATTGACTTTTGGCAACCTAGTATATTAATGTTAATAATATATAAGTGAATGTGTCTGCTCCACTCCCTGAAAGAGTGATTATGTTCCATCCATTTTTCTACTCCCTGGGTATCTAACAATGCCTTGCTCAAAGTAAGGACCCACCAAAACTGTCAAATTGACATACTGAATTAAAATACCATTCTTAACATTAAGCAGAGTAAGGAAGACAGTGTGTGCATCTCTAAGTTCCTTTTAACTACTACAACAAGTGTGGCCTTAATTCCTGACCTAGATGACTTAAATTATAAAAATAGTACCTGGGGGAGAAAAAGAGAGCAGAGTTCTAGTTGAAAGATACATTGGCACTTTCCTGGATGCTGACATGCTGCTCCATTCCCGGAGTAACAGAAGCTTAAACTCAGATGTTGTTATATGATTAAGTCAATTTCAACCAGAAATATTACGAAAATCCTGTGGCCAGAAGAAACACCTGGTATTCAGAGTATATAATTCTAGCTTAGTAAAATGTGTGATATTTTATAGGCTGTCTTATATCCTTAAATTCTTTCTTCTCAATATGAGAGAAAAAAAAAAAAGAAAATCTGTTGGCAATAGAGTGCTTACCACATTCCTGTTGCTAAGTAAAGGGAAGCTAGGGAAAAGAGAAAAGGCTGAAGGTCTGTGAATCAGGGGCAGTAAAATTCTAATCACCTCTTGGTGTTATGCTTGACTGACTTGCTGAGCAAGTGAAGGCAGCAATCTAAATTGGTATGTCCACAGGCTCTGGAGTATAGTACCGGAATTCACAAAGGAAAATACCAACACTGTGAAATTTGTAGTTAAAAAGACACCATCTTATTCGTAGGAAAAAAATGATAAGGTTACCTCGAGCAGCCCTGATAAGCTCAGACATTTTTTGCCCAATAAGTAGTTATAAAGTAGCTACATAATAGAAAAATTGTGACGAGTCACATATCAATCTCTTTGGAAAGGATGGTAACATCTCTTATCTTAGGAAAGTTTTCTTTATAAATGTGCTAAAACACTGTTAATTTTTTTTTGGTAAGTGGAAAATATTACAACATATGAAAGAATACAGCAACTTTAGTTTGTTTCATCCCCTTAAGGGTCCTTCAGGGCATTTCTTAGTACAAAGAAATTAAAACAGGTCCTTTAGATTATTTGAAATAGAAACCCTATAGCAGGAGGTAGGTGTAGGAAAATAGTGTGAGAAAGCCTCTGAAACATGTGTAAATAAATATTGTCTATTTGCATATCCATCAGACAGGAAGGTGAACTCAGGAATCATATTGAAATTTCAGATACCTGAAAAAATTATATTCTGGGACTACCTGGACAATATAAATGGTGAATAATGAAGAAAGAGACTATTCCTAAACTAAATCAGACACTTGGTCTTCTTAACTTCAGTTTGACTTGAAAATCTCATGAAATTAAGAATAAGTACTGATTAGCCCCAGAAATATGATTTTTTATATAAGGTAGTTATCATACATTTAAAAAATTTTTATATTTTTCTTTGTTAGGTTTTATTTTTTTTCAACTGTCCTCAGATAAGAAAATGACCTTTGAATACTAGGACAAAGAAGGTACTTGCAAAAAAAACCAAACAAACAGCTACTAAAATAGTATGAAATTCAAAATTTGAAAGAAAATTATGTTTTTTTGGAAGCAACTATATCGTACCTGAGCACTAAGAATGTATTTAGCAAAGCAATTGGCAAAAAAATATTTTAAAATTTACCGAAAAGATGGGCAAGGGCAATGTAAGAATTCAATGTTCTTCAAATACACTTGGTCAGTCCCTATCCCTACTTCCCAATAAGGGAGAGCATATCCACTAACCTGTACCAACCAACCAGCACTTCTTCCTTCCCCCTGCCCCTCTCCCTCCCCCTCCTCCTTCTCCTTCTCCTCTTTTTCCTCTTCCTTTCCCTCTTCCTCTCCTTCTCCTCTTTCTCCTTCCTCTTCTCCTTCTTCTTGTTCCAGTACTTGGGATTTAAATCAGGACCTTCATGCTGAGCTGCATCTCTAACATCTTGTGTGTGTGTGTGTGTGTGTATGTGTGTGTGTGACAGGGTCTTAGTTGCAAAATTCTCCAGGCTGGGCTGAAATTTGAAAGCCTCCTGTCTCAGCCTCACAGACTACTGCAATTACATTTATACACAAAATGATTTTCCCTGCCTTTCTCATCACAATCCATGCTGTTATTCTGTTCAAATTTCAGTTCTGAGACTCTTGCAATTGTTTGTGGCCAAGCTGTTATACTATTCACAGATTTTTTTTTCACAGAGGGCAAAAAAATACTCTCCATAAGCAGTGTTTGGGATCCCTGGGATCCAGAGTTTTGAATGCAGCTCAAATAAATCAAGTAGCTTTGAAGTTGGCTGTGACTTATGGGGTAGTTGATTTGTTAAGAGGAATTTTCATTAGTTCAGGTATTACCTCCTCAGGTTTAAGGATGTCAGGCACAGGGAAAAGAAAAATTCTTTTCTCTGCTTCAGATGTTTTACAGGTTGTCAGACTGAGCTCTGAAGATCTAAAAAGAAGATCTGGCAGATATAGTAGATGACAACTATTGTAACCTAAAATAACATCTTTTAGTGGAATTACAACATTTGCTGTCATTATGTAGCTTTAGGTTTACAAGACTAATCTGTGAGGCTGTTTATTCCTGCCCCATGAGGAAATGGCACTGAGCTAATGTAAAGAGAACAGGGTTCTGGTCCCAACTCTGCCACTTATTCGCAAATCTAAAAAAGAGCATTTTGTCTCCATAGGCTTTACTTTTTCCCTCTTAAAATTAAGGGCATATGTAGCAAATTAGCTTTACAAGTTTGTCCCTGTTTGGGCACCACTTGTAGAAAAAAGGCATGCACTGGTCAGATCCCTGTTTCCTGTGCCACTTCTAGGGACCCAGTCCTCCTGATTCATTCTCTGACCCAGGGGGAAAGTGAGGGTGGAATACAGACACAGTTATTTTTGCACGCAGGCAGCCGTGGGCTATTGTCTTTAGTGGGCAGAGAGCCCTGAGTATCTGGTTACTCTTGCTTTTATTCACTTAAATATGGGTACAATCAATTAGAGCAATACAAGATTCATCTGCCTTCTATTATCTGTTAGTATATATTCCAGTAGACAACTGAATCTCACCTGTGTTCACTTTTCCCTAGAACCTGCAACACCATCATCCCTAAGTACTGCCAAAGGAGCACAGCTTACTGTTTCCCTTCTTTGTGCTCACAGAGGTGGTCAATTAATCCTCAATTCTCTTTAACTGGTCTCCCACAGGAGTAAATGTTTGCTAATATGTTTTCCAGATCTGCTATTCAATGGTTCCCTCTAGTAAGCAACTAACCAAATCAGGTACTTTTTTGGACTGGATGAACCCTCATTTGTGGTTGCCTGTGCCTGGGCTAAACTTTAAAAACAAAAAACTCAGCCCTTGAGTGAAGAACAATTCTGACATCAGGCAGATATGGGTTCAGATTGTACCTGTTTTGTGAACTTGTGCTAAACATGACTGAGCTTCATGTTCTTCAGCTGTAAAATGGGAATCCTAATACAATCTATGTCATGAGGTTGTTAAGAGGGTTAAAAAAATAAAAATATACAATGCACCTAGTTCAGGGAGTGGCATGTAATTTTCAATAGATGTGGCAGGAAAAATATAACTGCAGAAATAAGAATTCTGGACATAGAAGAATTCTGGATAGGTTGGACATAATAAGCCTTTTATTTTATTATTCTTTTAGAAGAGGTTCCAGCCCAACTCTAACCCCAAATCCTCTCCACAGATCCTCAGAGGTCAGTACTTTCACCATCCCAACCTTTTATTCCTTTAAGCAGGGGGTTGTCTTCAACTGATTACAAGATAATTTGGGCATTTCCACATCAGGTTGCACAGGATAGTTTCTTCTGAGTTCAAGGTCATATTCCTCTTGAGAATTTGCAAGTCTCTATCTGATTTTATCTTATCAGAGATAGTTTCTTCATTAAATAAAATATACAAAAGATATTGAAAAGGTACAAAAATTTTAAAGAGGAATTCCTGGCCTTAGGAGTTACTAATGAGACAAATATCAAACTACTTTCCTGAAAGGAAAGTAATACAAGACATGATTAGAATACATAATGCTAGGAGGCCACAAAAGCTATGGTGAGGTATAACTAATTTTGAAGAGTTAGAAATATTTTACTAGGAGAAGCTGATAGGGAGAGCTACTTGAGAAGAAGAAATCTCACAAAGGTATAGCGGTAAGAAAACTAGAATGCTTACAAGAAAGTACTAATTTAACTTGGGAGTGTTGGGTTTCTCACAGGAGAAAACTGAGAGCCAATGAATGGTCTTGAGCATTGAATAAACGATCTGATATGGGTTAAAGTACATAGTTTTTGTTTAACAGTTAAGCCATAGCCTACTCATTCAGCAGAATATATTTAGTCTCTAAGATGTGCCAGGAATTTGAGAGTCTTTGATATATACATGTAAATTACTGTTATTGCATCTAAAATGACGTGTGCTCCGATGTGAAAAACTGGGGGTCTTGTAGGCCACACCTTTCAGAAATATTCTATGTCTTCCTTAGGGGTTGAATTACCAATAGCTAATATTTATTGGAAGTTTCTGTATGACTGGACTTGTGTTATGCTCTGCAAGAATTACTAGGTTCTCTCCAGTTCTGGTCCTAGACAGTGGGCATTGAAATTCCATCTCACCATAGCTGAGCTGAGTCTCCCAGAAGTTAGCAACCTTGCGGTTGTATCACCAGAAAGTCAGGGAGGCAGAAGTCTAATTCAGATTGAACTATTTCATACTCTCAACCACTGTGCTACATCATCTTGTTTTAACCTCTTCTGCAGCTCATGAAAATATCAAACCTCATTGTCTTAGTTACTTTTCTTGTTGCTGAGACAAAATATTCAGCACCCGAAGTTAAAAGATGAAACACTTACTTAGCTCACAGTTTATTTAGTTTACAGTTTGTAATCACCTGGCTTCAATGCAGGATGGCACATGGCAGAGGGGCAATAGTTCTTGGCAGCAGAAGACAGCAAAAGCAACAAGTGAGAGAAAAGACCTTGTGCCTTATACTGCATGTAGGCTACTCACCTTTGAGTTGGTATAGGACTCACTCACACCTGTAATCCCATCATTGGACCATGAATCAATCACAAACTAGATTGAACCACCTCTGAAAAACCTGATACTTAAGACTGCATAAGGCTTTAGGGGGACATCTAGACACAAACCGTAACACCCCCTTAATTACAGAGTGGAAACAGTCTAAGAATACCCCTCTTCTCTTCCCCACCGCAGACCTGGCCCATGCTTGTGAGCCAGCATCACAGCTTCATCCGCTCAGCACAGTGGAAGGTGTAAAGATATTTTTAAAGTTGAAAACAATTTCACACATTATCCAAATGTGCAAAACATCCCTGAAATGCTTAATGCCTCTTTTAGCTGCTTGGCTAAGTGTGCTTTTCATAACCTCCTTACACAGGTTCTTCTGTAAAAGAAATAGCTGGGAAGCCCCAACTTGAACCCGTACATGTACTTGGTGTGCTGCTTAGGGTCAGAAGGTATTAAATTTGGTTCCCTACTAGTTACTTTTTAAATATATATTCTTAAATATATTGTTAAATCTGGCTTGTGGCTGTTGTTTTCTTGTATCCCAATATTTCTATTACTTACTTCTGGTTTCTGGGTTACAGATGCTATTTAAGAACAAGTTTCTTATTGTAAGATTAGAGAAGGGTGTGAGCTGGTATTTTAGCTTAGAACAGAAATTCTATTTTAATTTGTTTCTACAGAGCAGCTGGCCAGATTCCAATTTTTTAATATTATTTATCATGCTTTCTAAAATCAGTTATTTTCCAAAAAGATTTTTCAGTTATTATAATCCCAAATCCTTTAACATTTTTAATTAATTATCTTTGGCTCACTATATTTCTGTTGCTTATATCATTTAGATGTAAGCATACCAAATGAAGAAAACATTTCAAAACTTCTACAATAAAACAAATAATCTATCTAAATATAAATGTAAATATTTAACTGTGGAGGTCATATTCCAGAATTTTTACAGCAGCCTTTGATATAAATGTTAAGAGCCTGTGGCAAAACAAAGCATGAAAAATATTTTTAGTAGGAACAGAACTGTCTATGGTAACTTGAACTGCAGCAATGAAAACTGAATGCTCTAATCCATTATTACTTATCACTGAATCAGTACAGGCTCTAGTGAAAAAAACTTACGCTTCTAACTGAAGTAGCATCAGTTAGAAAATGAGTTTATGACAATTCTTACTTTTGAGTACTAGGAACACACTCATAATTTTAAAAAGAAGAAGAGAATATAACTATCTATCTTATAATTTCATAATGAGCAATTTCAACAAAACACCTTCTCTACCTGGGAAATATGGAAGGATATGTAGACAACACTGTAAATATCAGCAAGTGACATACCTGGAGCTCATCTGTAGCAATAGTACTGTCTAAGGATACATATAATTATCTATTTGAAAAAGCTAAGGACTTAAAACTGTAAGTCACCAGGCCCTATAACACTGAAGTCAACGGTAGGATACCAGTGTTTTCTTTTTCAGAAATTAATGAGAAAAATACCTACACTTTTACAGGAAGTGTTTGATAATCAGAACTTTCTCCCTTCATACATACTTAGGGAGGTACAGCAAAATTGACATGCTTTTCATCTTTATCAAAATATTTTTCCTTTACTTACTTTAGCATTCAATGATTCTCTGCAATCTAAAGATTTCAGTTTGCACACATTCTTTGGGGGTAGCTTGCTTTACTACCTGACACAGTGCATCTCACTGGGACGTGCACGGAGGATTGTTTAGGAAGTGAGTTCTATTTTTGCAGTCCAGTCATTTTGGCCTGTCAGATCTAGCCCTCAAGGGTCAAAAGAACCTTTAGTCTTGCTTAACTGACAGGTCCCACTGAATTTGCTAATGTTCCCTAGGCTCTGTGGAAATGGACTGTGGTGACATCTCCAGAAAATTTCTATGTGTTCCTCAAGCACATTCCTTAGAGCGATGAGCTCTTGCACAACATGTATATTTGGGCAACTCCGGTACAAATGGATATCACAAGCCCTGAGGATACTAAAATACTAATATGAGCATAAGAGGTCATTTGGTTAAACTGAAAACTAGAGCAAGAGATGTCAGTGAGGTAAAACATTATTTAATGACTTTAAGCATAGAACATTGGATTGAATTGCCCATGAGAACGGAAATACTCAAGGGTTCTTGCCTGGAACTAGGGAGAGTATAAAATTTATTTTGTAAACAGAGACACTTCTGAAAGTAAAGGAAAACACTACTGAGAGTTATGCCAGAATAAGCATGAACCCAGACAGTCCCGGTAAAATCAGGAGGTATGACTAAAATTCCCATTCTCATCTTCACAGTAGGAAAAGCTTTGTAACAGGAACTCTACTGGGATGGAGTCCGTCCCAATTCTTTTCTTTTCTTTTTTTTTTTTTTTTTTTGTTTTTCTCTGGTACCGGGAACTGAACTGACAACCTTGCGCTTGCCAGGCAGGCGCTTTGCTGCTGAGCTAAATCCCCAGCCCCTTCTTTTCTGATAGTATATGTTGCTTCTTCATGTAGGTGAATTAATTCAAGCGTGTTACTCTGAAATCTTACAGAACTGAAAATAAACAGTTCTTTAAATGAATTAACATCTATACCGCAGTTCAGACTGTATTTAGAATGCAAAAGACTTCCTCCTTTCCAAGTGCACAGCAAGTCAGGAAAAATATCAAAAGATGCAGACCAAATGTTGTGAACAAAGACAATTGATACTACAGGAGATAATGAACAATTGTATATGAAAGTAATATAACGACACTTGAATTATCCCCGTAACAGATTATAGTTGTGTGAGAGGTAAGAGTTACTTTCATTGATTAAGTGGTGTTTCCATGTGTGTGAGGCAATGAGCTGGGAATTATCCTTACAGCACAGATGAACCAGGTGAGGCTAAGTGGTCAAATGACTTGTGCAAAGTCACACTCCAAATCCAGAACCAATTGCTCTAATTCTTAGAACAGGGGTTCTCAAAGTACATCAGTACCTCCTGAGATCTTGTGGGATATGCATGTTCTAGAACCCAACCCATGGCTAATACACCAGAAACTCTAAAGACAGGGAAAGTGATCTGTTTTAAAAAGCCCTTCAGATGACCCTGAGGTGCTTATTTGCACACAACTGATCCAGAAGAATAAGAATATTTGCTAATATTTCCTCCTGTCCAGATGTGAAAAACATAATTGCTTCTCTCTTTTTAATTTTTTCCAGTTTTAGCCATCTCTGATGGGATTTTTAAAAACCATTTTATACAGTTTCCTATATTTGTAGGGATAAGCTAGTATATATAGTTTAACCAGTTCTCATCATTTTGTTGATAGTTTTTAATTATAAATTTTGTTATTTTCATTTTCATATCTCCCTATCACTTGTTCTATGCAAAGATTTCTATTTTTTTCTAATATTCTGTAAAGGAAACATAAAATTTAGATTATTGGAATTTTATTGTAAGATGCCTCATAAACTTAATCAGAACACTGGGGAAAAAAATCTTGTGAGGAATGACATCAGTAATGAAACTTCACAAAATCCACCCCCAGGGCATTAACAATAAGAAAACTAGCAGAATTTTCAGCAAAAGCAGATAGCAACAGACAAGATTATGTGTTGAATTGCAATTGTTAATATTTCTAAGAAAACAAGTTGTTTTTACTGTGCCAAATGCAACGTGCTTTAGAACAAATTGCCCAACAGTGACTTAAACTTCAGTGGGTTCTATGATTATTCGATGGAAGAACAATCTGCAAGGTACCCAAAGAGGAACGAGACAGGAATACCTATTCTTAAAACTTGAAAATATCTTCTTTTCCCAAATATCCCGATAAGTAATAGAAAGGTAGAATTATTTCAAAGAGAATTTAGCTGTGGTTTGGAAACTTTTTTTCTTTGAGCAATTTATGCTTCTGTAGGTGACACTGGCTTCTGGCCTAGAACAGTGTTCTCAGGAAGTCAGTGGTGTTCTTTAGCACCCTTGCCAACCCTGGGTATAATGGAAGGCACTGCTTTGAATGTCCACCTCATATATTGATTTTTTGGATGTAGAAAATAAAAAGTAACACTAGTCCTTTTATTTCAAGTTACTTAAAAATAGAATATACCCATAGCCATGTGAAATGTGACTGTTCATAGCCCATAAAACATGAGAAAAATATTGTGTCAAATTTCATTAGTCATCAATCTAGAGAAGATCATAATTTGATTTTCTGTGTTGTTTTTGTTTTGGAGAAAGACTCCTCATTTTTTCCTTTTCCACTCAAAAATGAAATTTTGGCTGAGTACATTTTTTGGTACTTTCCACTAAGGAAGAAATTTACCAAAAAGAGCTGCAGAATTTTACTGATTAACTCCTATATAGAAAGATATTACTTTTATTGTTATTGCTTTACTTTCCTATTGGTGGGAAAAATTTTCTTTTTTCCTATATGCTATTTAATGTGGAAAATGTAAGTGCCAAAATAAAGTTTTATATTAATAAAGCAGAAATGAACTCTGTTAGGTAAGAAAAAGAGCAAGTTCAACTTAGGTAAAAAAAAAAAAAAAAAAGCTGACTACTTTTGGGGGGACTTAAATATATTCATAACATTATTTGTTCTAAAAAATTTTATAGAGGATAATACATGTTTTTCAACGAGTTGCCCTACAAAAAGGAAGTAAGTAGCTTCTAATTTCAGTGAAATTTGGGTAGAAATGTTTAGATTATCAAAGGAGGAAGAGGGATTTGTTCATAAAAATCAGGAGAGGCCCAACACAACCTGTGAGGGGTTCTCTTGGCCAGAAAGGCCAGCAGGTTCCATGAAAAGAGTGAGGTCCACCACCATGCACAACCTTGAAAGGTGGGAGGCTCTGTGTTAACCTTTCATGTATTCAGGCACACTGTCCTAAGCACTAGGACTTGAGAAGTTAAGTAACTTCTCTAAAAAATCTGGGCAAAGAGCTCCACTGGCAGATTTGCCACTAAGTAAATTCCCAAACTGAAACAACTCATGTAATTTGGAAAATATGCCTCTTAGTCTTGATCTTGATGAACTCAAAATAAGAGAACTTTCCATAGTCTATCAGGGCGGCATATGTTCTCCAGACTCTCAGGAGAAAGACCGGAACTGTAATAAAGACAGGAAGGAGACATCCGAGGGTCATCGGGTAAATTTATAGTTGCTATCCATTGGAAACAATGAAAGAAATGAGATTTGTGGATATGAAATTAGTTACCATCATCAAGAGCATGTTTTCATAAGAGGGAAACTAATTTTCATGGATCCCTTAAAAGCATAAGAATTTATTCAAATTTCCCCAATTTAAATCAATCACCTATCATCCATAAACCTCACATGAATTCTGTGTCTTGAGCTATAAAATATTAAATTAATGAATTCCATGTATCTCTTTTTGAGTTGGTAAAATCCCACTAGTTATTTAAATGAAAATAATCCTTCATAGGTCTTAAAGAAATCCATCTGATTCTGTTATGTCCATGTTTATTCTAGATTTCTAAGTTTTATTTCCCTTACTAGAATACTCTATTTTTATTATACTTAACACTGAAGCCATTCTAGTCTTTTGATTTTAGAAGAGGTTTTCCTAAGGACAATTGAGTATTGCAGATTAGAGTATAGAACTCAACTCCAATCATAGTTATCCATGCAGGAATGCAGAATCATGTTGTAAAATGGGTATTCTCATGAAGACTCCTTTGGCTATAGGTTATTCCTAGTCTCTCCCCCCTCTCTCTCACTCCTTTCTATATTTTCCTCCATATTTTTCTCTTTTCCTTCCTCTCATCCCCACCTCTCACTTTCTTGCATCCATATATTTTGCACATTCTCAGCACGGTCCCTTAAACAGCCCACAGGACATTCCGTACATCAAATGCAGTTGTCATGATCATTCCTGAATCTCTCAAGTCTTTGCACTACTTTGTTCAAATTTCCAAGAGAAATAACTTGATTGACCTCTGTCCAGTGACTGGATTAGCTCACTTTTGAACAAAATCCTACCTGTGATAGTTAATCTGGAATGTCAACTTGATTAGTTTGATAGATGCCTAGAGGATTAGTAAAGCATATTTCTGGGTGTGTCTGAGTGGGTCATGGCAGCATGACATTGGGAACTTCTGCTGGTCCTGAGCCCTATTCTTTCTGGCACTATTCCCCTCCCACCATGAAGTAAGAAGCTTTGCTCCACCAGGCCTTTCTCCATCGTATCTAGCCCTGGAGTCAGCTGACCATGGCCCAAAACATTGGAAACTGAGCGAAAATAAAACTTCCCTCATTTGGTGTCAAGTTTCAGTTATTCCTTAGGTGGTAAGTTTCATGTATTTCCTCCCAGTGCTAGAGAAGCTGGCCTCACACACTAACCAATTAATCATGGTGAGGAATGGGGATGGATCATGATAAATGGAGCTGCTACAGTAACTCTAGGAACCAGAGAGAAGGCAGAGTCTCTAAAAGGGATGGTGGATTCACACAGGCCGAGAAACACGTTTCACAAAGGGCAGGATGAGAAGTTGTACTTGCTTTCAATCCCTTTTAGGATGATATCCTACATTCCAGAAGCTGTGCTACCACTTTTATTTGAACCTTTTATCAATACATATTTTCTAATTGCACTGAGGCACCATCCTAGGTGTCTTTTCTTTAAAAGGCAGTAAGAATCAATATTATTCCAGTTGATTTTGTACATTTTCAAGTGAAAACTGGCATGAAATGACAAACTGGGTGTACAATATTTACTGTAATATTAAAGAGCCCCCCCCAAATTTAACCATCATACACATACCCATTTTTTCAAGTGAATATCACTTAGCACCCCCTTTTCCATTCAAGTGCTGGTATTTCAAATGTAGCTGGTAGACAGATGCTTCTTGAGGAACCAGCTTTTAACTCTTTATTACAGTAAAAGCTGGCACAAACAACCCTTCTGCTGTACTACTAATAGCTGTAATTATTAATGTATCTCTCATTAGAAGGCCATATGTTAGGTTTTGCCAATAAACCAGCACAGAGGTTTGGCTCAAGTACACTGTCACCTAAATCAGTTTGTTCTACTTTTACAGTCCTGGATATGGGCTCTGCTGCAGTTTACAGATTCAGTTTGTATGCACACACGCCCCCAGAAATTGCTCTCCTGCATGCGTAAGCCTCCACAGTGAACCTCTTTTTATTATGTTTTGCTTGCCAAGTGAAAAGCAGTCAATCAAAACCACTTGGCAATGTGTCAGTTTGTGGAATCATGTAGGATTACAAAGGAATGAGTGTTTACTGTATCAGGAACAGAGGCAGTAAAAATGAAGCTGAAGTACGGTGACCTCACCAAAAAGACATAAAACCTCAGGTTCTTATCCAGGGTAAAATGTTGTGCTTTTGTCTGGGTCTGCCAGTTTCCCTAGTAAATGCTATTACATGACAGGGAACAATACATTTAGATTGTAATGTGAAACTTAGCTTGGGAATGGCTAGGAGCTACTAGGTCAGTTATCAGTTCCCTAGAAAAACATCAAATCTGGAAGAGTAGTAGGTTATATGATGTTTCTCTGAATTGTCTACTTGACTGAATTGAGATGCATACAGGAAATTAGTAAATCACACTTCTGGATATGTCTATGAGAATGTCTTCAAGACTATCGGCATTTGGGACAGCAATGTGAGAGGGAAGCCCTACCCCAAGGGTAGGCAGCACCACCAGTAGGTGAAGGACCTGAATGGAACTAAAGTGAAAGGAGGAGGAAGCCCACCAAAGTGTGCTTTCTCTTTCTGCCTCCCAGCTGCCATCAGGCAGAGGGCTTTCCTCGAACACTCCTTTCTGCTCTGATGTTCCTACCTTACCACAGCCCATGGCAATGGAACCAGCCAACCATTAATTGAAGCCTCAGACACCACGAAGCAAAGTAAACGTTTCTTCCTTTCAGTTTGTCTTCTCAGGATTATGTCACAGCACCAGGAAACTAACACATTCACTCATCACCAAATAGTTCCAGAATGAACTGAACTCAATGGTCAGAAAGTCTTGTCCGAAATAGAGCAATTCAGTGTGTCTGCGTCAGTTCATGTTCAAGTGTAAATCACATTCAGCTGTAGAACTCAAAAACAAACAAACAAACAACCAGGATGCTAGATGGTTCCAGTGAAAGGTACTTTTCACGTACTTACAGTACAAGGAGAAATAACCTGGGCTTAAGCCTCAGAGCAGTGGCCATCATTTTGTGGTGGGGAAGGACAGCAAGCTGGAATCTAGAAATTAGGTACAGGCATGAGACACAAACCCACAGTTCATTCTAACATGACTATAGAGTAGTCCCTGAACACTTCACAATCCCCAGTGCTATGTGTATCTTTGAGCTGGTCTATCTCTGCACACTTATGCCTAGTCAGAGCATTTATAGTACCTTACTTTTGGTCATTGATGTTTGCGATTTTTAACTTTATTAGGAATGAATTAGAAAATTAAATTCTCTTCATTTTTAATGTAAAATATATTTGCTGTTACTTGGGCTCTTGTAGACCTAGGAGACATTTTTTACTTCGCAGAGTGAATGTGGGATTGTGTCTTAATTCTCACTCCCAGAAAGGAGGCTGACCTCAGCCATCTGACCAGGATGTGTGGGGGTAAATCTCAAAATTCATGGTGAACAGTTAGCAGGTCTCTGAAGACGATGGTGGAACTTCCACAGCAGGAAGCCCTGTGCAGGTGCAATTCAGAACTACTCTTTTCTGTGAAAAAGTTTTAACTCCCTAGCATGTGCCAGACATATCTCACATGTGATTTCCATCTCATTTCTTATAATCACCTAGGAGGATTACATCTTATTTCATGAGATGTTTTAAAAAATTATATAAGTTTACATGTTTTTGGTAGAAATGCAAATAATGACATATAACAAGCAAGTAAACTAATGCCCACCACTGCTCTTAAATATGTGCACCACTCATCAAACTTCCCAGTAATAACCACTTTAACCTGGAATTCGAATATCTTCCAGAATGCTTTTTTCTATATATGTGTCCTTGTATTTTTTCTTCATGGCCTTCTGAAATTTATTTTATTTCACTTTGTATCTTGGATATTTCCTCACATCTAAGTCATTTGTATCTTTCATATCAATTTCACTTTCCTATAACAAATTTCCTGTATCTAATTAATTTCTTCTCAGTGGCTATATGATATTCCCTTGAACATCTGAATTGTTTAGTTTTTTAAACATGTGGTTTCTAATTTTTTTTATTTTTAGTAGTATTGCTATTCATGTACCTGTTAGACTATAATACTTGCTAATGATATTGCTTGGTTAAATTCTGAACAATTCAATTTGTGATAGACATCTTTAAAGTTCTGAAATGAGACTTTTAACCCTATTTTATATATTTACTTAATGGGAAAACTAAGTCACAGAGAGTTAGAAATATATTTCAGAAAACACAAAAGTTGGTAAGAAAAGGATTTGAAATTAAATTTATCCAGCTCAAAGCTTCACAATATTCACCCATGTTGCATGATTTCTCAAAGCTTCAAAAGGCTTTGTAGTCTCATAAATAGTCCTTAAATTTCCGGGAGAAGTGCAGTCAGTTTGGTACTGGTGTGGATTATGAAAAGTTTCAATGTAAGACCAACTAATGACTAATTACTCCTCACCATGGGAATGGAATTCTAAGAATGTTTAATTATGCTATAATTTACTCATTCATTTATCAGGAATCTTTGAGTTCCTCTTCTGAGCCTCGCATGGTACAATGTCAGGGAGACTCATCACCAACAACACTGACAGAGTTTCTACATTTTAGTGGAAAAGAAATAGTAAAGCAATCCTCATAAGAATTAACACAAAATTTTAACCAAAGAGTCATACACACATCAGACACACATGAGCTTAAAGTAGGATTGTACACAGGTAGGAGTCCAGAGTCCAGAACTGCTGGGCAATAACAACTGAGTTGGAATACATGGTGTTCGGAGGAACTGGAGGAAGAAGGTTGGAACACACATTCCATTGTGGGCGGAGGCATAGCGCAGGTCACAGTGGGAGGAAACACGGCAAGCTCCAGGGACCAGACAGTGTAAACTCCATGTGGTTTTAGAATCAGGAATTGAGAAAATGTAAACCAGATCCATGCCCTGTGGGGCCTTGTTAGTCTAGGGAAGGATTATTATTTTAAAGTTTAAAAAAAAAAAGAGCTGCCGAAAGATGTTCAGGAAAGCATAAATTTGCACTACATCAGAGTGGAAAATGATTACTTAGCTCCTAGCAGCAAAGCTCATTGCATGTGAAATGCGCATGAATGAACCTGAAAGTAAATTTTTAAGGAAGAAACTCCACGCGCTTAAGAACACACCTGGTATAGTTTCTGTTTCTCTCTCTCTGTCTCTCTCTCTCTCTCGTAGATAAATATGAAGTATGAAGTAAGAAAGCAATTTATTTAAAGGCACTGTAAAATCTGAAGCCATAGCTAAAGTTATTACCATCAGAATCAGGGGGCAGCAATATATATGAAGTGTAAAACTAGAGAGCTTTTCAAATTAACTTAGCCGCAAATGCCAACATCAATTTAAAATTAACCAACTGCCTAAGTAGTAAAAGTAGCCACTTGGGGAAACACATTTTAGAAAGAATCCACTTAGAACAACACTGTGGCAGCTGCCTTGGAAAAGAGATCCTGTTAGTGGCTCCGTACTCTTAGCTTCTCCAAGCACTGCAAATACTGTACTAAGGCAAAGTGAAGTTTCCAAAAGGCAGACAAAAATAACATTACTTCTAGGCTAAATACATCTATCACTGGTCTTTAAACATCTGAAAGCATATTCCAGCAATAAGCTGTATGCACAAACATCTGGAATGCTAACTTCCATGACAAGCAATGTATGATTTCAACACCTGGCATTACAGGGCTTCCAAACAAAGCCCAAATCTGGGTCACATTGGGTACTACATGAATGTTCCCCTGCCTCTTCAACAGTCCCTACAAAGATGATTCAGTGCCTGGAACATGTTTGTAAAGGCACGAGGTACCTTTATGAAGTACCCTAAGGTCAAACAGTCCAGGGTTATCCATTCTCACAGTCTGTGAACTACATAGCACTTGCTGGCACAAGACTTGATGGTCTCAGCTGTGATTAGAGCCACGTATGCCTGTCCTTCTCACCCCAGCATAATGCAGTTACCTGCATGCTTAACTTGATCCCAACGGCATTATGCCACACCTCGGGGTTCACACTGTTTCCTCCACGTGAAATATCTTCTGCACTGCAGAGCTCAATTTGTGTTTTAAAACCAAACTGTAAAGTCTGGTCAGGAAGTAACCCAACAATCTTTTTTAAAACAGAATAATAAAAAAGAACAATAGCAAAATATCAGTAACATAGACAAAAACAAAACAAAGCAAAAACAATAAAAATGATACAGGGTTTCAGAACGAATTGATAGGAATTTACAGTGGCTGTTATATTACATGTTGTTATCTTCAACAAATCTGCTCAGATTACCAGGTGTAGGAATACAAGATTGATCAAACCATTAAAGAGAATCCAAAAATAAAAACAAAAAATATTAGAAATGATACAGAATTTCACTGGACAAGATGGTAGGAATTCTTTAATAGTTATTGTATTGCATATTGTAGTCTTCAGATTAGTTGTTCAGATTACCAGGTATAATCATGCAAAATTGGTCAAAAAGATAAAAAAGTAGGCATTAACTGTTCTGTTCAATAAACCATTAGACATCAGCAGTACGGCTGTCCCAGCCATCCTTTTACATATATATAGTTTCCCTTCCTTCTTTCTTTCTTTTTCTCCTTTCCCTCATCCCAGTTGTTCCCTCTTTAGAGCCATTTCTTTCCCTTCCATCATATCTACTGTACGTTTTGAGTTTTATTTATTCTTTTAGGTTCTTACACTAGGGAGACAATATGATGTTACACATGTGAGTCTGATTTACATTTAAGAATCAGTTATGAACCCAGAATTTGGTGTAGAAAGATAAACAAACCACAGTATTTATCCCAAAGAAGGTCATGTTATGTGTCTTTACATTCCTACTGGCTAACAGATTGCCTCCAATTAAGAATATTAAACAAGGTAAATTGGGTACATCCAGACAAGAATAATAAATCCAGCATATTAGTGCCCAAAGAGAGAGCAAGGACTGAAATGTTAGTGTGCATACTGCTGTATCCATTGTATCTTCAAGGACAGAGGGTGTCCTGACATCTATGGAAGAATATATACTGTTATATAATTCATTCATTCATTTCTTTGTTTAGTATGTGAACTAGTAATATGCAAGTTATTATGTTAGATACCATAAGCCTTAAGTCTCTCCCTCAAAGGATTTAAATTAAATAAATGAATAAGTCATAGATTTAAAAATATACACATTAAACGGGAATATACATCCAAAGATTTAAAAATAAAGTCTTCTGAAAGTTCAAAGGAGGGCGCTATACTTTAAATAATGAACATTATCAACCCATCCACTTCCTCACTGCTGTGAAGTCTGGTGTCCAACACCTAGCAGGAAAGGCTATCAAGTGCCCATTCAGTGATCCTTGGATTCCTCCAATTCTTGCTGAAACAAATGTATTTAAAGCTAAACACTCGGTACTGCGTGATATAGTTCATTTAAGATTCAGACAGCAATAAGAATTGGTAATTTCATTCCTTCCCTGAACAAAAACAAATGTTTCTAAAACTTTTATCCACTATGTCTTCCTCTAGTGACTTTCAGAAACAATTTGTTTTCCTTTTTGGATTTATAATTCATAAAACTTACAGTGATATTAACCTTAAGCCTTATCTTCTCCCATGTCTGTTATTTTTGAATATATATATCTTCATTCAAAGTAGGAACTAAACCTCCCAATTTCTTTCTTTTTTTTTTTTTTTTTTTTTTTTTTTTTTTTGGTACTAGGAATCAAACTCAGGACCTTGTGCTTGCCAGGCAGGTAGATGCCTGTGCCGCTGAGCTATACCCCGGCCCCCAAAATCTCCCAATTTCTAATATCCTTGAATTTTATTAGTATACCATTAAGATTCTCTATAAATTTATTAATGTATTGAAATACAATAAACTTTCAATCAAGTTGGCATTAATTAATAACATAGTTATCATCAAATAACCAAAGCTCTATGTAATTCAAGTAATAAATTCCTAACCCTTCCCTTTGTGCACAAGATATCATGAGTAACTATTGCTAAAACCTATCTACACATTTATGACATTCCATCAAGCCATCAGTTGAGTATCTTAATCAAAACATTGAAAGTGAATTTTAACTGTATTATTTGGTTACAGTGAATCTGTTTGGATCTTACTGATCAACTTTTTCTTTTCTAAAACTCAATTTTGTGAATAATCTACACCATATTATGCCAGGCTTTCTTGGATCCTGTGTGTTTGGTGGACCAAATCCAGGACTTTTCTAAATCACCCAGTTTTTTTATGGTAATAAAATTTAAGAAATCTCAGCCTATAGCTGCATTCATTTACAAAAGCAACTCCTGTATCACTTTGACTATTCTTGCTTTGATTTGTTTATGTTTGTGATACTGGTATGCTGCTACTGCTCTATTTCTTTGTTTGTTTGTTTCTCATTTACTACTCTCTTTAAAATTAAAAAAATTAAAATTAAAAGCAACTCCTAACATGCAGAGAACACACATGCATAATAATACATATTATATTTATACTATTAATAGTACTATATAATAAATGAAAAGATAATTGAGTAAACACATTTTTCTACTTTAGCAGTGGCAAAGGTCCCTAACCAAAGATTTAGAAGGAAAAAGAGTCTAAAATATGCTCATCTTTGCTTCAAGGAAGTAAAAACTATTAAACAAGTAAACCTGCAACTATGGGTATGGTTGTAGTCAGGGTTTGAAAGAGAAACAATTTAATATATAGGGCACATAATTTATAGGATCATTTTATGTTAGTCACCCAAAGGTCAAATACAAATAGTGCAGGAAATCTGTCCACACACTAGAGACTCAGAGAAGCCAGCTGAGGGCCTGGATCCCACAGCAATGTCCTACACTAGTCCAACTGAAGAGCCCATGACAATGCCCCCCACAAGTCCAAGCGGAAGCCTACAGTCCACAGCAGTGTCTCATGCAAGTCTGTTTCATGGCTATGAGCTGGGAAGACCCAAAGGTCAGTGGTGGAAGCTAGAAAGTCTGTGCCAGCGGGATGCAGGATCTGTGCCAGCAGGCTGAGGGATCTGCACTGGAGCCAGGAAGCGACGCTCAAAGTAAAGACCAGAGTCTGGTAATCTGAGCAACATAGCTGAAGATAACAATAGGTAATACAACAACCACTGTTAATTCCTATCATTTTGTTTTGAAACCCTTTATCACTTTAAATGTTCTTGCTTTGTTTTGTTTATGTCTGTGATGTTGATATGTTGCTATTATTTATTATTTTTACTACTCTCTTTAAAATTAAAAAGGAGAAGTGCCACAGCCATTCTCAGTGACAAGATCCCAAGCTCCTCTGATGATGATAACAGCCGAATTCATATCAGGAAAGCCAGCAGGACAAGCTCCTCCAGGAAAACCAATAGTATCACCTCTTCCTCTCCAGTTCTCCTTTCCATGTTGCTGGCAGCAATCCTCAGGTGGGCCATCCACACCCACCACCACACTGCTTCAGTTCAGCTGAAGCAAGTTGCCCAGCGGTTGTCAATCCACCACAGGTGTCTGGCAGACATTTCTTATAATTCTATTTAATAAAATTAGCTAATAATTTGATATATGCAATTAACTGCTTATGGTCCCCCAAATCCATATGCTAGATTCCCAAACCCTAAGGTAATAGTGTAAAGAAGTAGAGCTTTTGGGAGGGAATTCAGTTACGAGGTAAGCCCTCCTGAATGAGATTAGAGAACTTTATAAAAGAGAATGCACAAGCCTAGCCAGTCCTTCCCACCACAAGAAGGCACAGCAAGAAATCTTCACTTATAAATCAAAGTTTATTCCTCCTGCTTTCATCACCAACACTAAATTTATGGGACTTTTTTGAGGGAGGGAATAGGATCATGGCCAAAACTGCCACATGGATTTCTTCCAAATTGGATGATTCCACTGGCCTACATTCTGCCCACCTCAATCTTCCCTATAATTGGAACCATATGTGGGCCTCTAGTCCTAGTCTCACAATAAACATAATGGTGAAATAAGGCTTGGATTTTACTTAAGAAGCTGAATATTCTGGTAATAAGTAAACTCATTCTTCTAAGTACCCAGGCACACAGTCTGTGAAAGTGTAGGAAGCCCGGTAGGTAGAAATAAAATGAAAGTAAATCTGTTCTTATGTGCCTAATAACTTTCTCAGTCACAACAAAATATAAAATATTGTACCACCTGGGAAAATTTTCTCAAGCACAAATGCAAATTAGTTTGATGTCTGAAAATATTACCTGGTAAACCTCAGAGCAATAAATATCCAAGGCTAGATGATAATGACTTCTTACTAAAAGGAACCAGAAGGGGACGAGGCTGGAGACGTCCCCAGGGCAGAACACACTGCCTGGCACCGAGGCTCTAGAACCAAGCAGACATACTTTTCCTGGATGTTTTCGTGCTTCTAATATTGACACTGATGATGCCTGAACTAAGACATGGTAAAAACCAAAATCAGCACTTCCCACCAAAAATGTTCCTTTTCCCATATGTGCCCCAACCTGACATGCTTAGAAGCAGGTCTGGATGAAAGCAAAGGCAGACTTTTGCAAAGCTGCAAGATGGTGTTTATCTACTATCTTCCAGCGCTGCCTCTTTGGCTATTGCCCCACCCCGCGATCCATTTCTACACTGGTCTACGTGTCATATCCCAAGATACCACTTGCAGGATGGGCAGGTGAAGCAGATTTATCACAACCTGCTTCTAATCAAAACACCCTTTCCCTCGGGGCTTCTCATTTCAGTGATGTACTCAAAGGAAAATAACTAAATGAACTATATTTAATCCACAGCCAGGCATACATTTTTGCTTCAATTTATTCTGTAGTACAGCACTGCACTATGTTTGTGAACCAACATATTTTTATCCATCAATTCTACTTCCCAGGACTTATCATTAAGCATAATTACACATGATGTTAAAATTATGATGTTTTCCTAGAAACATTGTTTTTACAAAAAAAAAAAAATTTAAAGTAGAAATACCCAAACAGAAAGCAATAAAGATTTAAGAAATTATTTTACATGCTATATTGCCATTAAAATTGCGCTTGTATGAATCTGCATCTTACAATGTAAGGTATTTAAGATATATTAAGTTAAAAGATACATCTTATTAACACAGAATCCCACATTTTAAAAAAGTAACATTTATTGTATAGACATTCTCTTGTGTATGTGTACAAGTCTGTGTTGGGCACAGTGCCAAATACTTGGTAAAAAACAAAACAAAACATGAAGCTGGGCGTGGTGGCACACGCCTGTAATCCCAGCACTCAGTAAATTGAGGCAGGCAGATCACCATGTGTTTGAGGCCAGCCTGGGCTACATAAGTGAGTCTCACCTGAAATTTCGGAAGGGAATGTTTTTGGGGGTACTGGGAATCGAGCTGAGGCCCTTGTGCTTCCTAGGCAGGCACTTGTGCCACTGAACTATATCCCCAGCCTGAAGAGAATATTTCAAGAGCCCTCACTCCCCCACACAGACACTGTCATTATAGTAATGAGAGTTTTAATTCATTTGCTTGTTAATCATTTTGTAATGTATCCCTACATCGTTATCACACTAAATGCTTTAAATATTTACAGCTTTTGTCAATTATGCCTCAATAAAGCTGGCACAAAAGGCAGAATTTAGAATATTTAGAAGTGGCATGCGTGAGCATGGATATTTAAGTCCTGCTATCCTGGGGTCCTGTCATGCAATTCTTTTTTTTTTTTTTTTTGGCTTTTTTCTCCGGTACCGGGAACCGAACTCACGACCTTGTGCTTGCCAGGCAGGCGCTTTTGCCGCTGAGCTAAATCCCCAGCCCCTTATCATGCAATTTTTATACTTCCTGTGGCCATTCCCAACAGAAAGAAGTATAAACTATGCCTGTGCCATAATTCTCATTTCTAGAATGCTTAGACTTTTGATTTTCTTCTTTAAATTTAGTGACACTTCTAAATCTATTATATAAAGTTTAGGCAAAAGTTATTATGATAGAAATTGACTAAGCAGGATTTACTGAACTTTAAAGAGATGAAGTAAAGAGCTTTTACTAAAAAGGGGTCAGGACATCTAAAAAAAGGTCAAAATGGAAAGCAATGAAACGTTTCTGACTCTAGGCTTGATTAGAAAACCCTCAAAGAGTTAATGCCAGAGTGTTTAAACCAATTAAGCTCTGGGGGGAACATGTTAGATCTAAATCATAGCACAGTGTTAGACAACGAGCGCTCTCTAACTTAGCAAATCTATTTTATAAAGTGAAAGATTTTTCTGTTTTTGTTGGAGAAAGGTACCAAATATAATAACCTAGTGCAGAAAGAAATATACCAAAACTAAGCATCTTATTTACAAATATTATAAGTACATATCTACATACTGAAATCTCAATACAGAAAAATGTTGCATATTTCCTCACTGCTTCTCTTTTCTATTTTCATGTAGTATAAATGTCATAATGCATCATTCCCTCTTCTCCAAATTAAAATTATTCTTATATTCATTTATTCTTATTACTCAACCATGAATGACTGCTGTTGAGCTCAATAGTATGTGTTTATCTGTATCTTTTTACATAATGGTGGTTCTGTACATAATGCTGGTGTAATATGCTGTAAACATATGCATGTTTTAAGTTTTTGTGTCTTTTCTATTAGATTTTCTCAGTCTTTTAGCTGGTCTCTCTTTTTGTCTTATTCTTGGCTAACTCTTCAAAGCATATCTTTCAAAATTATGTTAGCTTTTTACTGCTTTATAAAAAATTAATACAAACTTAATGACCTGAAAATATCCATTTATAATATTTCAGGTTCTACAGATCAGAAATGGGTGACTTTTTTTTTTTCTCAGTCCTCTGCTTCAAGTCACATGAGCCCAAAATCAAAGTGGCAGCCAAGCTGGATTCTTCTATGGCATCCTTTGCTGAAAAATCTGCTTCCAAGCTCATTCATGTCCTTGGCAGAAGTTAGTTCCTTGTGGTTGTGTGACGGAGGATCATGTTTGCTGGCTGTCGATCAGCTGAGGCATCACTCAGCTCTGGAAGGCTGCTTACAGCATTTCAGAGGCTGCTTTCTTCTCTTGTGGCCTCTCCATCTTCCAACAAGCAACAGCATGTTGAGCCCTTCTTGTACTTTAAATCTGACTTCCTTTTGTCCTCCTCTTCACCAAAGCTCCTGCCTTTGCCAGGAGCTGGTGAAAACTCTCTGGTTTTAAGGGCTTTTGTGATTAAATGAGGTCGATCAGATAATCTCTCTGTTTTAAAACCAAATGTTTCTTATGAGAGAACACAATGATAGGATTAAAATCCCATCATATTCACGGGATTAGGAAGTGTGGAATCCTGGAGGGTAGTTTCTAAAAGTTCTGCCTGCCATAAAAATCCAACTCCAATTTCACTACCTATAGAAAACCTTAGGCAACCACTTAATTACTTCTTCCTCCAGTCTTTACTTCCTCCCCACTTGAACAGACGCCTTCTCTAGCACTCCACCAAAGTATTCACCACACTGTGCTCCAGTGTCTGTCCTGTAAGACTCCGTAATCTTGTAACTACCGTGTGCATCTACTGCCAAACAATGTCACAGATCGCCTGTAGTAAATACATACCGAACACTTCATATGTTCCTTTAGCGCTAAAGAGAAGTAATTTATGCTCAAGGTATATGATGGTATTGAGGTGGACTCATTACTAGCTTTTGAAAATAAATGGCCTGAATACACACATAAAATTCTCAGTTAACCATGTCACTCATTTAATCAAAATTTTACATTCATAAAATAATTTGAAAATATTTCTAAAATTTATTAAGAATGCCTTGTTACTATGCTAACTCCTTTATCAGATTTAATCAAAATGATTTCATTTTACAGAGGAGTAAACTGAGACCAAGAGGAATTAAGTAATTTGTCCAAGGTCAGATGACTATAAACTAGTATAGCCAACACAGTTGGAACATTCTCAAGGCTAAGCCCTTCTGTTATCTTTCTTCTTTCCTTTGATATTTATTCATAACTTACTATGTGTCATGCATTATGTTAATCATTTTAACTAAATAGACTTTGGTCCCAAAATACTGGTAGTAATAATAGCTTTCTCATTTGTATTTGTACCACTTATTACACACACATGAAATTATCAAATCATTACTCTATGAGATAATATTACTATATGTTCATGTTTACAGTTAATATGTATTTAGAACCATCTGTCACCAATCTTGTTTTTATGTGAGCGGTGTATATTTGTGAAGACATATGTACAATAATAAAAATGTACTTCATAATATGCAAGTCATTGAAAACTTCATGTGGAAAACAACTCACAAGAAAAATTAAACAAGGAAATTCCATCTTGCCCAACTGTGATCTCATCACTGTTGAGGACACTGTATAAACCACAGAATGGGAATGAAGAAGCCACACATGTTTACAGTGACTTCAGTTTCACCACATAAAGGACCTGTGTGTTAGAGCAACATTTTTGTACAAAACAATGTTATACTCAAATATATAACATCTTACTGCTCAGGGCCGCTAATGCAACATTTAAAAAGAGTGGTAGGATAGACAGAGTAAGTGGTACATTTACTGGGCTAGAAAATATATGCCCTCTAAATTTACACCAGATTATATCATTAAATTATATTTAACAATGTAAATACCTAAAACAGTTCACTAATACTACAAAATATGTAAACATGAGTTATTACAATCCTAAAATGGCCCTTAAAATGTACAGGAGCTGAAACTATACTGAATTATATTTTAAGCATCTATAACACCTAAAGTTTAGGGAAAGGAGGAACTCATTAGAAATGAGGAAAATATCAAGAGAAACCTGAAGGTGATCTTTGGGAGTTATTTTATAAAAAGTAATCAAAATTTAAAGGAATTACATTTCCCATTTTTTTTGCCATACCTTTGACATCCGCAATCAGGTCTGAATTCAAATGGCTGCAAAAGAGTGTTTATGAGGGGTGAAGAAAGAACCAATTTATGTAAATAATAAATCATGTTTACAAAGACTGTCTTATGAGCACAGAGCCACGGCTAGAGAGAGAAGTAGCAATTTATACCACAGCAAAATTATTCCTAAGTCATAAAGGACAGTTTGTAGGCAGAGACATTTTATTTATGTAAATATAAATGGGAACAAAACATTGTATTCTCAAAATAGATGCTGAATTCTAGTATATTAAAATTCCAAAAGTCCAACATCATCATGATGTTCTTTCCCAGTCACCTCCAGCTCTGCCATTTTGTAATCATCCACTTGCATATTTACTATTAAAAAAGAAAGGATGATGGAGTTTGCATTCATTCTTTTCTTGCAGTTTTTCCACACTAAACCTTAAATGAACAAACAAGAACTTTTAATTTTTAAGTACTTATTTATTATGCAGATAATTAGTCACCTGGCTGGCACATCTAAATTGAGCTTTCTACTGCCATCATCACGTAATTTTAATCTCTATCTTTGCATTAAATTTCAAACACAGCTCAAGAGCATATTGGTCATTCCAACAACTGAAGAAGCTTGCACTTCCCCCGGAGTTAAACTAGAAAGAAAGCCTCAACTTCATTAGGCAATGTGCTCTTAACATAATTCACTCCAAAGAAAAAAAGTTGATTAAGATGCTGTGAAGATATAATTTCATATGTGTAAAACAAATGAGCCATTCTTTTCTTTCATGTAAACTCAGAGGATATTTCCAGATCTAGATTTCAATGCTCGTAAAAAAAAGTATCACATCTGTGATTCAGTAACAGATTGTATAATAGAATTGCACACAAATGTATGCACACACTGACACAGAATTCTACACATTCAAATCAAGTATCTTCAGTGGATGTCAAATTTAGCTGTTGTCACCCACTAACACTTCAATTTGACCATCTGCATAAGATATTATTGTTCTTGGTTTTTACTTAATGACAATAAAAGATAAAGTGGCCTGAATTTAGTTTTTGCCTCACAAGATAGAAAATGACAAAATTTCTTCTTATGTCTAGAAGCATTTTAGGAGTAAGAGGGAACTCTTATTATAGTAATACAATACTCAGCAGAGACATTTTTCTATCAAATGTATATTTTCAGAACAAATCTCCTTAAAAACAATGCTGAAATACACATTTATACATCATTTGAATATATTCTTTCACTCATTTAGAAATTTTATTTTTACATGCAAGTAATAGTTTAAGCATCTTTTCTCTGATGTTGTGTGTGATATTTTTGAATAGTTTCCCTCGGTCACTCTAGAATTTTAAAAGTGATGAGGATGATGGTGACAATAACCGTATACATTGCCAGGTACTATTCTAAGTACTTTACATATCCATGTACCCCCCCCCACATACCACCCTCTTGAAGTGGTTACATATATTTTTTCCTGGTCCATAAACCCCATCAGTAAAGCTATGTAACTTACTTAAAGTTACAAAGCCAGCAAGTGAGAAAGCTATTACTGAAATCTGAGCAGTCGGTTCCAGTGTCCAATTTCATCGCCATTATATCACAATGTCTGTTGATTTTCTGCTTATAATGGGAACAATAACACTTCCATAGTGTTGCTTTTAAAATCATACAAAATCATTTATATAAGGCCTTGAGTAGTGGGCTTAATGAATAGCATTGCTGAATGTAGTTTTTACTGAGTACAGCAATTTTCACACAAGGCTCCATCTTTTACTTCACTGGGAACTTCCTGATGATAAATCTATATTCATTTGTTTGTTAATTCACTCATCCCTCAAATGTTCAACCAATGGTTCCTGAGGGCCACATCTTTTGCCACACTCTGCAAGAATTCATCTCCGAAGAGCCAGCACTGGATGGTAGAGTGATACACTTTTCCTCCAGAATCTTGCACTTAGCACTCCTTCTGTTTGGAATGATCTCTTCCATAAAATTTCAAAGTTCGATTCTCTAATCTATTCACCTACCTCAAATAAAACACCTTCAGAGAAACTTTCCCTGAATACCTTATTAAAAAGTAATGTGATTTTCTTGATCTATTTTATGTTTTCTACATGTATTTATCACAGTCACATCCACTAGAAAGTAACATAACAAGATTGCCAGTTTCATAGAATTAGAATGGTCAGCTAATGAATTTTGTTATATGAATGTCAAAGAAGGAAGGAGAAAGGAAAAGAAGGAAGGATAGAAGCACCAAAGCAGAGGAAGCAGGAGAACTTTGATAAATTAATGTTTTATAAATAATGCATTTTCTATCTCTCTTGACCAAAGCAAGGATCAGAGAATGCAAAATTCTTCACCTTTTGCAGCCTCCATTCCCCAGCACCTGTCCCTGAGAGCTCCCTAAGATTGTGGCTCAATCTCCCTTCATGAGGTCTCCCCATAAACCTATGTTTCTCTACCATTTATATCTCCACACCTGTTCTTGCTCCTTCTAGGAAAAAGATATATATGACATCTTTAAAAAAAAAATGTAAGAGCTACAATTTAGCAGAATCACACATGGCAGTTGTAAGCACTTGTAACTTCTCATTCAACTACCAAAGGCTACTTTATGATTGAAGAGAAAGTTCTTTTTATTTTTGTTATTAAAAATGATTAAAATGGTCATTTCTGGATTCCTTCTTTACACATGACACCATAACATAGCAGGAAATATGCTTGGAACTTCTTTCCTAATAAGAATTATGAACTTAAACTCACATTTTCCCTTTGGAGACCACTCTAGTCATGTATAACAGGTCAGATCACCATTAGATTATTAACGATTACTCTGGTCTTCTTTCTGGGAACATAGTAGGGCTCGCTCCTTGGTCCTTTTTGAGGTTGGGTGTGGTCTTGTGACTTCCCTTAGCTAGTAAGAAAATGTAAAACTGACATTTGTAACTGAAAGGCAGAAAATTTTAAAGAACATGTGGCAACCTTTCATTTTCTCTTCAGCAGTGCTATGACACATGTCCCAAGTTGGAGTCTCCATTACCAGGGGCTTCTATGTAGCAATACTGAAGATCCTGTCAGCCAATAGTGAACAGATAAAGTGGTTGAGAAACACATCTGTTCTCTGTTAATTCACTCCCAATTAAGAGCTGTGTCTGACACAATAGAGTAGCAGGATGTGCATCCATAAAATATTGAAGCTAACACACATTCTTGACCCCATTCTCTGGGTGCCACAAAGTAGATATTCCTTTATAATGCTGGAATATCATGAAACAAATATCATGAGAGGAACAAAATTGGCCATGATTATAAAACATAGTTGTACTTTTTTTTTCATATGCTCTTTTGTCCATACTGAGGCTTTTTAATGAGACTATCAAGAAATCAATGTCATATATTTTGAGTCTTTAAAAACACTTTGAAGTGGTGGTCCTAGGACTAGAATTCCATTCTTTCAACACAAGAATTAATTCTAGGTGTTTTGAGTCTTCTAATTTTTTTAACTTAATTGTAAAATTTTTAGGCAAATATGTTAATCAATTTTCCTCTTGCTGGAATAAAACTACCTGACACTTCCAATTTAAAGAAAGAGAGATTTATATTAGCTTATGGTTTCAGAAGGCTCAGTTAATGGTTAGCTGGCTCCAAGGCAGAAGCAGCATGGTAAAAGGGCCTAGCAAAGGAAGGCTGTTCAACCTAAGGCATCTATGAAGCAGAGAGGAAAGTAAAGAGCTAGAGGAAGAGATATACCCTCCAAAGGGAAGCCCCCAGGGACCCACCTCCTCCACCTGGGCCCTACCTCCTAACAGCACATTTAGGAAGAAACTCATTAGTGGATTAATCCATCGATCAGTATAGCACTCACATGATCCAGTCACCTTCTCAAAGCACCCCTATAATGCCAGGTGTTTGGGAAGCTGAAGCTGGAAGATTGAAATCTCAAGGCCAGCTAAGACAACTTAGTGAAACAAACCTTGTATCCAAATAAAATAAAAGGGCCAGGCATGTAGTTCATTGCTTCTTGGATGTAGTTTTCATTTAAAAAAAAGAAATTAATTATAGAATCACATTATAGACAGAAGTACAAATACCACATTTTTTTCATTTTATAAGAATTAGAAATCCTATCCTGCATGAGAACCACCGACCTCCTGGTCAACCTTTTGCCTTTACAGAATATAAATAAATCTTCCAAATACTAGAAGTATTCCTTCAAATTACACAAGAGCATCTCCCTGTTCTATGACTTATTCTCTCTTTACATTTCTTAAATATTGCCATTGCTTTTTTCTGTCTCTCTCTCATGCACACACACACACACACACACACACACATTTCACAAAAATGCAATGAACGGAACAACTATAGGTATATTTTAAGTCCTTTGAAAATTAAATTTTATTATCTTTATAGAAATATTTTTTCAAGGCCCTGCATTAATTTCAACCCAATTATTACAGTGGCTTCATCAAGCATAGTTGTTTAATATATTGCAAATCTCTTCAAACATCTGCTTGGGTAGTGAGTAATTCCAAAGGAGTGGTTACTCTGTAAGATATAATTCAGTCATCTTTTGCAAAAATCTCAGTACTTGGAAGTCATGTACAATTGTCCACTGATATTGAGAAAAAATTACTGCATGATGCATAAAAAAGGTCTAGGGAAGAGATTTTCAAACAATATTCACCGAAAAAGTGTAATTTGAGAATGCCAGGATCCACTTCTACCGTGTACAGGCAATTAAGTCTAAAAAAGTAATAGGTATGAATAATCACTTCAACTACTTTCAAGTTAAGTGAAAATTACACCTGAATATTTCAGAGAAATCTGAAGGCAATGGGAATTTTTCTTAGGAAACACTTCAGTACCTTTAGAAAACACAGAGAAAGAATGAAATAGCACTAATCCAAAATTTTGTACGCTAATTTGTTTTTTGCTTCTATGCCTCATTAATGTCAATCTGCTCTTTGTGATAATTAACTATTCTTGGGAAAATGGCAAAATGCAGCATGAATAATATTCCAAGAAAATGAGAAAACATTAAACTCCTACTTTTTCATCTACTAGGGGTAGTTCTAATTTATTACAAATCTTGCCAATAACTGATACAAGAAGTAAACTGGGCAATGAACACTGCCTTTGGGGCTAGAATGTGAAACTATCTGCATGGGTAAACAGTTCTTGCATGCATGTATCCTTTTACTTTCGCCAGGTGGAAACACTAATGCTTTGACTAAACTCATGATGTTTTATTCTAAACATTTATCTGTTCCCTGGATTCAAGCCTGGGTAGTCCATAAATGCCTGGAGGCGTGGATTACGATGAAAGCTACACAAGGTTGGCAATTCAGTAACCAGTATAAGGTCAATGCATATCTGCACACTCTTAAATTGCTAAAGGAATACATTTCTGCATGCTTTACAGGAGAAAAGCAAAACAACTCAGACAGAAAACAGCTTTCCTCAGCTCGCCAACACTAGTCAAAACAATATCTTTCTGTTTCTTTCCTTCACATAAACACAGAAACCTGAAAGCGAATTTATCATGAGTGGCTTAAGAAAACCAAATTTTTTCCATTGCTGGAGGGGTTTCCAGTTGATTTCCCAGTTCCACTTAAAAAATCTGCTTGCCTCAGTACGCCTGTACCCATGAACCTGACACTAGGTCTAAGTGACACAATGCTTTCAGGAGAAAAATAAATTGAGGGCATAAAGGGGAGTGAGCACTATTTTAATGTGAAATATTCCCATGAAATCTCTTCCCAATTTTCTACATGGTAATCCTATTTCCTTTGAGTCAAATACTAAGAAGAATATAAAATCCTCAGAACATCTCCCAAAATGTCAGAATACCAACACATGTCAAAGATGTCGCTGGTGGAGCATGCCCAAAGTTGTGACAGAAAAAATCCCACTGTCCCAGCCAGATCCTGCCCTGACTGTCTTGTCTACCCTCCTCTATGCAAGGACCCAGCCAGCTCCCTTCCTGTGCTTCCCCAATGGAACTCCTCAGCCCTTTGCATCCTGAAGTCCCCTTCTCAGTATCTAAGGAAGTGAGTGATTTCTCCCTCCTATGGGCAGGCTTTTCTCATTCTCAATTTTGCAGAAAGAAGCCTTGCCCATCTCTCTAAGAGTGTATAGTCATGCATGCCAATTGATAATAACAGGTCTGGTTTCCTGGACCCACAGTATAAGTCTACTTAGGAAAACTCAGAAGAGCATGTAGTATGTGACTCCAGATCCCGTAGTTCCTTAGTAGTAACCACCCTGGTTCTTTCCTCAACTATAACAATTTTACCATCTCTGAATGTCCATGTACCTTGTAATTGGTATCACAGGTTCTATACTAATTAAATAATGCCCCATATATCACCCTTTCATCATCTACACATACACAGACTCACACATACACACACACACACACACTCTATGATTAGTTTATTTTTTCTACCAGTGAAATCCTAAAAGTCTACTTCTTCAGTAGAAGAAAAAATAACATAAGCTTAAATTCTTATTTGCTTAGATAATTGAAACCTTGAGAAGTGAAAAAAATAAAGACTGAGTTTTGTTTTTTAATAGAACTTGAAATTTGTCCAGGCAGCCCTTAGTACCTAACCATGAAAAATACTAAGTTAATCATACCACCATGAATATGAGGTAGCCACTTGAAGACTTCCATTTTAGGATGGGTTAACATAACATTGCCTACACTGTAACTAGCACATAATTCAGGAATAGCAAAATTATTAACAGAGAGAACTTAGTTCTGAATGGGGTTTGTGGAGTTAGGACTACACTATGGTGTTGAAAACAAACAAGTGATAAAATTAAGGAGTACTTTAATTGTTGTACAGATTGAATGCAATCCCAATTAAAATACCATTAGTATACCTCACAGATCTACTGAAAACATTACTAAAATTCATCTAGAACCAGAAGACACCCAGAATAGCAAAAGCAATCCTGGGCAACAAAGACATGGCAGGTGGCATCACAATCCCTGACTTGAAATTATACTATAAGGCCACTGTGATAAAATCAGCATGGTATTGGCAAAAAAACCAGACCTGAGGTTCAATGGAACAGACTGGAAGTTGCAGCCACAACCACAAACACACTCAGCCAACTTCTTTTTGACAAAGGGGCCAAACAAGTTCACTGGAAGAAAAATAGCCTCTTTAATAAATGGTGCTGGAAAAACTGGATCACCATATGCCAATGACTGAATCTAGACCCATGTCTATCACCATGTGCCAAACTCAAATAAAATTGATCAAAGATTTAAATATTAAAATACAAACACTAAATCTACTGGAAGAGAAAGCAGGTAAAAACCTTGAAAACATAAGGGTAGGCAGAGAGTTCATGAACAAAAACCAAACTGCATGGGAAATACTTCAAAGAATCAACAACTGGGATCTCATCCTATTGAAATGTTTTTGCACATCTAGAAAAATCACCAAGAGAGTAAAAGGAAAACTCACAAATTGGGAAAAAATTTTAGCTGACTTCCGTCAGACAAAGGACTTCTATCTAGAGCATATAAAGAAATAAAAAAAATCAGCCCCCCCAAAGACAGAATCCAAAAATGGGCATCAGAGATGCATACACACTTCTCAGATGAAGAAATACAAATGGCAAATAAATACATGAAAAAATGTTCAACATCATTAGTCATGTGAGAAATGCAAATTAAAACAACACTGAGATTATATCTCACCCCAGAGAGAATGGCTATCATCAAGAAATCAACCAATAACAAATGCTGGCAAGGCTGTGGGGGGAAAGGAACCCTTCTCCAATGTTAGTGGGAGTATAGACTGGTGTAATCCCTGTGGAAATCAGTCTGGAGGCTCCTCAGTAAACTAGGACTAGAGGTCCCATTCAACCCAGCTATTTCCCTTTTGGATATTTTTCCAGAAGAACTACAAACATCGTACTACAGTGATATATGTGCACCCATGTTTATAGCTGCTCAGTTTGTAACAGCTAAATCATGGAAGCAGGCCAAATGCCCATCAACTGAGGAATGGATAAAAAAGATGTGGTATTTTTACAAAATGGAATATTATTCAGCTATAAAGAAATATAAACCTGAGGCTTTCATACGTAAATGGATACAATTAGAGTCCACTCATAAGTGAAAAAAATCAGACTGCATGTGTAAATACCATATTTTCTCACTAGCGTAGGAACCTAAAAGAGTAAATAAAAACTGAAAGGTATGATAGATCTGTGAAAGGGAAAGAAACTGCTCAAAGGGAGGGAACAACTGGGGTGAGGGAAAAGAGAAAAAAAAGGGAAAAATATGCATATATATATATACACACACACACACACACACACACACACACACAGGATAACTGAAAGTCCTACTACCGACTTCTGTTGCTTTATTAAAAGCAACAGTTAATGTTTAATTGTTTGATCAATTTGACATGCCTACATTTGTTTAACTGAGTAATCCGTCTGAAGATCAAAGTGTGTAATACAATAACGACTGTTAATTTCCTATCACTTTGTCTGAAACTCTGTATTGCTTCTATTGTTTGGATGTTGTTTTGTTTATGCCTGTTTGTTTGTTAATGTATTTTCATTCTTTATCTTTAAAAATAAAAAAAGAAATTAAGGACTACTTTATAAAGTTTGTAAGAATTCCAGAAAGAAGGGGCATACTGTGAAACCGTCATTGGTTCCTCCTCAACTATAATCTGCCTGTGAGTAAAAGTTAAAGGGAACATTGGAACCATCAACAGTAGAGGAGCTGGAGATTGTAGTGAAAGAAGAGGAAGTGATATGACAGCAGACTTGGACTGGGCACATTCCTGCAGATTTCGGGGCCATAGACGGGAAAAACAGGCCCACCAGCCATACAGGATGAGAAAAGGCAGGCACAAGCAGGTAACCACAGCGGTTGTCCACTGAAGCAGGGCTTGAGGGACACTCATTTTGAGAGAGGGTCTTGCAAAGTTGCTCAGGCTGGCCTCCAGCCTGCCATCCTCCTGCCTCAGCGCTACAGGAGCTGGGTTTACAGGCATGTGCCACCTTGCCAGCTGACACCACTTAATTTCTGGTTCCATTTATTTTGTACAAAATGAATTACTTTTCCTTCAGACTGTAGCACAGATCTATAATCACAGCCACTGGGGAGCCTGTGGCAGGAAGACTGCAAGTTTGAGGCCAGCCTGAGTAACTTAGTGAGACCCTATCTCTCAGAGTAATAATTAAAAGAAAGGCTGCAGACGTAGCTCAGTGGTAGGCTGTCTGCCCAAGATGCTGAAGGCCTTAGATTCAATCCTTAGTAACAGCCTCCTCAAAAAAATCATTTTCCTATCCCGATTAGCAAAGTTCTACCAAAATGCCATAACTGCATTTGAGTTTCAGTTTTGAAAAAGCTGCTCTCAATTTGTGATAATTTTTTGAGGTGAAAAAATAACACAAAACTGATGTCTGTTGGCAAAAGTCAGACAATATTTTTGATGATTTCCAAGAAAAACCAGACATATTTCTCTCCTAGTCTCCAGTTCTTGCAGTAGGGCAGCTGGCAGTTCTGTGCAGCTCAATAAACCCTGCTTTGGGAGTGTATTGTTGGCATCAAGACTGGTCTTTAGTTCTCGTTTTGACTTGGGCAAACCAAAAATATTTTTTGGCTCAATCATTAGTAATGGGTACATTCCTGACAGGCTACTCAACACTCAGAAATTGTGGTATGTTTAAAAATAGAATTGCAAGGTATCCATGTGAGCTATATTTACTAGAATAAATACAATAAATATCAGAAGATGGAACATTTAGAAAATAAAATATGGCTATTTTCTCTGCAGTTTGCTTAAGCTTAAATCACTTTAAATTATAATTTTATTGCAGATGGATTATTTAACTTCCCATATGACGATATATGTTTGTCAGACGTCTACCTGGAGTTTATGCACTTGGGTGAGTACTGTGGAGGCTACGGAAGTGCTCTGGACTTACTATCAGATCAGTGAGAAAAATATGTAGAAACATTAGCCTTCACACAAGGCAGACTGCGCACAGTCATATAAAATGGGAAGGAAATTGCTAAGGAATCTCAGAACAGAATGGAAAATCTAATTGCTAGAACAGGGAAATGCCTGCATCAGGGGCTAACAGCAGAGCCACACTTTGAGAACAGGTAGAACTGCAAGTCAGGTGCGAGCAAGTATGATGCAGGAAAGGCAATGCTGTTGACAAATCCATCAGCCTGGAAAAGTGCAGAGCATGCTCAGATACGATAGGCAGCCTCTTTGGACGACTGTGCATTTGCTGATAATCTTAGCTATGAGTTACTGGAACTCAACTCCAGCCCTGTTACCTGATGACAGGATCTGTTCAGTGCTTGCATGGGCTCATAAACTGAAGCTGAAGGACAAGCAAGCACATTCACATTTCAGTTTCCTCAAGGACATGTATACTCTCAGGGAGTTTGGCACACAAATACTTTAAGGCCTCTTGAAAAGTCCCCAGTTGAAGGTAGAAAAGGGAGTTCAAGCTTGGACTCATGTAGCAGCTTGTTCGAACCCTGTATTCCACAGGTTTCACTTGTAAAGTGAGAATAACTGTAATGCTTAGCTAGTCTACCCGAAGCACAGTAGCTATGAGGTTGACAAGATTCTCTATGAAATAATTCTTTCAAAAATGGCATCAACAAAAACATAAGCCAAGCATACTATAAAACTCAGGCAAATGTTATCTAGCATACAAATCCTTTCCTGAAGGGTTCAAAAGGAAATCTGGGAGCACAATAATACACATAAACACATGGATTTGTCGGAGGGAAGCCATGACTGGACAGACAGACAGACACAGAGACAGAAAGGTTTTAATAATTTGAACAAGCTGTTCAAATGGAAAAAAAAACTGAAACAATAAGTAGCTCTTCATCTTCCTATCCTTTCAGGGAAATACCAAAAAGTTAAAATAAAAGATACAGCCCAAGTTTTCCATGTGCTTAGCCAGCTGTGACTACCTCAACAGGAAAATGTTTTTTAAACAACAGCTACAGAATCCAAAGGCTTATCAGAAATAATATACTGGTGTGTGAACAAAGGAAAACTAACTTCATCCATCCTAAATTAAATACATAAATCATCAATAAAAGTCAAAACAGACAGAGAAAATAGGTTTTAATATCAAGAAAGCTCCCCAAATATCTCTCCTTTCCTGTTTCTTATTTCAGAGAGAGCAAAAGAAAATGAAGTATACAGGCTGTCACTTACACCACCCAAGAAACAAATCATTCCTGCATACACAGGACAAGCTTTTTTGAACAGTGACTATGTACCAGAAAAAATGCTGACAAAAAAGAAATATGAAAACATAACTTTTGTTCTTCAGAAGGTAAAAGATAAAAATTGTTAAGATTCATTGTGTACAAATAAAGAAAATTATTCACGTTATCTCAATTCCCCCTAGGAACAACTTTCGAAAAAAGAGCTGTAGTCCAGCCTTGAAAACTGAGACCTCAGAGTTGCAGTGGTTTGTCTAACTATAGACAATTAGCACTTGGCAGAAGCAGTGTTCAAACCCAGGTCGTGTAACCCAAAACTGTCCCACTGTGTTCACCAAGGGACTTGCAGGGCCAGCTCATCTTGCCCACCCTATACATCCTATTGTGCCCTGGGTTGCCTAGAAAATTCCATGTTGCTTCACATTTTTTCCTGGCTTTTAGTCAGAAAACCTTGTGAAAAGGACTCAAATTGTCCTAAATCTTCATGAGTCTAGAAACACAGCACCAAGAACTACTCCAAAGTCCAGGAGGGGTGAAACTGTCATAGAAGGAATATTCACCTACGTCTCTCAGCCCACGACACATACAGACACAAAACTAGATAATACATTCACCTTTATTCACAATTTCAGAGTGAATGAAAACAGTGAGATACTGATACCACCATTAAGTTGGCACAGGCTTTTAAAAGGGATAAAACTCAATGTCTGAATTTTATAGCAGCATTTATGATGTACATATATCCCTCAAGGAAACAATTCTACTTCTGGGAAGGCACTAAGAGCTCACCATTTAGACAGACTCAAAAGCTTTGAGTTCCTCCCCGCCTCACTCTCCTCTCTCTGTATACAATTATCTGTCACATCCTGTCAATTTTACTTCCAAAATATCTCTCCTGTTTCTCATCCCCTTTTAACTTTGCTCATTTACATTATCTTTCTCACTGATGCCACCAACTTCTATTTACCAACACCATTTATTCTACAAATAAAAGAATCTTCCAAAGTACATTTCCAACAGAGTTGCTGTAAGATTTACATATACTCAGTGGCTTGCCATCAACTTTCCAGTGAAGAACAAACACCTTTTCCTAACTTCCTAGGTATCCCATAACATGGCCTGTTACAACCTTCCATTTCTCCCCCATGCCCCCACAAAAAAATGGCCTATTGAAATTCTCAAATAAACCTCAGCTTATCTTGTTTTAAAGATTTTCTGTATCTCCCATACTGTAAGTGAAGGATTTCTTCTTAAAATTCCCATAGCACTATCCTTGCGTGTCTTTTAAATCACAGTAAGTCTGAACTTAAATTATTTACTGATTTGGTCTGCTCTTAGATTATGTATGCTTTGAGAAGGGTGTATATCATCTTTTCTCTGTGTGTCTTTTAAATAGGGTTTCCTTGAGGCAGAGCCTACAATAGGGACTTTTGCAAGAGGTTTACTGAAGTGGTGCTTTCAGAAGACATCCATAGGGGAGGAAAGAAAGCAGGAGGGAACAGTAGAAGGAGCCGTACAGAGAAACTCCAGGAAGAGTCTGTATTGAGCTGAATCCCATGGAAGCCCTGGAACTTAGCACAACAGAGATTGCCTCCCTCACTCGTGTGAGAAAGCTGGACCCTTACTCATTATGTCATATAGTCAAGGCCACTGGCCACGTTGGGAAGGGAATGCAACTTCCCGGGCACCTCTGAACTAGGTATCTCCCTTAGGGCACAGAAACTACTTAGAAAACTGAAAGTGTGGATCTTTAGTAATTCAGACCTACAAGAGTGAGGTGATGGTTATACCCTCCTAATAAATGGAGTCTGGAGAGTGGATGCCACCACCACCATCTGCTCTAGGATTCTATAACACTTCTAACAAGTCAGCCAATGTATTTAGATAGTAGCTAATGAAAAGAATGGTTCACATGATGAAATAACTTTATGATCCTATCTGAAATAAATATATTTTTTCAATTTTTTCATTTTAAAGAGAAAAAAACAGTAACAAAATAACAACAACAAAGACAAAAACAAAACAACACAAAAACTCACAAATAGCAACGTGGTCACTTACTGGTTATCAGTTGAGGGTGCTATAACAAAGTACTATAGACTGGGTAGGTTATAAGTAACAGAAATTTATTTTTCACAGTCATAGAAGATAGGACTGTTAGATCAGGATGCCAACATGTTTGAGCTCTGGTAAGGGCTCCTGCAGGCTACACACCAACAGACAACTTGCTATTCTCATATGACACAAAGGGAGCAAAGCTGGCTTTCTGGGTTCTGACAAGGTCCCTGAATGCACTAAAGAAGGCTCTGCTTTCCATGAGGTAAGTATCTCCCAAAGGTCTCTTCTCTAATCAGTATCACAGTAGAGGTTAGATTTCAATTCCGACATTGTGGGAAGACACAGTATTTAGTCCACAGCAATTTTTCGTGGCAGGTAGGCACGGAACAGAAAGAAAAAATACATGAGTTTTTTAAAATTGCATTTCCTGATTTAAAATATCTTCACCAGGAAGTCTAAGCTGATATACTTAACATTAAAATAGTTCATGCCCATCAAGAAATTGAGCAGGTTGTCCCTCTTAGAGATTTAAATTGAAGATTAATGGAAATGCTGAGAACAATTTCTGATGAGAGAGATCATCTTTATACTTAAGGACACTATGTCCACTAGTGACCCCATCAAGCTACTGATTGCAGCAATAAATATTTACAGAGGGAGCCAAAATTTGCCTTATAGACCCCCAAGAGAATCTCACAGCTATAGTCATAATCTGCCAAGTTGAGGTCTTCTGTGGATCAATGAGCAATAAATGAACAAATGACATTTCAGTTGGCAGCATAATAAACTCATCAGTGATTGTGTTTCAGCCTTCCATTGTGTCATGTTCAAATCAGTGTGTGGGATGAAATCAGTATGGTTTAACTCTAAAAGCGGTAATAAAACTAGCTCAAATAAAATGTACATACTACAGAAACTCTGGACAAATCATTTATGCTTGCACTAATGCAGCAAGCACATACTGAATGCCAGCAATTTATAAGTCACTGCAGTATGACCACTAGGAAAATACAGATACATAAGACTTGTTTCTTGCCCTTAAAATGGTTACATTCTGGTGAGAAAGACAATAAATACAATAACTAAAAGAAAGCACATAATTCACTTATTAAAATGCATCAAAACCCTGTTTAAAATCCTCTATTTCTTCATACTTTAGCTATAAAGTATAAGTTCCTTATTATTCAAAACCCTTCACAATATGACCTTTTCCTACATTTCTATTTATGTGTTTACTTATTTTCCAAAGAAACACATTGCGTGCCATGTTTGTGTGAGTAGAGAGCTCGTAGACAAGACACACACCACTCTAACACTGGGACCTGTACCTCTACTACCTTTTCCTTCACACACATTCAGCTCCAGCCACTTGCACCAAGTGATTCCCAGAATTAACCACTGGATTTCCAACCTCTGTGATTGAGGTCATTGCTTTTCTGCCCACCGAATATGCCTTTTACATATTTTCACCCAGTAAATTTTCTAATAATTCATGTTTTAGCCCACATACTGCACCCGTGTTACACTGTATCTCCTGGTACCCTCATTATTCGGAGAGGCAGCCCCTCTCTCCTTTGTACCTGAGAGTCATTTTGTAGCCTTCCTCTTACCTGACTTAGACTGCTGAGTAAGCAGTACAGCCTGCATCAGAGCATCTGAAAAGGAAGCCCCTCCCAGCGTTCAGAACACTGGGGAACATTTCTTCAGGAAAGGCTGACTAACAGGCTTGTGGATGGGATGCAGGGAAGCAACAAGGTTTAGCACAGTAACTGAGAGTTCCTCATACAGGAGTTGTCACCAGCCCTCACCCAAAGAATCAAACAGAGGCAACTGTTACCAGTACCTGAAAGAAGACCATCAACAGGGCAGCCTGTCTTGACAGAAATAATGAGAATTAGTGGCAAAACACAGTCCCTGGAAAGTCACAGGGAGAAGAAACACCCTGGCCTCACTTTCCTACTCTTACCCACTACGGGGCAGGTCTGCAGTAGGCTGAATCCCACTACACACCCTAAGGCCTGTGGGGCCTGTAGTAGCTCAGACACATCAGTATGATGGGGGCAAATAATACAGTAATAAGGGTAGAGAACAGATCTGCACGGACAAAAGGAAGAAACCCGCCACACTGACACACCTGTCTCCCTTTGCAGACTCTGAAATCTTTACAATCCAGGCCTACATTTGCATATAACTATGGAACCTAGAACAATATTTAGAAGGTAGTAGATGCTTATTATTATTTTTGAGGGAGTCAGGATCTTGCTACATTGCTCAGGCTGGTCTCAAATTCCTGGCTCCAAGTCATGCTCCCGTCTCAGCCTCCCAAGTACCCGGGACTATAGGTGCACTACTGCTTTTCAAATATATTCTTCATGCATATTGTGCTATGAGAGTAGCGCCAAGGGACACAGAAGGAACAAAGGATTATACCTGACCAAACACAGTAAGCACAGTTGCACACGTGCCACTATTTACTAAGTTCACATTTGAAGAGAACAACTGGTGGGGAGATTAATTCAGTCCAACTAGACTGGTAAGTACCCCCTTGACTTGTCAGGCTAGTGGCATACACAGACAGTTGCCTAGTGGTTCACATGGCATATAATGTGAAGTACACTTCATCTATTTAAAACTTTACCTCAGGAGAAAAATGGGAACAAGGAAGCTTAAACAATCAAATTGCTATCACCTTTTGCACCTCTGCACATTGCCACTCCTCAAAAAATTATACTGTGCCACATGTTATTCTCCAGGACACAAAATTTTATTGGCAATTACAGAAAGATTAAAGAAACACTTATTGATAATTTGTGGTAATTTTTAAAAGAAAATTATGATTTAATTAAATTTAGACATGATTTCAAATCCTATTCAAGGGTTTAAATATCCTGTTCTACCAAAATTTTAACTATAACCATAACTTTTAATTTGATCTCACTAATTTTCAGCCTATATATTCTTATTGAAAACATGGTGTCAAAAATACTAAAAGACTGATGGTATAAGCAAAATGAAAGGACTAATAACTTATAGATAATCAGTACTGAAATATTGAGCTGAGTATCATTAGTTATAATCAGTGCTCTAGAACAGTATCTGTTCTAGCAATACTTTAGTGTAAGTTTTATAGGTCTTTTACCAGTTATATGTAAAATCACTTCCCCTGGAAAACACTATTTTTCAGATTGAGAATTCTATTGGTGCTTAGAACACTGTAAATTAAATTACTTATGGGAAAATAGCTCTCAAGTTTTTGCATCTGAAACTGTGAATCTGATTGTTTAATTATCTGAAAGGAAGCGCTGCCCTAAAATTTTACAGGCTTCATATAATACATCCAAAATATCTCTCCTTATATAATCTGCCCTCTAATAAAACAGGTCTGTGCAACTTCACGGTGCCACACACTCCAGAGGCCCCTCCCCTCTGCTAGAGTTCTATTGTGGCACAGAGAAGAAACAGCTGAAAGAAGATACAAGGACCTTGGACCCTTGGATGAGAAATCCATCACACACACACACACACACACACACACACACACACACACACACACACACACATGCTCTACATAATGCCACAATCATCATAAACCCGACTTCTCTACCCAAAACCAGAGCTACTGAATGGCAAACTTTTCTTTCTTAATGACCAGGAAACTACAGATTTCATAAACAAAATAATCCAAGTTTGAAATGAAGGGAAGGGCACAAAAAGCCCCTGTCTTATTCCTCACCTTTACAGCAGCTTCAAGAGAACTCTGGAACCTCTAAGGCTTCAAGGAAACAGGTTTAAAGTCCAATGCTTGTCCAAAGGCACAGAGCAGTGCCTTTCATCATGTAGCACCTCTTACTACTTACACTGGTCCTTTGTAGCTCATTTTCCGCTGACAGGGTCCCTTGTTTTATTTCATTCCGAATGTACTAGAGAAAGCGTGCCAGACGAAGATAACCTGCTGCTGACTTGTGCTAAGCATACATGCTGAATATATTTCTACATATCTCTACCTAACTGCTCTAGAATTTCAGGGGTTTCCTATTCATAACACAGAATTCTCCATAACAACTGTTTCATCTCCTTTTTGAAAGTTTCTTCTCTTGTCTTCTTGAAGTTTGTCTTCTATGCCTCAGTTTCCTCCACTGCTACGGCTCTTTCTTCAACAGGTGCTAATGATTTTTTTAAAGGAGCAAATCCCTTCAAAGGCACTATGTACACCAAAGCTATATCAGAGACAGCCTTTTCCCTCAAGGATTTTAACACCTAAATGAAGAAATAATAAATTTAAATTATTAGAACCAAGGTAGAATATGGGTGCTCAGATCAAGACATTGCTAGAGTTTGAAAGAACTATACCTCTAACGCTACCATGCTTGTTATGAAATACACATTTATTCCAGTGCCATTTGTATAGAGTATTAAGGACAATTTTGAGCATAGAGAAAATTTCACATTTGCTTTTGCATAATTTCATGTGCAGAAAGTGGCACCGACTTCAACTGAGCTGTGTAAGCCATACTAAAGATACGTATATATGCTACCTCAAATACCAGCTGTGTCAACACACTGCAGTTCTCACTGATTCATGCATAGGGTTAAAATTTTCTGTCTAATTTTAGATAATCATCCTTCTACCACTTCACAGTAACTCACAAGCAGCAATCGTGCCCAGGACCACTTCTAGTTGTAAAATTCAGGTCTTATTCAGGATAAAACATCATATATGTTGTAGTATTTACATATGTCATAACTAACATATACAAAGGCATGCAAACATTAGGTTCCTATTTTTATTTCTCACTAACAAAAGTTTTCAGCATTGTGACCCTTATCCCATTTTTTCCAGAATCATTGGGTGTTTGTACAATTTTGCATAACTTGGCAATTTTTAGAAAAGCATATGTTGCGTTAAAGCAGAATTGACTGTATGTGTGCATAGTACCTGAAAAAGTATAAAAAATGTAAATGAACCTTAAACACAAAAAGCCCTTGCCTTACCCAAACGTAGTATGTATATGCTACTTTTCAATGTGGTTAGTAAAAGTAACTCCCACCTGGGACATAACGGCTCTAATCTCCTGCAAAGTTCAATGCTGAAGTACCAAGGACAAATCTGTATCCTCCTCTTCCTACCATCTCACCTCCCCGCTACCACTTGGCAATAATTACAGCAGGGTCCTCCCTTCTCCTTCTCTTCTTTAATTGCTCAGTCAGATATGCAGTAGAGAACACAGAGTTTACAAAATTGAAGCATGTTTGGGGTCGGAATCTTGCTACAGCACAAGTAGAAAATGTGTTCCATCCAGCAGAGACTTACAGTTATCCACAAAAACCATATTTCTGTATAAAACAGGATCTCCAGCTCCTATCCTAGTGCCTGGCACACCTTAAATACTTATAAATATTAGTTGAAAGTTAATTTTTCAGTACAATAACTACTTCTGATTGCTCTGTTGCTTTCAGCATGTTTATCTTCTTCAAGTAAACTAAGACCTGTGACACTTTCCTAAGAGAGAAAAAAGGAATTATGTATCTGATTTTCCATTACAGAGATGGAAAGCTAAGGTATCATTTGTTTTCCTTGGGGTAACGTGGATGTCAACTTTAAAGACCTTATTGAAGGCCAAATTCATCCCTCAGAGCCTCCTAAGTAGGACCTCATGACTAATAAGGAGAAAATGTAATGTATTTGCCACCGTTGTTTTTTAAGACTGTAAACAAAAAAAGCTGAAAATAACCACCCTTGTTTCTGAAGTTGTTGGAATGTGACACTTGTTACTATAGGAACAGAGCCAGTAATTATTCATCTCTAATTCCACTGATTAATTTAAACAGCAGAAGAATTGGAAAATTGAAAACTGATGTTTGAACTGAATTGAAAGGCAATTCAAATGCAAGTAACACTAACCTGCCTCAGGGATGAATGGGTCCAATTCAAAGACACTTAATTATACCACAAAGATAACTAAAATAAGCATCAATTGATGAATAAGATGTCCTCATCACTGGCTAATGAGCCCGAGAATCAAATTTGGATCAATCTGAACTGAGTCTTTCGTTTTAATACAGCACCTTGGTTTTCAAATGAGTTCCATTAATTGCTAAAGCTTAGGCTGATGCCAGTGGGTTTCCTAAATAATCAAATGCACCGAGAGCTGGTTTTCACTCACTACTGCATTTGTGCATGTGTCCCCCGGAGTTCACGTGTTGGAAACTTAATCCCAGTGCAGTGGTGTTAGGAGGTGATCAAATCATAAAGGCTGGAGCCTCCGCATGGATGAATGCCTTTACTGTGGTTGGTTGTGATCCTCATGAAAGGACAAGCTCAGCTCCCTTTCACTGTCTCTCATCCTCTCTGTGCCCTTCCAGCAAGGGACCACATAGCAAGAAGACCTTCAACCTTGGACTTCCCAGAACCGTGAACCAAGAAATTTCTATTCATTACAACTTACCCAGTGTATGGCTTTCATTATGTAATATAAAATAGGCTAAAACACACATATACATGGCACTACTAAAATGTAACACAATCTGAATGCAAATTTTCTAGTCAACCATACTGTAGCCTAGAGAGAGGCAGAAAGTCTTATGAATTTTGGAATGCATTTCTACCTTTAAAAAATTGATGAGTAAAATGAAAAAATGAGAAATTTTGGAATATTACGAAGGAAACAAGCTCCTAGAAAATTTAGACACACAAATTTGAATATATTTTTAAAAAGTTAAACCCTTGTACTAAACATCAGCCTTGTACTGTGTAACAAAATGTAGTGTACAATATTTTGCAGAACATTCACTTGGTTTCTTAGACATAATCTCATATATTACCACAGGGAGAAAAATTATTATAGTTATGTCGGGGAAAATTCATGCTAACATAACTAAGAAACTTAGTTAGTTACTTTCAAAGTACAAATACTTTGAAAGTAGTGGATTTCATTGAACACAAAGGTCACATTTTAAAACTAACAAGGACAAGTAGGAAGATTCAGCTTTCTTTCCGAACAAGTCAGAGACATTGTTCCTTTCATTGAGCTTTGTTCTGTCTGAGGATCACGTGAACATATATGCAGATTGAATAATGGAATTGAAGGCTGAGCAGGCATGTGACTAGGTGGATCAAATAGGTGAAGTTCATACACTTGGGTGAACAGCAGCCTCTTCCCCCTTGGCATACGATCTAAGATGATTGGCAGTAGATAAGCTGTATCAAGGAACAGGAACACAGTAGCAGACAAGTGTGGTGGCTCAGGAATGAAGTCCCAGCACTCTGGGAGGCTAAGACAGGAGGACGGCAAGTTCAGCGACAGCCTAGCAAAGTTAGGGACCCCTGTTATAAAATTAAAAAAGAAAGAAGAAAGGAAGGAAGGAAGAAAAAGAGAGAGAGAGAGAAAGAGAGAACAAAAGAAAGAAAGAAAGAAAGAAAGAAAGAAAGAAAGAAAGAAAGAAAAGAAAGAAAGAAAGAAAGAAAGAAAGAAAGAAAGAAAGAAAG
>NW_004955425.1:6357083-6376194 GCF_000276665.1 Chinchilla lanigera | reverse complement strand
GAAGGAAGGAAGGAAAGAAAGAAAGAAAGAAAGAAAGAAAGAAAGAAAGAAAGAAAGAAAGAAAGAAAGAAAGAAAGAAAGAAAGAAAAAGAAAGACAAAAAGAAAAACAAAAAAGTAAAAGGCTAGGGCTGTAGCTCAGCGTGAAGGCCCTGGATTCAAGCCTCATTACTGGGAAAAAAAAAAAATAGTATGAGGTTTTATATTACAAGTCAGTGCTCTGCCCCAGAGTTAAAGCATCTAATTTATAAACATATTCCTTCTTTTGCTGATTCTGTAAAAGAAAAAAATAGCGGTGCTGACAGCGTAGCCATCAATTAGTTCAAACCGTGGCATTTTAAGTACAAATATAGTATCTTTATTCAGAAGCCTCAGTGTGTCATGATATGGCCTCTGCCTAGGTCAATTTCAATCACTTTCTAGTATAAAATAGAGGGCAGTGCTTCTTCAAATTTATCGTACTATACAATCCACTTTCAGATGCTGTGCTCATTAAAAGGCAACGATCCATAGACCCACCCATAAGTTTACCTATTTCAATAGTACCTCCATGTAATTTCCAGGCTAGTGGCTCCTGAAATACACTGATGAGAATTATCCCATGCTCAAATTCCTGCATTCCCAAAATTGTCCTGTTCACTATGTCTCCATGACTTAATTCTTCACCAGTTTTTTATTTGACTAATAGTCAATAAGCACTGATCTACAGCAACTTCTATTCATCTTTCAAACCTAATTTGAGCATAAAGTTGCTTGATAAAAATTTCATGATCTTAGCTAAATTAAACATGCTTTTGTCCAACAAGAATCCTGAGTTCAACTTTATTCTATCGTTTCAATAGGGGCATTACAATGATTGGTATATTTATCTATTTCTTCCATGAAACTCTGATATGGTATTGTGCAGATGTTTCTAACTAATGTTCAAAAAAGTCTGAGTGAAATGAGTAAATAAATAAATAAATATATTAATAAATAAATGAAGTAACTTGAAAGGTAGACTTTCCAGATATGCATGGTTATTCTAAGTGATGCTATTAGCTTCCATCTCCCCAAATCCTTCTAACCTTTAGCAACCTATTGTATGGGGATTTTTTTTACTTCATATTTTATATTAACTGATAATTCATTAATTTAGAAGTTAATCTGAACTAATAAACATTTTTTAAGATGAAAACTTCTCTACATGGTAGAATAAGGGTTTTTTTTTTAATTGCAATACAGAATATTTTAATCAGATAACTTTCCTCTATGGCCTCATTTTCCTCTTCGGCAACAGTTCTAAATATTTTTAGGTTATTAAGTCTGAAGACTATTTTACAATGAATTCTTAAAGAAAAGTTTGAACTCTTTTTTTTTTCAGTAACTGATTTCTTATTCCAAAATAGTCACATATATTAATCATAACATTTTGCCTCAAGAGTCCTGTCACTTCAAAGTTGAATAGATCTGGAAACCTACTTCAACCCATTCTATTTTACAGATAAGACATGGAAGTGCTGAGGGCCAAGGAAGTTTTCAATTGTCATATAATCTTCTCTCCTTCATTAAATATTATGACTTCTATTTCAAAATGGCAAATAAAACTGATTGGAAGTGCACAGTTTATTTCTGAATGGAAATAATTCTGCCCTCTATTACCTGTTCGGAAATATGGGGCATTTGTACAGTATATGGAGTGAAAGTCACAATGTTTGAGGTGTTGTACTCAAACCCAGAATTAGGAGAAAATGAAAGATTGTCTACTATGCATGTGACTCTGTCCACAGGAATTATCAGTCAGGTGAAGAAACTCTAAAAATTAACATGTGATACTTTAGACTCAGTAGAATTTTGATAGCATCAAAAAATAGAGCTGTAAGGATGTTTCTCTCTGATATGGGGCATACATTCATGTTTTACTCACGTCACTTTTCAGCCTGTGATATTAAAGCAGATCCAATACTGTAATAAGAAGGCCAGGTGGAGAAATTCAGTGTGCCTCCACTGACTCACCAAATAATAAACTTTTTAAGACTGAGTAGAAGCACTATACTGTTACCTCTTGGATTTTAGCAGTGGCTCTGCTATTGTATCAGGCATGATGAAAGGTAGTGTGTGTGCTGCAATTAAAACATGTATTACAGCAAAAGATGCATTACTATTAAACCCCCTCAAAATGCCCTTGCCACACTTGGAACACACTTATCCCATCTTCTTGGCAATTTCTGAAGCAGTTCTGGAAGTCCTCTTTTGTGAGTATCCTTAGTTGTGCTATCATAGCTTACTTGATATCCGAATTCATTCAAAATACTTACCTTTTATGATCATTTTTACTTTGGGAAAGAGCCAGAAATTGCAAAGTCCCAGGTTCAGTAAACAGAAAATGACACACACTAGAAGGTTTGCAGACCTGCCTTCCTATTGGTTGATCCTCAGGAGATACACTCTGTATTTTTTATCATAAAGAACCTCAAGAGAGAGGACTTCCAGAACTGCTTTTAAAAGTAGGAAGAAGGGGCTGGGGATTTAGCTCAGCGGCAAAGCGCCTGCCTGGCAAGCGCAATGTCGTGAGTTTGGTTCCTGGTACCGGAGAAAAACCAAAAAATAAAAAAATAAAAAAATAAGAGTAGGAAGAGTGATGGGATAAGTGTATTTGAAGCAATGGGGAGTATCTTTAGATAGATTAATGACAACAAACCTCTTGACATAAATTTTTAAAATGTAAATATTCACTACACCTTTTAATCATCCCTTGTATGAGTTGGTCAAGCTAGTTAATTGCACTAATCTTCAGTTTTATGTCTCTAAAATACAGATAATAATAGTATCCACCAGGCAGGTTTGTGCTGATGATTAAATGAGATAAGGCTTTCAAAAGAATTTAGTACAGAATCTACTTACTGGTACCAATAACTTAAAATTGTCATATCATTATTATTAGTGTTAAGACTAGAAAGCAAAATAGATAGAAATGAGAAATAAAATTGTCTATTTTCACCTAGTTATATTCTAAGTACTTATTCAGAATGCTTATTAACTCCAATTATTTATATACATTTATTCTTCACAACAAACACATACTTCACTTATCTTTCAAAGAGATAACTGAAGCTCAGAAGTTATTTAGGCTTATGAAGGTAGTGATTAAAAAAGAGGAGATTGAAGGGGCTGGGGATTTAGCTCAGTGGCAAAGCGCCTGCCTGGCAAGTGCAAGGTCGTGAGTTCGGTTCCCGGTACCAGAGAAAAACCAAAAAAAAAAAAAAAAAAAAAAAGAGGAGATTGAAATGCAGCAATCTTACCATCACTATGATAAACTATTTCTCAAACAGCAATATTCAATGCTATTCACCCTATTTAATTTCTAAGAGTTACACTTCGTTTGAAGACTAATATTTTCTTTTAATAATCTCCATGGTAGTAGAGTTCAATTAGCTCAAACTTAAAAACAATTCTTGGGAGGAGTATATCAAAATACAGTTGAGCCTTGGCTTCTCCAATCTCTGCCATACTGTTTTAACCAAAGCATTCCAGCATGGGCTCTAGGTGAAGGCTGAAGGCAAAGAACTTAGCTTTGTCACCCGGGTATAATAACAAATGACAGTTACTCACTGTCTGTCATTGTCTATCTGTCATCATAATAGATATTGACATCCTTTCTTTCTGTATTTATGCAGTGACAATATGGGAAGGATTTTCATCTCTGTTTTACAAAGAAAAGGGAGTTTTGAATGATTTAACCTTTCTTGACCTCACTGCTTTGTTGTTGCAAGACTCAAGAGTCATTCCAGCTCTGTGGCTGCACAGAGTCCTCTAATATACAGCTCAACCACTCTGTCAAATTAAAGTATTAATCCATACTTAACCCTGAAGAACAACTGAGAGGGAAGACAAAGGAGGCCAAGAGAACTCTAGCATTTCAGAGAATGCAACGGCCTTTTCCACAATGTCTTCCCATCACGAGTTACTGCCATTGCTCCCACCTGCACTATGCACTGCTTGTTCACATTTATTCTGTTCTCTGCTGCATTCTTAGTCCAACGAGTGCCCATCTACCTTGCTAATCTCTTCCTCTTGCAGCACTTGTTTCCCTGCCATTTGTTATGGTCTAGATTTTTCTACTGGCACTACTTCATTCCTTTGCTCAATTTACTCACTTACCTCAGTGAAATAACTTCCAAGATCCATCATCTGAAAAGTAGTGTCAGGTGTTTAAGAACTGCATTTCATGTTTACTTCTTTTTATTTTTTATTTATTATTTAATGTGTCTGACAAGTGATCACCTATTTATAATTATTAATAGAAGAAAACCAATACAAAACAGAAACAATGAACTGCATTAGACTATAAATATCAAAATATCTAAATAAAATGTGGCTTATGAACTCAAATGTTTAGTTACTTATACATGTAAATGTTCACATCTATAGCCAACTATCTATTCTTCACATAGCTAACCTTGTGGATGGTGGGTTATTGGACAGACTCAGAAGATAGGAGTAAATCCTGACCTGATTATCACTGTATCTGTACTGTTAGGTAGGACATTTCTAAACTCTGATTATGTTTTCTTCCTGAATAATGGGTTCAACAGGCCACGTACACAGAATCCTGTGGATGATGTGAGGAAATAGATAAATGTGAGGCATATGCACAGTGTTTAACAGATCAGCTCTAAATATTAATCCTTATATTGTCAATATGACAGTCTTATTTTCTTTTTAATTCCCTTTCTATAATCATAGTATTTTAATCTAAATCCAGATATGTCAGTGACTACAAAGTGAAGAAAAGTTACTGTATTTAGGCTATGATCTTAAATGGAGAATGTGCTCAGTAAGCATTCAGTAAATGTTTGTACAATGAAGAAACACAGTTGGGACCCAGGGGTTTATTATGCAAACTCTGCATTTTCTGTGTAAAAACATGCACTTTAAAGCAGTAACATTAAAACAATATGGAGCATGTGGTTTAGTGTTCAACACACAGGTTCTAAATACAAATCTACTAAGGTATCTAGATACATAATGCAGATAAACTCCTTAGCAACATGGAAAAAGTTCCATTTTCTACCACCCCACTCGCTGGCAAGAATTTATTAGTACCCTAACACAAAATGCCTAAAACTTCTATATCTCAGTCTATAAATATTGTGTATTTAATTCATTTTCAGGGGCTGGGGATTTAGCTCAGCGGCAAAAGCACCTGCCTGGCATGCGCAAGGTCGTGAGTTCGGTTCCTGGTACCGGAGAAAAACCAAAAAAAAAAAAAAAAAATTCATTTTCATGTGTTCTTCTTACTTATATAAACTTTTTTATTCCACATAAGAAAATACATTGTTCTTTGATATAGATAAGCCTGAAAACTTGGAATCTTTGGACCCAAGATGCTATTTTAACTATAGAAACACTTAGGGGCTGGGGATTTAGCTCAGCGGCAAAAGCGCCTGCCTGGCAAGCGCAAGGTCGTGAGTTCAGTTCCTGGTACCAGAGAAAAACCAAAAAAAAAAAAAAAAAAAAAGAAACACTTAAAATGAAATTCCTAAAAGTTCAGTTTGCTCTGAGTATCATAAAGAACAAATGACTCTGGAGAAGGTGGACGTTGGAAGCCTCCTTTCTGAGGAAGAGCTTTTTCCTGGATCTCTGCAGAAACCACCTCTCAGACAGCTTGAGATGCCAAGCTTTAAAGGGCCTCTTCTCTTCATGACAGCACTTTCCAGGTTACTGAAGATCAGCTTCACCTGTGCTTTTTCTAATTTATTCTGAGACCCTCGAGAAGCCATGACTTTTATGAGAAGGGGCCGGAGAGTAACACTTTCCAGCGATGTGTTTCTTGTTTTTTTTTTTTTTTTAAAGCGATGTGTTTCTTAATGCAGCCAAACTGTCACACACAAGGGGATGGCTAAGGGCAATAAAGCTGCACTGCAGACACTTCTGCTTCATTCAGAAATGACACCAATGCTGAATTTTCTCATTGCTCTTTCCCATCTCAGTTCTTTTGGAGATTCTGACTCTTACATTTGCCTGGCTCTGGCTGAGGTCCTGCCCTTGGAACGCAGTGACTACGGGGTTTTTGCTTCGGTGTTCTATGGGATTTGACACAGACACGTCCTATGGAATCTTAATGTCTGTTTATCTGCATTAAGACACACACCGCAGTTCAACCCTTTCCTGGGCAGGAACACCCAGGCTGCCACAGTCCCAGATATTTACTACCTTGTCATTTAAAAATGGGACTTTGTTTCAAATTGTATTCTGAAGCATCCTCCTGTTAGGATTCCATTCATCATTTTGTGTCTTGAAAGAATAAAGAGTAGACATGCAGGAAAATGTATTTGAATATATATTATATTTGATATCAATAGTTATAAAAACAGACATTGAAAGAATTTTTTTGACCTTTTTAACATGAAAGACTATGAAATGAAGCATTCTATAATTCAGATGTAGAGTTGTTTGTCAAGAAGAGAACTACATGAAAATCCTTATGATCTTTGAGTTTGCCATTCTTCTCAGAATCTGTGTCAACAAAAAATAGCCCAGTGCCTTGCTGAGGTTAGTTACAATTAAAAGATTCTTTATGAAGATGAGACTGAGGGCAGCTAATAGTGAGTAAACACAGCTGGCTCAGTCAGCCCTCATTTCCGTGTTTATCACATAGTGCAACAACGTAGGCTAAGGGGTTTAGAGCGCCGGACCAATCAACTAGGCAGATTCTATACTGCTAATTTTCCATTCACATTGTAACGAGCTTGGGAGCAACAAAAACCAGAAACATGAACAGCTCTGTACCAATAAGAACCACAAAACAAACAAAAGCTTCATTAAATAAGTTTCTTTTCGAATAGAAGAATAACTTTGATTTCATATGCCAAATGTATTCAGGAAACCAAAACAATATCCAACAAACTTTGGGCGGCTTTCAGCATTTTGGTGGTTCACAGATGAACACTGATACCATTTTCATAAGAGGGAACAGAATTTCTATTTTTCCTTCCAAATGTCACACGCAATTGTTATATTTAGGCATAGTAGCCTTAAGGTATAAGACACAACACAGGTCTAGGGCACCGCAATAAGCAATTCACAGATTGATAGTTATTTGGACAAAGGGTACCTAAAGTTTAGACCTGTCTTTGAGCACTAAAATAAATTTTTCTAATTTCTATCCAAAAAATTTAAATTTAGTTTGCCCAAGCTGGTTACTTAGCAGCCGGACACACTGAAATAAAATGCAGACTTTGCTTGGCATAACAAGAAAATATGGTAAAATTTTAATGTCTGAGAAAAACAAGAAAGAAAGGTCAACTTTTAAATAACTCCAGTTTATTTTTATAACTTTTAAAGATTTTAACATTGTCATTTTGTACTAAAATTGTATTCTCTTCCAGTAATCCTGTTCTCAAGAAAGAATAGCCAAGATTTCAAAGTTATATGGAACTTATTCTGTCCTTATTTAGATATGGTTCCTTTTTCAAATTTCCTTTTATACCTTTCCAGTAAAGATTGGGAAGGGAATTCCCCTTGCTAGAACTTTGACAATTAACTTGAGATGTAACAATTATTTATAGCAGCTTATGATTCATAGTATATCCAATTTCTCAAGATTTATAACAATATGTTTCAAGACAATGCTGATTAAATAACTGAAAAACATCCATGTGGATTTTGAGCATAAACACAACTATCCAAATAGAATTTCCCCCTTCCCCTCTTGGAAAGTATCTCTACCTATAAGGAGGATAAAAAAATAAGGTCCTGCAAGATTCATCTGCATGAAATGTAGGAAACAAGTAATATACAGATTTTAAAATTCAGGGGCTGGGGATTTAGCTCAGCGGCACAGAGCCTGCCTGGCGAGTGCAAGGTAGTGAGTTCAATACAGGTACCAGAAAAAAACCAAAAAATAAAGATTAAAAAAATAAATAAAATTCATATAAAGACCAGGATCAAGAAACAGTGGCAAAGAAGAAATAAAGTTCACAAAGAAAACCTGCAGTAGTTAACACACCTATACCAACTGGTGAAGACAAACACACAGTCGTAGGAAGAGGCACCTTTGTATAAAGCAGTCTTTGTCCAGGACTCCACAGTGTAAGAGAAGCTCTATGTTATAAAATTTGGAAGAGCAGGAAAAAGTCTGGCCTTCTTTCATACCACTCACCCAACTCCCATGCCAACCCCTTCACCAGATGAATCCACTGGTGCCCACAACAGAACAGAAGATTTCAAAAATGAAATGGGGAGCTGGAAGAAGATGGAATGTGATCTGGCAGAGCTCAGGAAAGAAGTGTAAAAGTAGACTAAAGCTGTCCAAGAAATGAAAGGAACACAAAGGAAGAAAACATACAAATTGCAGGAAACACACTGAGGAAAATAAAGGACTAATTGAGAGGAGAAAAATAAGGGGGAAAATAGAAAAATGAATTAAAAAGGAGAAGAAAAAATTGATAAATAAACAAGGTAGACCAAGAATATCTTTTATATGTGTAATTTCTCTCTTGGATGAAAACTGGAGAACAAAAATAAAAGTAGACAAGTATATAATTCTAAAGAAGAAAACGTAGAGATAAGTATGAAAATAATATTCCCTGAGATAAAGTCTTAAGATAGTGTTCAAATTTAAGATTAAAAAAAGAGTTCTTCAGGCAATCAGACAAAACAGGAATATGTAATTTAAAAGAAACTGACTACAAAGAATTAGAAAATTAAAACAGACGCGTTTCATAACAGACGCAAACAAAATTACCTAAGGGGTTACCACCACAAAGAATTACCAGAACAAAATTTTCTCAGGTTTCCAATGTCTTTAAAAAGTAAAGATTTAGAAGCTCACTTTGTGTTGCAGAGTACAGAGAAAGAAGAAATCTTCCAAGTCATTTCCTTGAAGTTAATGTAATATCATCCTCAAAACTTGGTAAATGTTTGTTGTTCTTACATAAATACAGGTATTCATGTGCACACACACACAATTATCTTATTTCAGACAGTGTAAGCAAGATATCAAGTAAAACATACAAACAGAATTTAACAATATGAAAATATAAAGGATTATTATATATAAACGTCAAAGATCATTATTAGGAAATGTAAGAATATAAACAATTATAGAAGAAAAATCTTTATACCTTCTAGAAATCATTTGATAAAATACAAGTTTTCCTTTAAAAAATTAGAAAAACAGTGAGTAAAGTAAGAACAAATAGATATTTCCCTAAAAAATTGTTCCTTAGTGGGTCATAAGAGAATTCTTAGTAAAATCAAGCATAGCAATTAGAAAACATCACATTTATACAATCAGAACCAAGAAGACAATTAGAGTCCTGAAGATTATAAAGGACTAAGTAAACCATTCATATTTTTAAAGGTTATGACTGATATCTGGAGAAAAACAGAATGAACTGGAAACCATAAAGGGTGAAATTCACTAATATATAGGCATTAAAAATCAAAATCAATATCTTCTATGTAGACTACAGAAAAAATAGAGAGCTAGAAGGAAAAGAAAAGTTAAAAGAGCAACCAAAATTTAAAAAAAAATAATAAAGTTAACAAGTAATGTTCAGGACATATAAAGGTGACACTATTAGACAATTCCAAAGAAGGGCTGATCTAACAAAGACAAGCTTTTGTCAAAGTCTTAGAAGAGGACCACCCCACATTCACTTCATGTAATATATAAGTATAATGGGATTCTTACAAAGATACTAATGGAAATTTGCCTTTTAAATTAATTATGGAACTAGATAATCAAATTCTAAAATGTATGTGAAAAAAGAAAAAAGTATACCTAAGAAAATTCTAAACTAGAAAAAAGAATTAGCAAGCACTTACCCTACTAGATATTAAAATTTATGAAATCTTTAACAGTAACAGCAATTTGGCACTGTCACACAGAAAAGAAAGGAATAGAAAATAATTCCAGAGATAGTCCCAAGCCAATTGGAATGTAGTATATGAAGAACTCATACTTTCTTTCAGAAGAGAAGAGAGAAAGGAGCTAGCACAGCTACGGAATTTAGAAAAAGAAAGTTGGATCCACCTTTCACACCTTGCATCAGGAAAATATTGAAATAAATCAAATATATAAATTCAAATGAAAGGAGGAAGAGAAAGACTAACAGGAAAAAGAGAGGAAAGAAGAGAAGAGTCCTAGGGCAGGAGAGATGACATAGGAAATTTACAGTATCAGAAAGAGAAATGTCTTTGTGACAGTACTCTAAAATTCAGTACACATAAAGGAAAACATTGTTAAGTTTACTCCAAAGAGAAAACTCTCACGTGTTTTCTGAGTACTCACAGCAAAACAAAACTTAATACCTTAAGGGAAATGAAAAAACATATGCAAACTGCTTCTATGAATACGGTGTTCAATCACACTTGTAATAAGAGAAATATAAATCATATCTACTTCAAGATATCACTTTTTTTACCTGCAACACAGGCAAAAAACATTGCATCATTTGGTAACATCCTCTTTTGGCAAGGCTAGCAGAAAGAAGCACACCCATTCCTTCCGAGTGTCAGTATATGAACTGGCAAAGTTTGTAAACCAAGCAAATTGTGATTAATAATAAAATTCCAAATTAGATACAGCCACATATTCTTTAATCAGAAGTTTCATTTCTGGGAATTTATTCCACAGATGTACTGAAAAATACTGTATGTACATGCTTATTATTTATTAGAGCACAGACTGCCATAGCAAAAATGAAACTAACCTTCATATTTGTCAGTAGAATGTTATCCAGTCAAAAATAAGAATGAGAAACATTTTTAAGAGAAGAAAAAAAAGTATATGTGCCTTATAGGCTTCTTTCTATGTAAAAGGAGCAGGTAGAAAATACAAATTTACAGTGTTTAAATAGACTATTAAAAAAGCTTCTGGAAGATTACACAATAATTATTGGGGAAAGAGCAGACAGAAAAATAGGTAGATGGATTGGAACTAGGTGCATGGGTAATAAAAGAGGAAAAAAGATATTTGCCTCCATACATTTTTGTAGTTCTTTATTTTGTTATTCTGTGGGTCTATTACCTATTTATTTAAAATTTATTCTGGGAAGCTGAAGCAGGAGAGTCATAAGTTCAAGTTTAGCCATACTAACTTAAGCAAGACTTAGCTTCAAAATCAAAATAAAAAAGAAAAATGCCAGAAAGGTAGCTCAGTATGAAGGCCCTGGTTTAATTCTCAGTACCAGAAAGAAAAATTACTTATATGTTTGATATTAAAATATAGGAGTCCTTTGATCAAATAATTGTATATTTAAGAATTCATCCTAAGGAAATGATATTAAATGTGCACAATGATATAAGAAATATTGACTGCAAAATAGATTGTAATAGTGAGTGTGAGGAAGGCAGAGACAATTGAAATGTCTAATGCGTCACACTCTGGGATTACTTACATGCAACTACATTTACACTATAGAAAGCAATTCAGTCATTAAAATTATGTTGTGAAACAATTTTTACAGACGTGAAAATATGTTCACAAAATATTTATGACTGCAAAACACCACGAACAGTGTAACTCAATTTTTTAAATTTTAAACGTATTCTTACACACAAACAGGAGAAGACTGAAAGGTTACAAACCAAAATATTAGTAGTAACTTTCTATGGTCCAGAGAATTAAAAAGGATCTTTTCTAAATCTTTTTGCTGATATATATTCTATAATGAACACATATTTCTTTTATAATTTAAAAGGCTTTACAATTAAAGAATCAAAAACATTTTTTAAAACATACACCTAGATCTCTGTAGAATCAACTCATTTTGGGCTGGTATTTTTAGAAACAGAACGGCATAATATAAGAAAATCCAAGGTATAAATGAAAATATTGTTCTGAATTCAAAAGGCAAAAGATTTCAATGATCTGAAGAGAAACCAGAGTATATTGTTCTGAATTTAAGAGTAATTATAACTCATTGTGACTGAATATTCACTGACATTCCTTTTTTCTTCCTTTATTTAATGTTTTTTGAAAGTTTCAAATCAGATTTTATTGATACATTTTAGGTATATATAATGCTCACATTCATCATAGCAAATTCATACCTGTACATGATATAATTTGTTTCTTTTTTTCCCATTCCTCTCCTCTCCCTTCAACTTCTCCCCTCCCCACTCATTCTTACAAATGGTTCCTTTCTATTTATTTTTTAGTTCTCACAACATCCACTGAAGTTGATATTCATATTCTTATTCTTTCATCCCATTTTATAGATGAAAAAAGTGAGGATTAAAGAGGCTAAATAGCTTTCTAAAGATTATGTTGTTTGTGAAATGGCAGACCTGGACTTAAACCCATAAAATATCTGCAGGTTTAGCAATTCTGTAACATTGCCCACAAGGATAAGATTAGCTGAATATGTACCAAATTTCCAGTTGAGATGAGATGCTGTCACTCTCAGAAGCAAATATAGAGATTTGTAGCTGCCCTGTAAAATCAATAATCAGACTGTGGAGAGACAAGGACTGGGAGGTCTCTGGTCACTGAGAGAGCGATGGCCTCTCTCGTATGCCAGTTGGCACTGGGCTTCTGCCAAGGGATATAACTGCCAGCACGGTGTCCTGTGCCCGAAACGTGGGAAAGCTAATAACATCAGTATCTTGACTGGGGTGAGGGAAGCAGCAAGTACTTCTCCTTTACTCTGAACTTTCAAAACAGATAAGCCAAGTCATACAAAATAAAATGAGGGACTCTGGGGTATGAGTTAAACAGCACTGGCTAATTAGATTTGAATGGGTTAAATATAAAAATAAACACAAAACTTGCTGATGAAATAGTTGTTTTGGCTCTGCCTAATCATCTTACAATGAAAGAAGAAGCGTATTAGCATTACCCCTGCCACTACTAAGTGGCTCATCAGGGAGTTGCAAGTTATGTAGGCAGATTCCTGCTTGCTCACTTACTCCTGTTACATCAAGGGACATAACCTTCAGTAATAACTGGGAGGAAAACCTGAAGATTCTTACTGGTGTATGAATTTGCGGATTATTTATGTAATAAAACAAAAAGTCCCAATATTCAGATTAATCTTTCAAATCTAGTAAGGAGGATGAATTCTCCATGAACCAGGGGTCATTCCAAAACACAAAAGGTTCAACTTGGAGAATGTTTAAAAATGGGTTGTCAACTTTTATTTTGTGAATATTAAACAAAACTGAAATTCATATGGAAAGAAAAATGCCACAAATATGCTTGTTCAGAGGCATCGCAGATTTTTGAGAAACATCATATAAGTTGGGTAACTTCTTTTAAAAAATGTTTCTTAATAAAAAGATATGCATGCAGTCACGGGAAATAAAAATCAGGCTAGATTAAAATAAAAGAGAGAAGAGACTGAGGGAAGTGCTGTGCATGCTTGTGCTACAAAAACGGCTGAGGCAAAAATAAATGTTGGTATAGGAATGTCAAAGAGAATTAATGTAGGAGTCAATACCAATCCATTGGCCTTGCCCGCCTAGAGTAATAGGCTGAAAAGATAATGCGGTCGAATCTGGCCAGAGGCACAGTATAAACAAGGGATGATGTCCATACCACACATTTGCTCATCCCTGGACTAATAAGTACAAGGTAAAGAAAACACTGTTGGAATTAATATCAGAACAGTAAAGGCAGAACAAAATAGATATGCAACTGGAAATACAGCAGTAAAATATCACTGTCCTTGGTTTATAGTGATATGTCAAAGCCTCATAATCTTGATCTTGATTAGATTTATGTCTATTTATGAAATTTTGCTCATTTATAAAATAGAGACAATGTGACATCTCATACAGTTGTCATAGAAACAATGTCACCATATGCAATCAATGTTAGCTATCATATTATGCAAAATTATGCTAGATTTTCAGAACTCTTCCTTACACTAAGAAGAGTACCTAAAGTGAGCTGCATGGGGACTTGTGGGATGGAATCCAGGGCACTAGCTAATTAGCAAGACTCACACCTCCAAAATATAATACAGAACACCTTATATCAGGGAAAAGAGAAATAACCCAGTCATGAATCCCTTCACTTATAGTCAGTCTTGCTTTCTTACAACTGGGTGCTAACAGCACATTATATTATAGCTTACGGATTTAGGTGGCATCATCATGCCATAAGAAGCAAGATAATCATCATGTTGTGTTATTATGCTATCACTTGACAACAGTTTCAATAGTTCTAGCAAAAAAGTCACTGTCCATCTAGCAACATTTTAAGAGAGATAAAAGACTGGAGAAAATGTTACTAGTCTTCTCTCCTTATCAGACTTCCTCTTACACACATTGATAAAAGTCATTCTTTTTAAATATGTCTATAATAGGGGGCTGGAGATTTAGCTCAGTGGCAAAGTGCCTGCCTGACAAGCACAAGGTCGTGAGTTCGGTTCCCGGCACCGGAGAAAAACCAAAATAAATAAATAAATAAATAAATAAATAAATAAATAAATAAATACGTCTATAATAGATTATTTATATCTACAATAAACAGAATGCAATTGTATGTTTCTCCTATAAGAATTAGGACTACATCAGCTCACTCATCCCAGGGATACCCGTTCCTAGGAAGGAATATAAAATAAAGCCAAGAATGAAAGGTTTTATTCAACACTTTTTGAAGACTGCTGGAATCTAAGGTGAGTGATGGTCCCTGGATTTTGCTAGCCATGCTGACATCAGAACTCTCAGACACTAGACCTGGTAGCTCTTGTAGGCAAATGTGCTCCTTGATGTTTTTGGTGAAATCTTGGCTATCACTCATTGTCTGTCTAGATCTCCACTAAGTAACCACAATCACACATTTCTAGGTAACCTGGGTCCTATTACCTACTCTAACCCTTGTGACATGGTATCAGTGATAAATACTGGACTCACTCATCTCCAGACAATGACAAAATTGTTTGCATCATTTTTCTCTGCCACAGACAGACCTGGTCTATTTGTGGTGCCAAGAACCATTGCTAAAGGAGAATAGAGAAATGAACTGGACCCCTCTACAGCTGGGACAAAGAAACTTATTAGCCTTCGGAACTGTTGGCAGGAAATCTGTATAGTCAATTGAATTTGTTCTTAGGCATGCTTTCAGAGCTCAAATAAATATGAAACATCAAGAAACATCTCTGAGTTTAGGAAGAAAGAATCCCACAGCAGAATTCTCATGCTTTATTCCAGTCAAGACACCATCCATTTGAAAAATAGAAGCAGTCTTATGTAGTCATCTCAAAAGACTTGTGTTCTATATAAGAGGTATATTATAGTCTGTTGTCTACATGATAGATCAGTGGTAGAGTGCACAGTTAGAATGTGCCAGACCTTGGTTTAATCCTCAGCACCAAAGAACAAACAAAAAAAGTTTCTTAATAAAAAGATGTGCATGTAGTCATAGGAAATAAAAGTCAGGCTAGAATTACAAATATATCACCAAAACTATTGTTCTGACTATGTATTTTACCATAAAAAAGCAGTATGTCAATCAAAGTATGAATTTGATTATTTCATAGACAGCCAAAACTTTTGCAAGCTAATGTTCACAAATGTGCAAGATTCTTTTAAGAGGCAATATCACAAGAACTGTAAGTACACAGACTCCAAGATCCTATGGGCGTGCGTTGAATTTTTCTTTAATAGATGTGCAGTAGTGAGTAGGTTCATTTGAGCCTCAATTTCTCGATGTGCAACATGGATATAATCCAATCTATGTCCTTTAGGACACCTGTGAGAGGTAAATGAGATAGGATGTATGAAATGCTGAGATCAGTGCCTGGAACATAGTGTTGGTAAATATAGGCCTATACACTTTATGCTCTAAAAACAGCCTTTTGTCCTTCATCTAAAATAAAAGCAGTATTAGCAAACTAGTATTATGTCACTCTGCTTGAAAGTGTTCTGTGTAAGGGATGGGGCTGTTGCTAAGTGGTCGAGCACTTACCTAGCATTTAGAAGGCCCTGGGTCCAATGCTCAGTACTCCCCCAAAAAAGGTAAAAGCCCACAAAAACAAAAGCAGAAAAAGACTTTACAATAATCTCAACCAGTTTTAGTTGCAAAGTATTCTTGTGGACAGTGGAATAAGAATGTTTTGTGGTCATTTTTGCAACATTTGAGATGTGACCTTATTCCTCCTCCCATAAGGATATGTTCTCCAGTGTACTCTGCATCAGGGCTCCATAATTCAAAAAGTAACAGTGATAAATGCATTAAGTGTTAAGAATTACATTTTAAATAAGTTAAAAATGCTACAAACAGTTAAATCTTCTGGGCAAAATGATGACATAAAGAGATAAGAGCTTTGGAGAGTTCATTTTTATTTCTGTTTGAATACTTCTAGTGATTAAGAAACTTGCAGTGGTTAAATTAGATGAAGAAAATCTGACTTAAATTCTAAGAAAGAGTCCAACTGAAATGTCTACCTCCAAGGTCTCTGTTCAAATATGGGAAAGAACTATTCAGAGGAAGACCAGAGGCTTTTCTGGGAGCAGTGTCACTGCTAGAGAAAGAACCTGATGAGAAATGCCGTGCATCACTGTACAGCCGTGCCAGCACCAGACCCACTACCTCTGAAATCCTGAAAACTCATCTTAGGGGATAGCTTCAGGAGCAGAATTTTGTTCACTTCACTATTTACTAAAGAAGTGTACCCAATAATTAGGTTTAATTACATTGAAAATATATGAGAGAATATCATACTTAAATTTTCATATACGTTAACTGGATTTCTTTGTTTATTAAATAAGATGTATATTTTCCACACCAGCTGTCTGCAGTTGAAACATGGGGCTCTTTGGATATTGAGATATAGGGAAAATATGTTAAAAGGGAAAGAGGCAGATGGCAAAAGCAAACCAAGTCTACTTAACTATTTTTGCTTGAGGCCAGCCCTGAGGTTAGAAAGAAGAAAGAATCAGACAATAGGCATGAGTGACAAAATCAGCCAGGCTACCCTTACATATTCAGAGGAGAACCTCTACAGGCGGATCTGGGGAGTGTGGACAGTCTCCACCAGTCTCCTAGGAGCCCCCAGGGTCAGAGTCCGTGAGTGGTTTTGAAAATAAGTGCAGTGTTCCTTCCTGTGCATTGAGCCCATGTAGGTCTGAGCTCCAATGGTTCGGAGCAGAGAGTAGATTGTAACGTATTAAGATCTTGTCCATTATTATGATCTTCATTTAATCAGATCAAGTGAATAGATACGTGGCCAGCTCATAGAGCTCTGAAGCATGAGAGAAAATAATAAAAGAACTTCATTTATGGAAGTCTTTTTTCAATGTCAGGTTATGTCCTTAAAATTTTTATATAGATAATTTTGTAGTTAAGAATCATTAGTATGAATTGGGGACTGTTATTATCTTCGTTTCACAGACAAGAAAACAGATACTCACAAGTTAAGAAATTTGAGATCACATAGCTAGTAAGTTGCATAGCAAGGATTTGTATTTGGGACTATCTGCCTCCAGAGAAGAAATTTTTCACTTCTATCCTGAGCACTGAGATAAGCACATTGAGATTTAAGGAAAGGATCCAAGAAAATGCCCCTGTGGAAAATATTGTCAAAGAGCAAAGATCACAAGGGAAAATCCAGGTCACTATGGGCATAAGGTGTCTTAGGAATTGGAGCCCTGGAAGGTAACAGTCATTTCATCATAATTTGTCACTCATAATTAAGAAAGATGGTCCAAGAAAGACCAATCTTTTCTCTCACAATTAACATGTGTAAAATCAAAAGTAAGACTTTCAACCTGTCACAGGTTTCATGTATTTCAGGTTAGAAAAGTTTCCTAGTCATCATATGATATCTAAAAGTTCAAGAAGATATGAAAAAAACATTTATATGAATATATTTTATTTATAAACAAGGCTGAGAATTATCACATTCTAAATATATTATTATATAACTTTGTCAAATCATAAATTTAAACTTTCATTTAATTTTTGTCTGTTCCTATTTATATACATTTTCCTTTTTAAAACTTTCAAAGAAAGCGAGCCATTGGACATAGGAGATGTATGTTTTCTGGACTAGTCTTGAAATACTTGCTACATAAAATAAATACATGTTCTGCGCAGTACATACAATTTACTTTCTGACATATATTTTTGATAATAACACCATCTGACTTAGACTTTATAAAGTAGTTCTATATATTCAAAAGCGCTGGTTGACTTGAGATTTTAAACCAGTGAGTTCAAGTCATTGGTAGCTTATGAAGTAACGGTGAAAGTTTCTCTGGGTGTTTTATGGAAACAGCAAAATATACCCGCTTACACATAATAAAAAATACATTTCAACAATATTATATTAAAATGTAGAGCATCATTAGTTTTCATTTGATTGCATTAAGTTCTCCTAGTCAGTCTAGTGCACCAACACCATACATCAAAAATGTTACATTGGTCAGTTATTTGGAAGATGTAAGTTTGTTATTCTCCTTAATATCATATCAACAGTTACAACAGATCATATCTACTTTGCCCTCTCATTTTTCTTCAATTAATTCTCTTACTCTAGCAAATTCATGGTTTACAAAGAATACTGATATACAGGATGTGCCTCAGTCAAATTCCTACACAGCACAATCATGCTAGAAATGTAAGTAGGAAGGATTTGGAATACTTACACTTAATAGCAAATGTATATTTTTTAAAAAGGAATGCTTTATGTAAATGATACTAAGATTTGTAATCAATCATATTGTTTCTCTTTTTATTACACATTTCTTAGAAGTACTCCCTAAGATTTGCATTACATATGTGTATAAATTGTGCTTTTCAACATTAAGTTTAATATGCAGTTCTCAATATATAAATATTTTTCAAGTATCTCATTATTATGCTTATACAGAAACATTTCTTTCTTCCTTCTGCCAAGAAGGATAGAACAGACAAAGACATTTGAGAGCAATTTATCACAGTAACTCTCTTGGTTTGTGTTTTCGTTTCATGTGAACTACATTTCAAGACACTGAAATGATATTACAAACCAAAGCAGTTGTAAAAAATTTGTGTTTTAAAGCAATCCAGAAATATTAGCTTATTAAAACTTGTTTTCTATTTTTACACCGTAAACTTTTGAAAGTTACGGTTGCTATCACCATGAAATGCATACCATATAAATAAAGAATTAATACCAGTCTTGGATTTTCTAC